>NC_135166.1:1098748-1406776 GCF_050948215.1 Halictus rubicundus
ATAGAAAATAATACAAATACACAATATAATTTTTGTTACTATTTATTTCTTTAATGTATCAACTAAAATTTTGTATACAGTTTGTAGCTTAAATACAATAACAATATAATCTATCGATTTGTATAATTCTTAATTTTATCGATAAAATTTCTTACACTGCTTCATGGAATGGTTTTGTGTTTAGATATGTAACATTTTAATGCCCAATCTCTGTTGATTTTTATAAAAACTTAAACTATATGAAATTTAGTAATTTTTGTAATTATTTAAAATTTATAGTATAATTATTTTGAATTTTGTAATATTGCAAAGTTTAAATTTCTTATAGTTTTTATAAAAGATAAAATTCATAATTAATTTTAAAATTGAGAATGTTACAGATCTGAAACACTCTTGCAGCTTAGTGTAATACATCTCACACAATTATTCTAGATTATTCCCACACGGTGTACAAAATTAGCAGGGCTGTATAAATTGTCTGCTTATTTCAGAATTGTGGAACTAACAACCATTTCAAAAGTCTACATTCTTGATGGAATGAACAATTGTAAACTTCGTAAAAATATACAATTACACACAATTCATTACACGGATCTGATCCATTTAGACGGTGCAATCTAATTTATGTTTAATGTACAACAAAAAGTCTGATGACTTAAAAATATAAATAGCTATAAATTAAAGTTTAATGATTGGAACATTATAAAGATAATACATCATCTTTTACTGAAAAATGGGTACAATATTGATGCTTAAAAATTTGTATTCAAAATAAGGAAAATTGAAATATAATGGAAAAATTTCTGTAAGTAAAAGTTTATACAAATAGTTTAGACAATACACTAACTCAAATTTTGCACATTTTCTCATCTTTGTATTCGTTATACTTTAAACTATAAAGCTTGATTTTCAAATGCAATAATGATACGAGAAACATTTTATTTTTATTGAATCAGTGCCACCTTATATTAATTTACATTAATGGAAGTCACCAATCAAATTTATTAAAAATCTATTGTTTATCTAAAAGAAATATATGTTGCATAAAATTTGATTTTTTTTCTTGATTATATAATAATGTAATTATGTTCAAATAATCGAACTTAAATATTCAAACTTAATTGTTAAGCTACTAAATGATCAAATGTTATATATGCAATTTTGTTGCATTCCTACTAGTAGATACTATATATATGCACGCCAGAAATGTTATAAAATTCTTAAGTCTCCTTTCCAACTTAGTACATATGTTGCCAAATAGATACAATTCTTTGCCGCACAATTATGAATATCTATAAAATTATCAATATTTTCGATTTGACCGTTTAAGCAATATACACGTGACGTACTCTTATATTATGTTAAATGTACATAAGTAGTATTACACACAACTGAACTTCAATGTATATAAACTTCTTACAATTAGGCACATAGAACACACATTGAAATCGTAAAACTTGTGCATAACTAGGTTTCAATTATGAGAAGATATTTCTTTATACAGAATTATCATTTAGACGCATCCACTAATCTTATTAGTTTATAGAAGGATACATTACCATGTATTTTTTTTAATAACTGTACATATGGAATTATATACTCTCATAATTGCAATGTTATTATGCACATCTCATTTAAGATCATTAGAAATATGCACTAGAATAAAGTGCATGTAAATATATGATTTTGATATATGTAATATATAACATGATACGACAAATACTGTTAGGTGTATTTTAAGGCACTCGTGCGAATAAAATATGGAATCGATAAAAGAAACATATGAAACAAAACATTAAGTGGAATAACAGTCAATAGATTTATATATACTTTTTCTATTTGATTAAATTTCATAATAAATCTACATATTCTATTTCAATAAAGTGAGTCAATATATTTGTATTCTTTGGAATGTAAACCAGAGAACAGAAAACTATGAAACGATTGTCTGTGTACTGTGTTAACCCTGTACCAACACTTCTCTTTTAGCCTTGTAACAAGAAATAGGTCTACTCCACTTCTCTTTCTATAGCTAGGAACTTATTCTTTAAGAATATTTCCTATTCTTAGATTGTGTATATCAATAATAAGAAAAATAGTGAACAAACAGTTAAAACAATTCAAAACTTCATTATTATATGAACAATAACTTATTAGGCACATTTAAATATTTTGAATAAAACAGAAACAAGTGACAGGGGTGAACATATATCGCTGTACAATATAAACTTCTTAACGAGCCATGAGATGTTATTGTTAAGCTGAACGATGTTTCTCTTATTAAACAAGGATCAGGCCTTTAACAAATAAGATTACACTTATTATTATTAAGAAATATAAATTTACAAACTCGTAATTCTTTACGTGTATGTACAAAAATGAACGTATATTATGGAAATACTTCTAATGTATATTTTCGATATTTTAAAACACATTTTGATTTTATTTGATGAAATTATTCATTAGCAAAATTTGATTCAGAATCACAGCAACTGAATAACATCTCATAGTACATCGTTCTGTATTATAACATAAAATATAGATATCTTTCACATTGACTACCCCTGCTTAAAATATATAATTCTATTCAAATATAACTATATATATTTGTTTTTAGGTCTATTTAACATTGCAAGAGTACATAGCTTTCTTGAAACAATAATAATAATATATAAATATATATATATATTTATATATTGTGAATGTGTGTATGTACATACACACATAATATATATATGTGTATGTTTATACATCATATATGTAAGTCTTTTCACAGTATAAGTTATAATTTATAACGAGCACATTCATTTCTTACATTATTCATAACTTTATTTGTACAAATAAAAGACTGTGCAGTCTTCGAAAACTATAAATAATCTAATATGTACTTTGTAGCGAAAATCTTTGGCTAAATACCTAACTACACAAAATAATTTTTTTTTCAAGTAACTTTTAACAATTAACATCATTTAACAGCGCATTGTTGCAAAGTTCGTAGATGTTAATTTTTCGTAATAGTACTTATACAATGAACATGTACAATTCGATTGAGATTAAATGTATTACAGAACTGCTTTTCTGTGGTTTATAGTACTTTTTGTTAGAGGTACTCACATCATTTGTTCTACTATAGGTGATCACAGTGAACGTATGTACACAGTTATAGTGGTTTGCAGTGACTCCTTGTTATCATTCTATCGTTTTAAGGTCTTCCGTGGATTCCACATAGTTTGATACATCCTAAAATATATAAATAATAAAACAAACCTTTAGAATTACATATGTCTATCATCTACGTTTCTTGTAATTTCGGAGACAAACCTGTACAGCAATCTGTAAAGGCGTCAGTTCTCCAATGGAGCAATCAGTGCGGATGACATTGGCTGGCAAAAGTCTTGGACAAGGTTTACCAGTGAATAAAATGAATAATGTGTGAATACTTTTACGTTGTGTTAGTTCCATGTAACGATGTTGATATCCAGCTAAATGTCGCCGGTGTCGCGATGTTGTAGGGAACCACCTCTCACACAAATTGCAATATCTTCTATGCTTTATTGTTGCCTGTACACGACACATTAATGAAGTATTAGACGCTTTATGTTTCCAATTGAGCTCAATAAATATATATATTTACCTTTTCATGGTAAGCCAGTTGTGTTATAATATCACCTATAGTCATTTCACAGTCTTTATAGGAATGTTTAATATTCTCTTCTATTTTCTCGATTGGAGTTATCACTTTATTCTTTGTATCTTTCGTATTTTCTACTGCATTGTCACTTTCTTCCTGATTGGTAATAACAGGTGGTGATCTAGAACTGTCTCTATCCGAATTGGAATCAAAATTTAAAGCAAACTCTGGCACTAATAATGGCATATTATCTTCTTTTGTCTTTGTTTCACTTGAACTATCATTCGTTTTTTGATCTTGAATACTATTTATTGTTTTCTTTTCTGATTTTTTTTCGGTAAGTTTCGATGTATCCTGTAGGGTATCCAGATTGTTCGAGGGATTGAGCGTATTAGTTTCTATGTTCAAAGATTCTTTGCTTATAGCAATTTGACTGAATTTTTTGGTTGCTTTTAAAGAAATTGTAGCTAACTCAGGTACGCTGGTAGATCTACACGTAGAAGCTGTAGGACAGTTGTAAGATGTTTCTTCTTGTGATTCTTTCCATTTTAATTGTTGTCCCTTAGAAGAATGTTCATCTTGCTTGGTATGGTTTTCTTCAATTTCTTTAATATCCAGTTGCTGAACAGATTTATATTCTTTCTTTCCTGTGCTTGTAAATTTCTTATCTTCCGATTTATAACATGATTTTTCGAGATTTTGAAAACTAAAACTTAAACCCTGTTTCTTTTCTGCTACAGTTTTAGGTCTTGATACCCTTTTCTCCTTATTTTCATTTTCAGATTGAGATAGACATTTCTTCAGTGTTTCCTTAGCAGCTAAGACTTCCTTAACTAATAAGTCATTGCAATAAAAATAATCGTTTGATTTCTTTTCTGGACTTTGCACTTTGTTTTTATTAAAGGCACTTTGCGGAGAGCATTGTAAATCATTGAAAAATGTTTTTGATGTTCCAGTGTCTACACATTCGTTTTTAGAATGTGATGCATGCTCATATTTATCAATATTTGCGTAGTTTAACATATTAATTTTTGGCGTAAGCGCATCTGAATGTTGGGTATTTCTGAGATCAATGAGATCTAATTCTAGCTCCAATTGAGTTGGTATGGCATCATCTAAGTGCATTCTAGATATACTTTCAAATTCACGATTCTTTGATTCATTGTCATTGTCACTGCTATCAGGAGATGCTGGTAGAAGTTCTATAGTAGTTTGGCTTTCGTCCGAAGAATCAACTTTAATAATAGAATTATCATTATCACCGAAGTTGCGTGAACGCAAAATATCAGAAGACAAGTACTTGTCTTCTACTGAAGATATAGTTGGCTTGGTCCCAAAGGATGAGTATTCACTTTTCTCAACGAATGAATCATTGTCATCTTCAATCAAATGATTCTCGAAAGATTCCTCTATAACATTTTCATATTTATCTATTTCTTTTACTTTATTTTCACTTTCGTTGATCAAACTGTGATTCACCCTTTTAGATTGAGACAATGATGTTTTCTTACCTTTTCTTTTTAAGTTTCTATTCTCATCATCTTCTTCATCTTTTAAATCAATATCAGTTAAAGTTGATTTCACATCTATTTTCGTGTAATCAGGATCAGAAAATCTTCTCTGCTTATATTTAATAGTCGATAAATTGGATACTGAATTAGATCTACATAATTTAACTCTATCGTTATAATCTGAATCGTTTTTATTAATATCATGTTCGACATGTAATTTATCACTTAACAAGAGTTCTGGTTCCTTTGTATCTTTCGCAATGTGGTCTAGAATCTTCAGTCTTTCTAATTTAACTTTTGGTTGCCACTTTGATGCATCAATATTAGAAAACTTTTTATTCTTACTAATTTCGCATTTAAATTCTGCGCCAACTTGTGTTCTTTTTATTATCACTTTAGGAATTTTTGCAGTAATATATTGCGGATATTTTTTCCTTATTTCATCATCATTAAAGTGTTTAACGCCTTCTTCTTTGGATTTTTTAGATTTCTTGATAAGTGTTTTTGAAGTATTTGTATCATTTTCCTTGGTTCTTTCTAACGATAAAATCACGTCCTCATCTTGCTTCTTTAATTTTAATTTCGGTATTTTCTCAGCTTCACTGGTTGACAATTCCTGTAGGATTTGCTCATCATCATCAGAACCACTAATTTCTGCCTCTGAACTGTCTTCTGTTCCATACTTTATTGAGGAATTCTTGTTTTCTGGAATTTTAATTCTTTTTACTTTACTTCTTGAGACGTTCTTTTTAGTAGCTTTTCGTTTCATATATAGCTTCAAATCCTTAGAAGAAATGTTGTCCAACTTTATTTTCACTTTTGGAACTTTGCTTTCGTAGTTTTTGTATTTTAATGTATATGATTCAGAATCGCTATTATCTACATCCATGCTAGTGTCATTATGCTCTGACGAAAAGCTTCGAGAGTTTTCAGATTTATTTTTTTCCAAGATTTCAGTAGTAGGAGTTGCTGAACGTGATCTGCTTTTCACGATTATCATTTTAGGTATTTTTGGCCGCAAATCAGGTAATAACTTTGTATTATATTTATCAGAAAGATTTTCGGATTGTGTAGAATCCAATAAGTATTCTGTTTTAGAAATTGAAGCATCAGTCTTCTTTATGACGAGTTTGGGTATCATTTTTACATTTGTGTTGCTTGGAGATGAATCTGTTTCCAAGTTTCTACAAGAATCAAAGGAAGGTAACTCACACTTTTCTTCTTCTTCCTGTTTATACTCTTCATTATCTGATTTCTTTTTCACACAGGTTTCAGGTAAAGAGTTTTTTGTTTCGTCATACATGCACAAATCAGGCATTTCACTTTCTGGAGAAGATTCTCGAGTAAGATTAGCTTCATTTTCATTTTGTAGTTTTTCAGGATAACTAGCATTCGAATGGTCTTCTGAATTATCGAAACATACCATTGCATCTTCTGTTAAAACGTCTTTTATGCTTTTCATAGTATCACCCTCATTATTTCCCAGAGGTACCACTGATTTGTTAGTGGCATAGTCTTTGTCAACATGAGTAGTAGTTTCCGAAATATCTGTTGATTCAATATACTGTTTTGTCGTTAGATTATCTACTTCTGTACTGAGATCAGTATTCACAGCCTCGTTAGTTTTAACTGTTTCAACAGAATACTTTGAGCTTTCTGAATTAGTTGTAACTATATGCATCAGTTGAGATTCGTATTCCTCTTGTTTTATACAAATAACATTATTTACTTTTGAAACATTGTTTTTTGAGTCATCTTTTTCATCTCTCATGGATATAATACTTTCTTCTGCATTCTCGGTTATATTGTCTTCATGCTTTTCATTTGTATTCGAGGTTTGTACCAGTTTCAGATTTTGGCGAAAATCTGTTTTATCATTCAATTCTTCGTTACTGCTCTTAGGCAATACATCTATCACTTCAGTCAATGTCTCTTTAGATATCCCACATATTAAAATATTTGATGACAATTCGTCAGATGCGTGATGTTTCGTTTTATAAGTTTCACACGTGGCTTCTTCATCTTGATTAGTTTCTAAAACTGTACAGGTTTCAGTATGATGCCCGAAAGTATCTTTATCTTTTGAAAGTAAACTCTGATCATTCTTTTCACTCAGGTGATTTTTTGACATTTCATCAGATGCGTGATGTGTTGTTTTATAAGCTTCACACATGGCTTCTTCATCTTGATTAGTTTCTGAAACTGTACAGGTTTTAGTATGATCCTCGAAAGTATCCTTATTGTTTGATAGAGAACTCTGATCATTCTTTTCACTCAGGTGATTTTTTGACATTTCGTCAGATGCGTGATGTTTTGTTTTATAAGTTTCACACGTGGCTTCTTCATCTTGATTAGTTTCTAAAACTGTACAGGTTTCAGTATGATCCCCGAAAGCATCTTTATCTTTTGAAAGTGAACTCTGATCATTCTTTTCACTCAGGTGATTTTTTGACATTTCGTCAGATGTGTGATGTTTTGTTTTATAAGCTTCACACATGGCTTCTTCATCTTGATTAGTTTCTAAAACTGTACAGGTTTCAGTATGATCCTCGAAAGTATCTGTATCTTTTGAAAGAGAACTCTGATCATTCTTTTCACTCAGGTGATTTCTTGACATTTCGTCAGATGCGTGATGTTTTGTTTTAGAAGCTTCACACGTTGCTTCTTCATCTTGATTAGTTTCTAAAACTGTACAGGTTTCAGTATGATCCTCGGAAGTATCTTTATCTTTTGAAAGAGAACTCTGATCATTCTTTTCTTTCAAATCATTTTCCTGTTGCTGCTCTTCAGTATCCAAAGGACTTTCTGAAGCACATACTTTGTTATCTTCTTTCTCTTCAAAAATTGGATTTTCTTTGATACTTATTTCTTCTCTAACATCGTTACTTATAGTTTTGCTATCATGTTCGGAAATTCCTGACTTTTTACATCTTTCGTCTGATTGTTTATCTTTACTTGACTGAAGATTCTCTGAAGTGCAATTAGAAGATTTATCCAACAACGATACACTCCCATCAGATTTAACGTTCTCCTTTATTTCTCTATCGACGAACTCATTATTCATCATGTGAGAATTTATATTGTCTTTACCACTTACAGTTTCAGGGCGTTTGTTGCTATCAAGAAAATTATGTTGAATCAGCTGTGTCTCTTTGGAAGGTGGATCATTATTCGTAATCGTTTCACGTTTATGTGATTTAGAAACTCCTGCAACAGTTTTGTTTTCTATAGCATGAATCTTTCTGTAATCACTTATGTCAATGATATTCTCATGATGACCTATAATTTCCTCATCAGAATCACTGCTGCTGCATACCCTGTCTATTTTCGAACGATTGGGCCAAACAGCATTATTATTTTTAATGTTGTGTACGTAATCCTTATACTTAACATGATGTTTGCCACAGAAATCGTCCGAATAATTCCTCTTTCTTTGATAGAGATATTTGGTATCCTTATATTCGTGTTTATTCTTATCGTTGAAACCATGATGCCGTTTCTTCTTGTGGAACTTGCGAAACTTGGAATTGTAATAGCTGTTCCAGGTATTTACATAGTGAGACTTTCGTGCAGAACAACCTGTTTCACGTCTGCGAGCTTCCGCCATCAATTCGTGATGTGTAAACCTTCGGTTAGGGCTATAAGATATTTTTCCATCTTTGGTAGTGTATACAGGAACTGTATGCAAATCCTCCATTTTATCTATGTTTGAAAATATAGGATTTATGTACCCACTGGTACTTTGGAACATGTCACAGTCTTCAAAAACGTGATCTATCTTTGGCTTCTTCCACATTCCCATATAATTATCATCTAACTCGCCAATTTTCGCTCCTAAACATTTTTTATACTCCTTCTGGTTCAAATCGAAATCTAGATTGTTTAAAGAGCTCAACGATTTCGAATTGAATTCTACAAAATCGATATCCAGTAGTTTCTTTGAACCATTTAACATATATGATATGTCATCTAGCTTCTTCTCATCACTCTTTTTAAATGCCTCAGTTACAGCTTGAGAAGAATTCTCTGCCAAGTTAGAACATTGATTTTGTGTTCTAATCCTATGATCACCTTCCGTATTCATCGAACTATCTTCTTCTTCTTCAATCTTATCATTCGTCTTAGTTAACATCTTATTATTTGCATCAGCTATGGCAGTATTAGATATTGCACTTTTTGTTTTGATCGTATCAACATTAAAAGAACAATTAGTACTCTTTTTTACACTTGCTTTTAACGTATCCTTACATGTTATGTTATCCTGTAATGATTTAGTAACAACCTGACTCTCTGAAGTCAAAGTGTGTTTGGAAGTAATAAATGAAAAAGCATCATCACTTACCTCCAATAATTTTTTTCCACTGTTTTCTAGAGCAGTACTCATAGTTGTGTCTGTAACTACTGTTGCTGCATCATTTGTGGATTTATCCTTTTCGTTCGTAGTAGTAACTTCAACCGCAGGAGACTTTTCAATCATCTTATGAACTTTATCAAAATTAGCATATAGTATTTCTTGCTCGGTGGAACGTTTTCGACAATGACTATCCAATATATTGCTACAAGACGAATCATCGATTTCATACAATAGTCGTTTGTTTTGCTCGTGTCTTTTTAAATTTCTTTCCGCGCAGGAAACATTTATTTCAATTTTTATGCTATCCAGAGCATCTTTCGCGTGTTCTTGTCCCTTATCTCCTAATATCAATTCTTTTCCGACGTCGCTATCTTTAAACTTTAAATTTACGTTTGTAACTTGTATTCCAAACTCGGAATTAGCATTCTTCATGAAGCTCTTCCTAAATTTAAGCCTCGAATTTTCCACTGGCGTAGCCGAATCGTCTGAGCCCGGATTAACCAGTGACGATACATTTTGCTCTAAAGATACTTCTTTATTTGCATTATCGTCTTTCTGCAACCTTTCTTCTATATTCTTGTCTCGATGCAGTCTATCTTTGTTGCTGTTGTGTTCATTTAACAAACGTGCTTCTCCTGCAGTATATCTAATGTCTTCATCTGCGATATCTAGATCTTTTTGTACTGCTTCGGACCTCTTACAATTTTCAGAATATTTTTTCCTTTTCATCTCGTCGGAAAGCTCTTTGGTACAGTCTGTTCTGAATTGAAGTTCGTGTGGGTTCTCGCAACAGATGTTCACACACTTTTCTGCAGTGCCGTGTGATTTCTTATCACTTAAAATAACGGTATCTTTTATCACAGCAATAGAATAATTTTTGTATTGAGAAGTCATATGGCACACAGATTGTTCATCATCTTGAGACGAGATAGAACCGTCTCTAGCAATCCTCTTCATATCAGAACGTTTCAATTGTATTAATCGTTCTACTTCCTTCTTCTGTGCTTTTATTACTTTGTCCCCATTCGTATTTCTATCTACACATTTATCCACGCAAGTTACACTTTCCTTTATTCTCTTTTTTGTATTTAAATCGCCTTCTGAAAGTAGTGGATTGATAGTGGTCACAGATACATTCAAATTTTGGATTTTTTGCTTTTTAGTCGGATCTTCGGTTTTAGATGACGAAACTTCATTGTCGAACCCTGTCGGATTTACGAAATTTACATTAGAACCAGTTGAGATCACAGTATGCATTGTTTTATTTGTATCTGTTGTCGACTTACCTGCTTGAATTGTTGATTTCACCGAATCCATTGATCTTTTCTTCTTTTTCTTTTTCCCTTCATGTATACAGCTTAAAGATTCCTGCTCTGTATTCTTTTCGCTATCCATTTCCTCCTGTTGAACCTCCAATTCATATGCAGACGATGTTAATGTCTCACACACGTCCAGAACTCTTATATCACATTCTTTGCTTTCTGTTGAGAATACTTTCTTTCTTATTGGTCCAAGACTTTTCGCTTGTTTACCTTTAGATAATTCAGCAGATTTGACTTTAGAGTTATCAGCAGAAAAATCAAAATTGGTAATGGTCGTGTCTTGTTCGTGACAACTGTTAATGCTAGTTTTGTAACCAAGTTTATCCTCATTATTCAGCTGTCCGTACGGTTCCATTTTAACTGGAGATTGGGTGAAACTAATTACTGGACTGTTTTGCATCACTTCTATTGGATTCGCGGATATGGATATAGATAAATCTTCCATGTTTTGTGACGATTCTTCGCTATCTGAATGAATAGGAGTATTCAAGGTTGTAGAAATTGGTGTACACTCGGATGTTGGGAGATCTGGTAAGCTAATGTCATCAGGATTGTGTGACTCTTCACTGACGAAACTGCTCTGTTTCTTCAATTCTAGATTCTCAGCAACATCCAAATTACTCTTTACCGAAGGTGATAAAACTCTCAGTTCCTGACTATTTATCGAAACAGTGACTGTCTGAATTGTTTCAGGAATATTAGGATCTTCAATATTACTCTCCTTGGCCACATCGTCATAATTTGTAGATAATAAACGAGTTTCGTCTTTATCATGCTGTTCGGTAGTCTCCAAAATTACCCCTTCTCTGTTGTTACCATCCGCTTCCCCGAACAATGATATTGTATTCTGTTTTTCTAACGTTTCTATTACTTGGTCGTTGGATGCTCCTAAAATGTTGCTTATTTCTAAGTTATCTACTATGTGTATGGTAGGTATCTCATCAGGACCGTTACTGATACAGTGTATTATACTCCCTGGTTTTACCACACCTTCTTCTATCGTTCGTTTAGAAGTTTCAATGATATCAGCAGTGGCTTCTGAAGACGAATACGATATCGTTAAACAGTCTCGCGTTGTTATATTTTCTTTTGCCCCTTTGTCATTGTCTGATGTAGTATTGTTCGAAGGAAAACTATTTCGTCTAGATATTTCTAAGTTTTGTGGTGTTTTTGATGAGAGATCCAGGTTCTCGTAGCTCACAACTACAACCGGAGTTGTTTCATTTGAAGCTGTAGCTAATAAGTTCGATGTATTTTCTTCATCATCTGTCTCATCCCAATTAGCTAGAAACTGCCGAACGTCAAGTTCTGGTTTATTAGCAAACTCTTTTGAAGCTTTTTGTTGCATCATCGTTTTGTTATTATCGTCGGTATTTAAAGTATTGAAATTATGTCTGTCGTTTGTTTGTACTTTCAATTGATTTTGATTGAAGTCCTTCTGCACTAAAAATTGCTCTTGTTCCTGAAAGCTCTCTAGACAGGAAGAAGGAACATGTTCACTTTGTGCAGGCATCATCAAGTGGTCCGATTGCTGAGTTCGTTGACGCTTCTCATTGGCTACAGAAATAGCCTGATCTTTAATCCGTTTCTCCATAGCTTCAGATGATTGTTCTTCAGGTGGTGCATTTGGTAATTTAGGAATACCATCTGGCAAATAATTAGAGTTTATCAACATACCATTTTGATCGAACTGTAAATTAATTGGCGGTAGTGCTGTGTTAACTGGTGTTGTCACTTGCGAAGTTTGAACAGGGTTTTGATAATTAGTTGACTGCTGTAATTTCATTAGCTGTCTGTATCTCATGATGCATTCTTTGTACTTTGGATGCGATTGATATCCTGGTATTCTACTTAATTCTCTAAGGTGGTTTTCCATTGAAAATTTTTGCATTGCTAGTTTATGCTGATACGATTGATGCTGAGGAGGTGAGTTGTGTACAAAAGAACATCCTGGTCTACTAGCTATCGCAGTATTATCTGTACTTTCCTGACACTCGTGGGGCATTTCTGTTGGAATATTTCTTGTAAACTGCGAATTGAAATAAGCATTTTGCGGGGACGACACCATGTTCCCACCAACGTTTAAGGTAGACACTGCTTTTGGTAACATATTTCCATTCTGATATTGAAATTGTTTATTGTTATACTTTTGTTGAGGTATAAAGTTCTGTTCTGAATGCTTCATCATTCCTGAATTCGCAATACTCATATTATTTGTCTTCGGATGTTCCTTCATTGGATAAGGGTACTTTTGATGCTCTGTCGAGTAATTGTAATTTTGCATAGGATAATTTGTGAACATTCCTGTAGATGTTGAATAGTTTCTATGTAACGAGTGATCTTTATGATATTTGTAATCAGTAAAGTTTCTTCTGTGATCTACAACAGGCGCATTGGGAACCACAGAACCCATTGTTTCCTTTCCTTCTAGATTGTCCTTCCTAAAATTACAGTTATTTCCAAAATGTCTATTCTCCATTTGGTAATTGGGTGGATGTACATTGTCTCTGTACATTGCATTATTTTGATACGATCCAAACTTTTCCCACTGCTGATAATTAATATTGGGGTCTGAATTACAACAGAGCCCCTTGCAAGGCACATATGACGGAGGTCCAGGTTTCCCAGCATGTACCGAGCCTAAATTACTATTTCTTGGTCCCATACTTACAGGTCCAGAACCTGACTCAGGTGCGAATCCAGATACAGATCCATGTCTAGGACCAGATCCATATATAGGATTAGCTGCAGGTCCGTTTCCAGTCCTAGGACTATTTCCAGGTCCTGGCCCAGTGTTAGACCGTGAGGTAAGTCCAGATATAGGCCCAGATGCATTTAAATTACAACTTGGCCCAGTTAGATGACCCATAGACCCATTGAAAGGCACCTGATTACTTCTATATCCTAGATCATCATTTATATTCGCAATTGCTGTATTCCTTGGATCCACAGAAGAATTTAAGTTATCCAGCATAGGATTCCTCGTGTTTTGAGAGGTATAATGGCTAATGCAATTTTGCATTTGTGCCATAGATGCAAGAGGGCTGTTGTTTGAAATGTTTGCCCCACTTGAGACATTGTTGAATGGTTGATAATTTCTTGGATTAAAATTTGTATCATTTTGATGTTTGCTAAGACCCTCAGAACTAAGATTATGTGCATTCAATGTCGGTGGACTAACACCAGGAATGAATGCCAAATGACCAGAATTCACATTTTGTGTAGGAGCAGTAACTTCATTTGTTTGCGAGGCATTAAACTGATGCCAATCTGGCATGTTTCCATTGTAGTTCATTGTACATTGTTTGACTACAGGTTTCTTATATTTATCTTAATCCCTTTACTCACAGACACAATTGCATTAAGCAGGAGCAGACCTATAAAAAGATAAAAAAAAACATTAGCTCTGAAAATATAAAAATCTCAAGATATTTGGTATTTCATTCATACATTTTATTAAATAATGTTTTGGGTCATGTAATGAGAGTTCAATGTTCTAGTACAACTCACAAAATTTCACTCTCTTATATATATACATATGTGATATATATGTGATTAATATTATTAAGTATTCTTGTCATATTATTTTGTTTAAATAACTTTTGAAAATCTCTGTTGAAAATAGTATTCAGATGTAGGTATTCACTTTTCAAATTTGACTCCAGTTTGATTAATTTATACAATCAAGTTTATGTAGATTTGACTACTCGCAAAATTATCTTCCAACTTTGTTTCTCTTCTATCACTTGAAAATATTTCTTACTCAACAAACCGTACAATTGAAAGCACATATTGTCCACACGACACACCTGTCACTGTAAATGTACCTCAGAAATCGGACCTTGAAGGTGCAAAGGTTGACAGAGTTCACATATTTTAGTGAAAAAATCGCACTAACATTGGATTCCTTAAAATGTAAATGAAGATACAAATATATGCAACGGGTCGTGACCACAAAATGCACAGATTTTCACTATTTAACATATCCGACGGATCAAAATTACAAAAATTAAAGCAAATCTTACCTGCACGTTAATGCAATTCACAATATACACGCCATATTGGACACGAGTGCTAGACAGATATCACTTGCCTTCGCGAACCAGGTACCAGGTGTAGTTTAACTGTAGGTTCCATTTTAATACATACTGTGCTCGACCGTATTGACTATGTACAGTGCATGTTTTCCTCGATTCTTGGGGAAAACTTCGATTGTTTACTGGTGTCAGAGAGGATACGAGAGTGCTCACGCCTGGGGTTTTTCTGCCTCCCGTATAGTGCTGCCCTAAGTCCCAATTTTAGCCTGGATCAGATCCCACATCCACGTTTAGCATGGAACAGAGCCCACACCATCTTTTAACTTGGAACAGAACCTTGACTAAACCTGTGGCATAGATGAGAACTAGCTTCAACCAATGCTTCGTCCGACATTACCATGGATCGGAAATTGTAATGTATTTTTTGGCTCCGCGGGGCTCTAGAGCCCTCTTACTCTTTCTGTGTCACATCCTACCGTATTACATGTAAAAATTTATATTGTATTTTAAGACAATCATTTTATGTAAGAGTCAACAATGAATAAATAAAGACAATATAATGAAAAGACGTATCTGCGTATATAATTACTTAACCTTCAATTTTTCCCGAACGTCCTACTTGTCGTCGAGTAAAACTACTGAATTTCGTGCCACCTCTTTCAATATCATATTCTCCTAATAGAAAATGCGATTTTTCGAAAATTTTCGGAAAATATTGACAGTCTAATTTGCGGTTGACTTGTATAACTAAAATTTCGGAAAATTTCGACCGTCTGACTTGACGTTGACCTATACTACTGAAATTCGGATACCTCCTTCGATATCATGTTCTCCTAATACAAAAGTTCAATTTTTCGAAAATTTTCCGAAAATTTGGCCGTCTGGCTTGTCGTTGATTTGTACTACTGAATTTTCGAAGATTTTCGAGCGTCTGGCTTGACGTAGACCTATACTACTGAAATTCGGATACCTCCTTCGATATCATGTTCTCCTAATACAAAAGTTCAATTTTTCGAAAATTTTCCGAAAATTTGGCCGTATGGCTTGTCGTTGACTTGTACTACTGAAATTTCGAAGATTTTCGAGCGTCTGGCTTGTCGTTGACCTGTACTACTGAAATTCTGATACCTCCTTCGATATCATGTTCTCCTAATACAAAAGTACAATTTTTCGAAAATTTTCCGTAAATTCGATGTCTGGCTTGTCGTTGACCTATACTACTGAAATTTCGGAAATTTTTCGAGCGTCTGACTTGACATTGACTTGTACTACTGAAATTCGGATACCTCCTTCGATATCATGTTCTCCTAATACAAAAGTTCAATTTTTCTGAGATTTTCGAAAAGTTTCCGAAAATTCGACCTCTGGCTTGACGTTGACCTATACTATTGAATTTCGTGCCACCTCCTTTGCTATCATGTTCTCCTAATACAAAGTTCGTAAATTTTTCGCAATTTTCGGATTTTTACTAGGAGAACATGATAATAAAAGAGGTGGCGTGAAATTTCGTGTCAGGGTGGGAAAAGAAGAACACATTGACTGTTGTAATTAATATTCTTTATTTCTGAACAAATAAAGTACAATAAAATACAATCGTGTATATATACAAAATAGAACGAAGTAGAGCGAGTTTTTTCAATACAAATAACTTCTGTGTTGGATCTGATCTGCGTACTACTTTGCCGTGAGTGTGAGACCTGATCCAGGCTAGAATTTAGTGTGGTTGCAGCACTATACCGGAGGCTAAAAACCCCGGCCGTGAGCACTCTCCTATCCTCTCTGCTGGTGTCTATTGTGACGTAGCCGTGTGGTGGAACTTAGGGACTTTTGGCCTTTCGTGGGTGGCACAAGGAGAAAAATACATCACACATTAAAACTTGTTGTACACCAGTGCCATTACAGCACATTCACGTGATCGCGCAACACTATCACATTATTGCAAACTCTCTATCCACATTGGTGAACTGGTGAAATCAAAGTATCAAATGAGAGAGAGCGCTCACACTCGGAATTTCGGTACCACTGGAACAGTGCTGCACCCTAAAGGAAACAAAAGAAAATTAGGATAAAAATACGGGCTCCAGATTAAAGTAATCCGTCCCTGGTTATGGTAGAAATCTCTTACAATCAGTTGGTAAGACTCGAAGATAATTATCGACTGCGATATAGAACGGGGTGCTCGAGCAACCGAGACAGCCCTGGTTTTCTGGAAATCGTCAGCGATCCGAGGCCGGGGCCATTAAACGCATTATATGTATCTTGCAATTTGATCCTGCAGCGCTCGGTTCGCGGATCGGAGAGTAATTTACGCGAATTCCTGGGTATCCGGGTCTCTGCAGGTGGGCCTCCTGGGTTTCTTCTCGCGTCTGATGCCTTCGGTGCCACAGCAATTGCTGCACCATTTCGTTACTAGCACAGCATTCGGGGTCCGTCGAACCGAACACCTGAGAAAGACAGTTCTCGTTAACATTATCACCCTAATTTTCGCTACGCATGTAAGAACCGTCGCAGCGCTTTGTTTATGTTTCTCTTAGAAGGTACTCCATAGATAATCTTCATTTTCATTAGAGCATTAAGAAAGACAACTTTATTTCTGCACTGTCAGCCAGTATTCTTTTTTTTCTTTAAGACCAAGTTTTTATTTACTCAGCTCGTGATCTATGGATGTTATCAAGACTGCACCGAAGGGATTGATGTACTAATTGTAGACCTTGTCACAATTATACTTGAAGAACGTAAATGTACATGAGCCTGTGAAAGGTAATGCAGGGCATAATGCCAGTTAAAACAAAATCCCGTGTCCCTGAAAATATGGGTATCACAGGTGGACTGGTTGATGCTAGGGACAAACAAGTGTTAAAGGAAGCCGTGGATGCTGTTGTTAATAGTTTTGCAAAGCACACACAAGGCTATGGAAGAGGTATGTTTAATATTTCTTAACTTAAGCTCTATATATACTTACGTAAACTACACATTTGAATTACTTTTACAGTGAATGTAGTAGAGGCTCTGCAAGAGTTTTGGCAAATGAAACAGAGTAGAGGAACAGAACTTAGAAACGGAGCTTTAGTTATATACGAATCTGTACCTGGTACCAGCCCACCTTACGTGTGTTACGTAACTCTCCCTGGAGGATCTTGTTTTGGTAGTTTCCAGAATTGCCCAACTAAGGCAGAAGCACGTAGATCGGCAGCAAAAATTGCTCTAATGAATTCTGTTTTCAACGAACATCCAGCAA
This sequence comes from Halictus rubicundus, assembly GCF_050948215.1. NCBI lineage: Eukaryota > Metazoa > Arthropoda > Insecta > Hymenoptera > Halictidae > Halictus > Halictus rubicundus. The sequence continues at coordinate 1,116,842 of NC_135166.1, forward strand.
GAAAGATAACGGACGACTTTATAGAAAAAGCTGTTGCAGAAGCAAGAGCTAGTTTTGCCAAGCCTTCTGCAACATCCAACGGAGTTGGCAATCAGGCACAAGTATGTCATTTGTTTATTGGAGTATGTAGAGAAAGCATTTACGTTACTTTTGTTTGTAGGGAAGCGGAGATGAGAAAGAGGATCCAAACACAGGAATAGGTGCATTTCGTTTTATGTTAGAATGCAATCGTGGAAGAACAATGTTAGAGTTTCAAGAATTAATGACGGTTTTTCAATTGCTCCACTGGAATGGATCATTAAAGGCAATGAGGGAAAGACAATGTAGCAGACAAGAAGTAGTTGCTCATTATAGTCACCGAGCGTTAGATGACGATATGCGTAGTCAAATGGCATTAGATTGGGTCGCAAGAGAGCATGAAAGTGGTGGTGGTGTTGTTGCTATGGAATTGGCACTAGCTGAGAGAGAACTCGAGACAGCGCGTTTAGCTGGAAGAGAACTTAGATTTCCTAAAGAGAAAAAGGACATACTGATGCTTGCACACGCTCAAGTATGCCCTCAGTAATGTTAATTGAAAAATCACTCGATTCGAAAACATATGAGACTGGTCTTTTAAAAGCTGGTATTAGGGAAATATATGTTTTTTACTGACATATAATGTCGCTATACTGTAAAGTGCTTTATTGTTGTCTAGCATCGAGACACGTAAACAATTCCGTCCTTTTTATGAAGTATTTTTTGGTGATAATAGACTGTTATTGGGATAATGAAATATGACGTACTTTTAAGAATATTTTAAGTGAATAACTGCCAATCTTCAAATCAAAATTATTCATAATTTGTACATACATACATTTTTGATACAAATTCTCGTCTTCCATTACTACTTTATGCAGTCTTTCTCATAATCATAGCATTACATACAAACGCTTGGTGATATATTGTGCTTGCCAGAGGAATAGTATCAAAGTGATTCGAGTATTTTGTTACATAGTAACATAAACTCATGTGGTTGTTGCATATAAAGTCACCATTCCATATTTTATATGTGCATAACGTTCACGAAATGTGGGCACAATGACTGTACTGTGTTGCAGTTATATTGTAATTGTTTTAAGAATATTTTATTACTATCTTTAAATATTGATAAATATATGTTTTAATAAAATTTCGTAATTTTAAATAAGACTCGTTTCTCAGTCCTAATATTAAGGTTGTGTAGTAAGTTCAGGAGTAGTTTCTGGCAATTTCATATCCTTGACTTCCTCCTCTTGCATAGGATGTGCTAGTACCTTGTCAATTATTCCGAACTCTTTTGCTTGATCAGGACTCATGAAAGTATCCCTTTCCATACAACCTTCTGCAAATAATACCATACTGAATAAATCTATCTTTAAAAAATCTCATGACTCTTTATTTACCTATCTTCTGCAAATCCATGCCAGTATGTTTTACATACAGATTGTTTATTTGCTTTTTAAGCTTCAGAATTTCTATTGCTTGTATTTGTATGTCCGTGGCTTGACCAGATACTCCTCCTGAAGGTTGATGCGTCATGATCCTTGCATTAGGTAACGAATGGCGCATGCCTTTTGCACCTGCAGCCAACAATAAACTTGCCATGGAACAAGCTTGTCCTACACACCATGTTGCAACAGGAGGCAGAACATATTGCATGGTATCGTATATACCGAGACCAGCTGTTACACTGCCTCCGGGTGAATTAATGTACATATGTATTGGCTTTTTACTACTTTCTGATTGAAGAAATAATAGTTGAGCTACTACAACGGAAGACACATTGTCTGTGATCTATAAAATAAAACATGTTACAAATTCTTCAATGATTCTTCATGCTTGATTATTTTATAAATATTGTAAATATTATGAAAGCACATATTGGAAGATTTACCGGTCCCATTAGGCAAATAATTCGTTCTTTTAAGAGACGCGAGTAGATGTCATATGCTCGTTCACCTCTTCCACTTTGTTCTACTACGACAGGTACAAAATTTAAATATCGACTACTGATCTTTTGAGCAGGAATCTACAAAATCCAAAACATTATGCATTAATGAAAAAATTTCATAAATACTATTCTCCACATAATGATGAGAAACAATTCATAAAATATATACGTATGGATCATATTTGTTTACTCTGAATTATACTCACAGAAATTTGTAGTAACCTGTTTATTCTTCTTAATAACATTTTGACACTTTATTGATTACAACTTGCAGAAATCACGTATCCGTGCAATACGATGTTTAACATAACAACCTAACAAATAAATGTGTCAGAAATACTTTGCTTGAAGAATGAAAACTAAAATGTAACCTAAACAAAAAGAATCAATTAACAAGTTGTTAATCAAATGATATCAACAAAAGCACATTTGGGCAACAAGTCAATGATAACGATATAATCATTGAACTAAAAAGTGCAGTAGAATTTATTTTTGACTTTAAGATATTCGGTACTTTATAGGTTAACTTTTTCTTTTTTAATTCCTGTTTGTTTAATTACAAAGAATTTTTAAAGTCAACTTATTTTTTATATGACTTTTTATTTAAATAAATCGAAATACTCAATTAAAAAAACTCTTTATGAGACGTGCATTAAAGCGAACTTATTTAAAGCGCGTCGTAAATAGTACAATTATTTATAAAATACATTATATTCATTTAAGTAGTAGAATTAATTTGAAACTAATTCATTAATTTCAAAACACATACTCAATGTGCACTTCACAAAACGCACCTCAAAAAGTGATTTCTTGTGTATTTGCAAAACATGTACGTGTGATCGGAGCTTTAATGTTTTCATGCTCTACATAAGAAACATTCATTTTCGTCATAGATTGAATTAAAAATTAATATAATTATCAAGGTGTGCTATATATGTATATATTCATTCAAGCAACTAATATATTTTTGAAAATTCAAGTGCTGTTAATAATTATTGATGAGTGAAATTATATTTCCATTATTTAGGTTAACATAACCTTACATTCTTTTAATCTAAGTTTGCACGAATTGAAATAGCAAAACATTCGAGTGTATTTCTAATAACTATAATTAAATCTTTTCAGGTACAATGAGTGCACTGTCATTGTTCAGGAACATATGCCAAGGTGTAAGTTCTATTGCGCCAAAGATTCTTTCCGTAGGTCCAAGTATCACAACTCGTACAATGTATCACATGAGTACTAAACAATGCACAAGTAATTTAACAAACACATTTAGTAACAAAATCATTTTGGGAAATTTGCTTCAGCCATTTACACCTATGTATAATATTACCTGTGGCTTAAAGATGAAGACAGTTTTACATAAAAGGTGTTTAAAATGTCGGATATTATGGAAGGAGGATAGAAAATATGTAATATGTAAAGCATATCCACGACATAATCAAGTGGAAAGGAAGAAACAACCCTATAAAACTTGGATAGTAACATCTGCCTCACAGAAACCAGTGCGTGAATGGTAGAGTAACAATACACTTGATAGATGCTGTTTGTATTCTACATAAAAATAAAATTGTTATCAGACCAATCGGGTGTGTAATATGATTCTTATATTTTGGCAAAATACTCACAGAACTTTAATATTACAACATATTGTTATAATTTTTAATTAATTACAATGTCACAGAGAAACAACGTATTACTTAGATTCCTTGATTTAGCATCTATACGTGCTAGATGCTGCAAATAAAATAAGTTTGATTTTTATTTAATCACAAGCACATTTCTTAATATATATGTATATTCTAAGAAAAACATTATAAACATCTTACTATAAGGAGGACAGGTATAGGCCGAGCGAACGTTACGTAATGTTGAAATTGGCTGATATTTATCACAATATAATAAATGAGATGAACTACCATTGTAAGGTGCACGAACTGCACGAGGGAAATTAGAGAGAACTGCATAAGGAGCACATACTGCAGAAAAGCAAACCTGCGAATATAGTTACATTTACCAACTAAAGCGCATTGTGAAGGTCTTGTAGAAAAGTAGATAAAACTATCAGTATTGGTTTGTATTACTTACTGTGCAAGATCTGGAATTAGGATCTACAAAAATTGTTGGAGAAATTACCGATGATGGACACGGTGAACAATTTGCATTTGAGCTACATGGTTTTGGAAAAATTAATATTTGGAATTTTATTGCTGTTGTATTCACGATAAAGCAAAATATTAGTTTACTTACGACATGTTTGAAATATAGTGTACGATTCTTAAACAGAGATTTTGATTCCCTTATTATTTTATAGAATAATTCGCGCAGAGTCCGAAAACACTCGACGATCCAATCGCAAATATGTCATTTGTTATATGTTTAAATTTATTTTATAATTAATCACAAAAATATCTGTACTTTCAACAGAGTAGTAATCGATTGAAATTGCTTTAATATCTCACATTTACATATTTATATATAAACGCAAACATGTCAATTCGGATCATTTGGTAAGGGAAACGTGAAGTTCAACATGGTAGGTTCACTTGCATTGATCTCAGGCCACGCTTGCAATTTTTTCTCTTCAACTTCTTTCCATCTATCTTCTTTTACCGGAGACAAACTACCAGACCATACCTACAAGAGTGTAATTATTATAGTACATTCTGAAATGAACGTCACAAATGACGAAAAGAACCTTCTCGAGATGGAGTGCCCACGCGTAGATCATTTCGTTCTCGACCTTCAGACAGATTCTTTTCAATCGTTTCAGCAGCTTCATCGCTATCTTTTTTTGAAATTTGATCATATAATAATACGCTTTCAACAGCAAGCATCTGCAATAGTACTAAGTTGTTTTCTAATGTACCAGATTTGTTATTTTTCACTAAATTATAACGCAATCATTCCCACCTGGGAATTGTGATTTTAACAATCTTAGTTATCATCTTCATCTCTCTGAACATGCCTTTTATCTGCGACAGAGTAGTCGATGCATCGGTGTTCCTGCTGTTTAATTTGTGCACTACGCGAAAGTACAATAATCATTGAGCAACGACCGGGGAAATGAAAAGTGGATTAACGGTGGAACACATCATTAGCTACCGTAAAGAATAAGTGAACCCTCGAGTCTCTTCAAGGCAGTAATAGTAGCTGCTACTATATGCTCGTCCATGATCGGTCTTTCGGTCACGCTTTGCCTTTCCCAGATTTTAGAAGCCTCCCATTGTTCTGTTCTGATACACCTTGCGAATAAATGATTAGCTTAGATTTATCTTTATTATTAAAGAGCGAGCCAGATGATCCAAGATCGCGTACCACAGCCACATGGAGATGAAGTACCGTCTTTCCGCTTCAGGGTCGTGTAGGCTGATGATCGACTCGCCTTCCCGAAGATAGTACTGTTCGCAAGTTTTGAAGGGTAGAAGCGCGATTCCAGTGTCCAATTGTAGATCGGCGCAAAGCGCGTAGTACCATGTGCGACCAGATTTGTCTTGATCGTTGATGGACTCGAACTCTGCGATTTATAGCGTCTCAGACAAAATCGACTCTTTTACACGGACAATCGACATTCGATGGTTAATTACCCAGTTCTCTTAACTGGCAGATTGCCTCCGAATGGCGACAGGAAAGCATAAGTAGATGAGTCAAACGAGGCATGATCAGCAGCTTCAGGAACGTGGATCCGATCGTGGCGGCCATTCTACAGCAGATGAAGCCGATTTTTATCGCCTTCGTGATTTGCCCGTTCACCCATCTGGAGAAAAATATTCCCGCGTAAAGCTGGGCGATCATGTTCAATTCCTGGGCTTCGATAGCGTCTCTGCTTTGTCTGCAAATGTCGAGGCTCTTCTCCTCCAAAGATGGTATAATAGACCTGAAAATTCGAGAATTATCTTCCTCCAAGGTACTCGATTACACCGTAACGTCGCATACCTGTCCTGATACATGTGCGCCGTGATTAACATGTTGGCGTAAGACGTGCTCAACACGACAAAGTTCCCTTTGGTCTTCAACGCGGTGTTCAAGCCCCAGATAGCTGCCAGACGCGCGTGCTTCTTCATACCTTTGATCTAATTACCGATACATACGAGCTTGGTAGATTCGTTTCAATGTTGCAATTCGTATTCCAATCGATCAATTACCCTGAACAGATCAAACATCTGCGCCAAGCATTCCGCCAACTGTTCGATGTAGTCCACAGTTTCGGTGATACTGCCTTCCGGGATAAGGCGATCGTCGAGGACTTCCGGTTGGTCCCAACGTTTCAATCTCCATCTCAGTTTGAGCAGCTCCTCGATCGACTTTATGTCGATCATCATCTCAATTTTCGGGAATTTGTAGCCCAAATTGTTCAACGCCGTCATCAGGATGTTCTCCGCTTCGAACAGCGAGCCGCTTTCGAGGTAACACTGTCCTTGCAGGGTTTGAATCTTGGAGTGAAGGTAGGGCAGCAGGACTATTTCGTCCTCTGTCTTTTGGAAGAGCTGCAGACGAATCGATGCAATCGAATAAAAAGTTTTTTAAAGAACTCAATACACTTATTTCTCTACTTAATCAAACACCTGTTTTAGAATCTCCTCGCTTTCTACCAACAGTTTCCGAGCTTGGGGTATGTTGGAGTTCACCAGGCAGATCTCCGCGAACTCCAAAATGGCGGTCATCGTCATTTCAATTTTCCCTAGATGAAACGAGTTGAAAAAGCTTCATTCTCTCGCGAGAACTAACTGGTTCAACGTACCGATACCGCGACAGTGGTCCAGCATTTGGGTGTACACTGTCATTAATATCAGATCGCACTGGCAACCACTGAAATCCGTATCGGAGAACGTGACTGTCGGGCTTCTTTCGACGCTTTTGAACATGTCCAGGCAGGAGAGCCACCTCCTGCTGTTCACTGTTCGTCAAAGATATACATACATAATATATAATTCTAATACAATGTATAATAAAGATACAATTGCTCACCGTTCTCTGTTTCTTTAACGTCGTGCATGGTCTCGAACTCCACGCTACCGAACATTTCCTCGATCACGGTTGGCCTTCTCACTCTGTCTTCCCGTTTCGAGACTTTCCCCAACAATTTCGCGAACTGGCCCTCTCCGCAAGACAGGCAACGCTTCGTGTACTGCTTCAGATACTTGAGCGCCTGGTTGTGCAGCTCCATTTTTTGGTTCTCCGTGAGCAATCTGAGCGGTGACGCGATCGTTAGATCGTTAATAGACACTCGAGAGAATGTTACTCACCGATAGGTCGTGTCACGGAACATCGTCATTTTGAACCTCATCAAGCCGCAGGAAGCGTACTTCGGAAGATCCTCCAGCTCGACTACCGAAACGTATCTTTTCAATAGTTCAAGTCAACGATGACGTCGACGAAAGCGTTTCTAACAAGCAGACTGTGGATACGTGTACACGTAGCTCTAATTCTACAGAGGGTTTGCAGCCTACTGACAAAGACGCAACAGTCCCCGTGTACCTGGGATGGTGAGTCCGATGCAATTGCAGAAGATGCCCGACTCCGAGAGTGGGTTTCGCATGTTCTGGATAAATATGATCGGCCCGGAATAGTTGGAGAAGTCGCCGGTAGCGCATCCGAACACCCGTATCTCGAACAGCTTCGCGATAGCTGGAAAACAGCGACAGAACCGCGAATTAGAAGCCAGTTGTGTTAATTGCGAGCTTTCGATTACCTAGACCGATTTCTTTTTTCACCGATAGGTTCATCAGATTCTCCAGCATGTGTCGGTTCACTGTCTCGCCGATCACGGACGCGCACTTCAGCAGGAGCTGGTCCAGAGGTGTCAGGGAGTCGAAGAGCTTCAAGATCATAACTAACGTGATAGAATTTCGACGTTTAGCGGTAACTTTAATCGATGCTGCGGCAAGAGTTCAATGGGTTATACCGTCCATCGTGATCTCGGTGTCGACGTCATCGTATATGAACTTGTCCGAGATTTTACAAACTGCGATCAAGGTCTCGTCGATGGTCGACGATTGCGTTTTGTGCACGCTCCTGGGAATGTTCTCTTCTATCAGCGACATCATGCTGTCCTGGTTTAAGACGATCAACGTAGTAATGAGATAAAAACTAGAAAGAAAGAGCACGAACCTTGAAACTCGACCGGTACATCTGCCACCTGTCCCTGCGTTCGTTGTCCGTGAGGAATGACCTTTTCGAGGGTGAATATCTAATTTCGGAATTTAACGAGCACGATGAGTGTTAGTTGTTCCAACTAGGACAAAGAAAACTGAGTAAATAGGAAAGTTTGTCGTGCTTGAGCGAACCTTTTCAACATGATCAGTGGGGGCAACACGTAGCCCGTTTGTATAGCTTCGTGCTTACTGATCATTATGATTTCCAGACCTCCCGCTTGCAACAGGCTCACCAAGTAGCTCTCGATCCAGCCTGGATTGCCGAAGCTCTTCTCTTGTATGAGTCTTTCGAAGCAGTCGTGCTCGTTACTACAAGCCTAAATATCTTAATTCACTTCTTCTTAACTTACTTCTCAAGTTCAGCGGGTACACCGCTCACGTTCAGCGTCTGACAAGCGAGACCCGCGTGGAACCATCTGTCTATACCGTGAAGTTCTATAATCTTTCAACGAGGAATCTCAAATGTAGTCCACAGTACTAGGTCGATTGCGATTAGAACGCGATGATCAGTTACTTTGGCTCTGCGCAGGACGTTAGGATGAATCTGAAATTCGGTCCCCAGTTTCCGGCCGATGCCCAGCACATAGAAAACCATGTCCCTCTTCGTCAGAACGTCGAATAGCTGAAGAGACTCGATGTCGCTGTACTCGGCGTCGTCGATGATGATCACCCAGAGCTCCGTGAAGCAGCCCTTCAGCAACTTCAGCAGGAACTTTCGTAGAATCTTCCACTTCTCTGTCTCGGTCAGGCTGTTGTACCGTCGAGACACGGGGAAATGCACGTTGAAGGGCTGATTGAGGGAGCAGAGGAAGTAGGTCTGGCGCACCTGGCCCAGCCGTTGAAGCAGCCTGTCCTCGCGTTCTTTGCGCGTCGTCGAGACGGAGAAAGACAACGATATCGAGAATATCATGAGAATCAAACTGTACGGGGCCTGCACTGAGAGATATGCCGTATCTTCAGTATCGAACACAGAGCGGAGCATTAACCCTTCGGGGACAACTGTGGCGCCTTGTTGTTTCCAGAATCACTCTACGAAACAAAATTGGCAATCGGAAGTTGTCCCCGAAGGGTTAAAAGTTCTCCCGGCGAAGATTCTTCGAGAAGCGTGAAATGTCAACCTTGACGTTGTCGGATCTCAATGTAACATAGTTGTTGTGCACTCCAAGCGGAACGTTCTGCGTGAACTCGTCCAGCAGCTTTGTCTTGCCTATCCTTGGCTCACCCCTGCGGTGCAATTGCAAGGTTTGCGTTAAGTATCAATCGGTTGAACGTTGGGAACCATTACTTCTAATTACTTGATAATCAGCGTATTGTATTTAGGTCTCGTATCATCCGACTTGCTCGTAGTAGAATGCTCCAGCAGCTTCGCCAGCAGTTTGTGGAACCTCTCTATTTCGGCTTCTCTGCCGAGCAACGGGTACTTGTTCCACACATGATCCGTCATGCTGTACCTAATCGAACGCGGACGACATTAATGCCTCTTGTTTCTGAAAAAAGTAGATAACTTTGAACTTACTTCGGCTGCTCCTGAAACTCGTATATCGGGCCTACGTTCGTGATCCCCTTTAAGTATCTTGGCTCCTGTAAAATGAAGTGCCTGGCCTCGAGATGAGAATGGAGGAAGCTTTCTCGGTCGCAGACCACCTGAAATCGTGCCAGTGACTTTTGAGCAGGTTGCAGCTAATAGGAGACCTGGCCTGTGTTCGATTCGGGGACGCACTTTGTCCCGATAAGCGACCATCAGCCTCGCAGCCTTGTTCACCGACATCCCGATCACGGTGTACTCTCTTCGGAGTATGTGACCCACCACTCCGCAGTAAGTCATTCCCGTTGTCACGCTCACGGTCACGGACTTCACGTTGTCCAAGGACAGGAGTCCAGTCCGCACCTTTGCCGCGCACTTCAACCCGATCTGTGATTCCAGCTCGTGTTTGTCGCCCCGCAAACCGAACACGCAGAGGAACATCAGGTCCTTGTCGAACAGGGACGTCTTGTTCACGCATCCGTGCATTCCGCCGACGATCCTTCATCGATCAATTCTCGTCGTAGCATTCGTTCCAGCGGAAGAAGAAGGTGGGCGTCTCTCACCTGCACACCAGTTTGTACGCCGAGTTGACCAAGGTGATCAGCGTTTTCTTGCCGACCGTCGACGTTAGGACGTTGATGAACAGGATCACCACTTGTCTCATCTCCGTCAGATACTCCATAGGCTCGTCCATCTCCACCGATCGGATCACTGGCCTCAGCATGTAGCTCCTCAGAACGTCCTTCAGACGAGCCTTCGCTATCTTCACAACTTTCGGTCGCACTAAAATACGTTATATTTTTACGATATTGTTCTCCAAGGTTTACAGTGTGGTCTAATCGAGATAGGGACGTCGAACAGTACTGATCGTGACGTCACTGGTCACCCTTACTATTGGTACATCTGCGGGATTTCAGAGTTAAACAGGCCTGTTCAGCGTAACTTACGGGTGTAATCGATTTGCCGGAACTTTTCCGTATCTAAATTGCTGCCCAGGTTGACTATCGCTTCGGCTTCGGATTCTACCACTGTCTTCGACAAGAACACCGAGCCGCGGTAGTCTAAGCGATCCACGTCCTCCTCTGAACGAACACACCGGTCGTTATCGAAGAAGGACAGAGGTCATCCGATTTGCAACTCACCCTCGGTGCTGGTGGGTAGATCGTCATCCCTAGAATGGTACCACGAGCTGGTGCACGCTATGATCAAAGTGTGCACGCCGTCCGACAGCGTCTCGTGCACGTATTCGTTCGGGTTCACCCACTGCCAGCTACTAGGTGCCACCAGAATGTCGCCGCCACTGATAGAAAATAAATGGTGTTGAAACATTGCTGGACAACTATTGCGAATAATCGTTGCAGCGGATAGCATTAAACGTTCATGTCAATACCGGCAGAGACCTTCGGCAAACTTGACGTCCCACACTGGTTTCCCGGTGATGATGTAATGAGACATGGTCTCCGGGTCTCCGATGTTCGTGAAGTACGTTCTTCCGGAGGCTATCGCCAGTTTCACTGGTGCAGAAATTTCATGGGAGTTGTAGCGCGTGTGTGTGTGTGATCTCGCAAAGGCCGGTTTAGGTCAACGAGTACGAACCTCTGAGCGTGACACCGACTTCGGTGTCGTAAGTGCCGAAGTGTTTCTGGATAATGCAGGCAGTCTGCATCGCCTCTATCGCCAGATCGCGCATCATCGTGCCGTTGCTCAACTTCCACATGACTATGAACGCGTCGCCGGAGAACTTCAACACGTCGCCGTTATGCGACAGTATTTCCTGCACCATGGCGCCGATATAGCTGTTCAGCGTCTCCGTCAACTTCGAGGGCCCGCCCTTGCCCGTCTTCGTGTACTTCTCCGCGAGATCCGTGAACCCTGCCGCCGCACACTCTTTCAATTCGCTATACTCCTTCTTTTTCAATGTACTATTGAAATCGCGTCCGATACCTGATACGTCGCCAAGCATCAAGGTGGTATAGTACATCCTAGTTCCATAGTTGTCGTAATGGTCCAGAATTTCGTCTGGACACATGGAGGCGAATATTTTCGTATGCTGTTCCAATTTCAATTCCAGCGCTCGTCTCCTCCGCTTCTCGTCCAGTTGATCTTCGTTTTCCCGAAGAGGCGAAGTGGTAAGAGAAGCGTTTGTACACCGGAAAATAAGATTACCGAATCAAATTCAATTGCTACGTACACGGTGCACGGCAGCATTTCCATACCGGGTGTAGTAAATTTTAGATTTATAGAGCTCACCTTCTTGTTTTATCATCTTGTGGACATCTTGCCGCAGATCCCTCACTGAAGCAGCGTAGTGAGGCACCACCGGATTCTGTCCGGGTGAATTTTAACACTTTGTTACGCATCTCGGTGAAGAATGATACGCTTTGAAACGGAGAGAGAATCGGATTAACCGGTAATCACAGGCGTGCATTTGTAAATGCGTAAATAGAAATATGCTTTCATCCTCCTATGAGAATGTGATTAGTAAAAAATGCAGGAAGAGCGAAAGTTTACACAGTGTTAGTAGACGCGTCTGTGGTTACTGGTTTAAGAAGCCACATTCATGTAGGACGTCTCAAGAAATCAGGTTAAAAACTAAAACACATGTCAGTCTTAGCTGGAAATTGTATTTCAAGAGAAATGCATTTTCACCCAATAATACGAGGCGTCCCTGTTGGAATCTATGGGGACTAGACCGTGGTCTTCGTTCATTGTTATGCCGTAGTTTCCTTCGTGCACTTTCCTTTTCACAAATTCAACTGTATTAAAGTTGGCCGCGCGTGATTTCCAGTAGAAAAACTTCAGAGCTTTTATTTCGAAAGCTTTGTTTGTTCCTGAAGTGTGATACTTATTTGATCGTCAACGATTGGAGACAGAATGGACTGGAAAGTTTGAATGCGATAACTAGACAGTGGGTCTTTATGCAGAATAAAAGCTTTAGAAGCATTTAGGAGTCGCTTTCTGTTTTTAATAATTTTCGTTTTAATTCCTTTAATTCTCCCACGGTTTCAAATCAGGAGATTTGAATAATTAATTGTAATAACAGACGCGCCATGCATGCGAGGTTCGTGCAGAGATAAAAGACACGGTTTTCCTCTTCGTTAAGTGTGTTTATTCAACAGAATTGCGAGAGATCTATAAACCAGAGTTCCGGAGATGGGTTGTCGGTGTCTAACAATGAATACACTTCTCGTGACAATAGACAATATGTGTTTATTTAATAGTTTCGCTATATAGATACTTATATGACTTGTCGCTCTAACAGATCGCTGCCTACAACGTGACGGCCGAATTTTATTGTGCCTGGCCCTACTATAGTTCCTTATTGTGCTTGAATCTATGATGGGTCGACGTCATCTTTGGTTTACTCTTAATTATTCATGTTTTTTTTTCTTTCCTCATCTCTCTCTTCCCTCATACCGTCGTCGGTTCACAGCTAACAATTGGATTATACTCGGTATCGTCTCTCGTTTATTCTTTTTTACTCTTTCTGTCTCTCTCTCTCACACGCACACACTCTCTCCCACACTTTCTCTCTCTCTCCCTTTCTCTCATCAGCATCTTCTTCTCTGTTTATTTTTTTGCTTCTTCTGTGAAGACGTCGCGACACGCGAAACTCGAGTCTCGCGAACGCAGGAATTCGTTCTTGCGCGGGTTCTTCGATTTTTGTTTCTCTCTCTCGTTTTACTACGAAAGTAACGGACATTCTCTTCGGGCGAAACGCAACACACGCATTGATACTTCTACCGCACGATCGATGAACACATTTGTCACGCGTTGCGCGCACATTGTCGCCAGAAACTTCGCGGATCCGAACTCGAGCGATTTCGGCGACACGTGATCTAACCGAGATGCAACACGTGTATATGTGTTTTACACAGTTTCGATCGAGCTTGAACCTTCGGCTACACACACTCACACACACGCACATGTACAGACGCGCATACACGCTTGCATATATATATATTTATACGACAGGCTCAGAGACGAACGAAACTGTGAAAATCCTGCGGGAAAGAGCGTCGCTCCGGACGCGTGCAGTTGCTGGCCGACAATGGTGCACCTTATAAATTATTGAACAATTAGAAAAAGTGAACGAGCTGCGATGTCTTGTCGAGAGGGTTCGCGACCGGTCTTTTTTCGCCTCGCGTTCCGACTCGCGCGCAAGCGAGAGACGTCCAATGACCATTGGAAATTGTTGCAACGCGATATAGATCCGAATTAAATCTGCAATAAATCGTACACAAAATATGTATGGTCTTCGATTTTCGTACGGGTGTTTTTTTTTTTTTTTAGTTTCTCGTTGGATGGTTCCGGATCTCCCAATGCAGGAACGATTTCCTCGCAAGTTTGTTTATCGTCTTCGGTCTGCGACGAACGACGAGGAGGACCTCCGATCGGCTGAGTCTCGTGCACGCGTGCTCGGCCGCGTTCACACATACGCATATGTATACATTTAATCGTTACAATTCTACAGGGTACCTTCTCCCCTTCCGTTTTCCGGTTACAATGTACAATGGGTTGGTTTCGCACGCGAATTCCACGAGATCGGCTCGGGCGCAGAGTTTCTCGCTCGACCGCCATCTTGTCGGCCCCCCCCGTGTGGTATCCTCGCATTCGTTCTCCTCGATCCAAACAAACAAACGATTCCTGATCCATTCGAATCGAATCTGGTTCGTCGTCGTCGTCGTCGCGTTTCTTCGCGTTCCACGGCATTTTCGGGATAATACTTCGTTGTGATTACTATGTACGCGCGCGGTTTCCGGCCGCGGGAATGCGAGGGGAACCTCGTTCGGATCGCAGACAGAAGAGAGATTAGATCGCTGGTTGTGTGTCGATGCTTCTTGAGCCGATAGCGAACCGAGAAGTTCGGACAGACGGGAACGCGCCGCAAGAGACATTCGTTTCGCGTATTTCTTTTTTTTCGTTTATTACTTGTTTCGCATATTCTCCCCCATTGTTGCTCTTTACGAGAAACGTGACTCTCGCTAATATAATGGCACACAGCATGGCAGTTGCAACAATGTACTTCATAGAACTGTTTACTTGTTAATTCTGTTATTTTTTTTTTTTGTTTTGGTTGTTTATCTTCTTTATAGTTTATCTTAGCTTACTCGTTTAAACTTACGCTAGCCTCGTCGCCTTCCTCCCCTATTCTCCTCCGTCGCGACGTGTCCGTCGATCGAGGGTTTCTATCGGGGCCCGTACAGAGACAAGAGGATGTCGCGGCCACGATAGGATCCATCGATCCCGTCGATCGTCGTTCGCACGGTAAATTAAGCGTCGGCAAAGACTAGCCTTAACTCGCTTCCGCTTTTTTCCATCCGTGTATTTCAGCTTTCTTTCACGCAGCTTCCTTGCTCTCACTCTCTCTCACTCTCTCTCTCTCTCTCTCTCTCTCTCTCTCTCTCTCTCTCTCTCTCTTTCTCTCTTTCTGTCGCACGCATGCACACACGGATACGTATTATTATCGTGCTCCTTTTAGGTATGTACACGCGATCGAAAGTCGTATTGCGTCATCGATGAACGATCGAACTCGAAGCTTCGGGCGTTTCGCAATCGTCTATCTGTTTCCTCGTTTCTCAAACACATCTCGCATTCTCTCTCTCTCTCTCTCTCTCTCTCTCTCTCTCGGGCGCACACACTCTCTCTCTTTCTCTCTTTTAGATTCCTTGTTTGACTTAACGATTAAACACGTAGAAATTGGAGAATAAAAAAAGGGGGCAGGAGGAGCCACGTCGTCGGCGGCGTCGGTTCCAGGAGGACTCGCGGCCTGATCGATTTAGTTTCTCGATCCTGTGTCTCATCGATCGCCAAGAAGATGATCGTGGGCGAACTCCGATGGATCGCGGAAGAAAAATTTCGTCGTTTGGTTTTGGCGGCCGCGGTTCCAGCGTGGAGAGACGTGACGCCGCCACGGCTTTCCTTACGCAATATTTTCACATAAAAACGTTTTTCATCGTAGATACTAAACAGTCGAGTCGAAAAATAATATCGAGACGGCCTCGTTCACGCGCTCTCACCGTTTGAACTCGCTTTCCTCGCTAACCATTCTCACAACACCACTCTGTGTTCCACGGAACAGTCTCAGCTTAGGATCACTCGAGTGCGGGACCGAACCACTTGGATTTCCGGCGGGGGTTGCGCGGACGCAACCCTCTCGTCTCCGTTAATTTCTCCTCGTTTCGCGAGAAATTCGCGCAGCCGATCGACCCTTTGTTCGACGGAGGGGGAGAACGCTCGGAAATGATTCTGACTAGAACAGCGTCCCCCGAACATCTTTTCGTATTACTTGTCTCGCGACTCGCTACAACGAAAAACATGTACGCGAGCAACCGCGACGAACCGGAAGTCCTCGAGGACCTCGGACGAGATCCGGTCTTCGGATCAAAGGATCGATCGTTGCCCGTTTTCCCTTCCCCCCCTCCGTGTGTGTTCTCTTACCCCTAGGACTACTCACTCGTCTTCTTTGCTTAAGTTATCCAACACATTTCCGAGGACAGACTATTCTTTTTTTTTTTTTTTTTTTGTTAAATAGAACGAGACGCAACATCGAAGCAGTTTCTCGCATATCTCGCTTGGGCGATTTATTCGTTAAACAGTCTTAAAATCCAAGACAAGAGTGATCAATTGCTCGAAGCGATTATACATCCTACGGTTACAACCTTGTTAGTCATCTAATTAAGACTGGTTACGATGATAAGTGTCGGAACGATTGTTTTTATTACTGATTGGAAGTGGATAATCGAGCGTGTTCGGACAATAAAGAGTGCCAGTTAGTTAGAAGATTCGTAAGATTCGAAAAAACTTTCTCTCAGGCCTTCTCAATCCTCGAGCGATCGAAAGAAAGACTTCTCTCTTTTATATTTGGTTTTCTTCGATTTTTGTCTTTTTTTGTTCTTTTATATGTTCTTTGTTCTCTTACCGGGCGCAACACTCACACACACGAAACACAGTCACTCCTTGTCAACAATTGTGTCGATTAACGATAATATTAATTCTTTTTTTTTTTGTTCTGCTTAGCTATATAATATGTATATAATGTAACACGATGATATAGGCTTGATATGACGGTGGCACACGTTTACTATACTTTTTCACTGTTTTTTTTTCAATTCTTTCTATCTCCCTTGCCACCATGTTTCTCTGGATCTGCTCCTCCGCCGTCTCTCTTCTCGTCTTTCCCGTTCCAGCGATAAACGATTCAACGAATCACCTAGTCGCGATTTCGATCGAGAAACATCCTCCAAAATTATGCGTTTCGAGCTACCTAATACAATACATAATTAGAAGCCAGAGAGGTAAACGAAGTGGACCAGCTTCGATTGCGGTGTCTTTGATTATCGCGTGACGGCTTGGGCAGCCTCGTAGATTCGATTGTCTGAAGTGGTTTTGCTTTCAACCAATTGCAAGAGCACGGTAGAATAATATTAATCTCCTAATCAACATACTCGCACGAACAGCAGACGCGCTAACAGAAAATTCCTTGTAACTCGTTTCGTCGAGCTCGAAGTCGCTCGAAACGTCCAAGAACATCATTTCAATTATGTTTATCGAGGGGAGAAACGACGGAGAGGAGCACTGCCACGAGCGAATACAGGCTGGCGACGGAATTCTGTCTTTGTTCCGTGAACCACGCAGGACAGAGAGAAATCGGTTCCGACCAAAGTGTGTTCGGGCGACCCTCGGTCTGTCCTGAGCACGGATCCGATGCCCTTCGATCTCCAGCGTAAAATCTAACTCCTATAGGTAAGTAGAGTCTCGCACAAGTGATATAACTCCTCCGCGGGAGCGAGGGTTCTCATTCGCGTGGCGTAGAGCTCTGGTCGTAGAGATCTCGAACGGACAAAAGTGTACCAGCAACGAGAAAGAACGTGTTCTCTTCCGTTCGGCTTATCAAAGAGAGCATATCTTTTTGCGTTCTCATTTTCTTCTCAAAGTATTAACGATAAAATTTTACACTTTCAACATGTCACTTAATTCTCCGTACGGCGGACACGACGATATAGATTTATTTATATATATAATATGTATACAGCGAGCGACGATCGGCCGGAGCGCGGATCGTCGTCCCAGCTCTCTCTCTCTCTCTCTCTCTCTCTCTCTCTCTCTCTCTCTCTCTCTCTCTCTCTCTCTCTCTCACTCTCTTTCTCTCCTCTCTCGATTCGCTCCATCGAACAAAAACAAAAGAAAGCGAGCCGATCTCTTTTCTGCTTAGCGGAGAACTCATCTTCTGCGTCTCTTTCTCTCTCTTTCTCTCTCATACTCTCTAGAGGCGGGACGACGCGACGCGCTTCGTCCGCGTCGATCACGGGTTTGTTCAATTCTCGACGGTGACCCGGGACCTTCGACCGGGAGGATTCGTAGCTGTTCGCGATGAAACGATTATTCCCGATTGTTTCATTCTCACAGATCCCGGGCCTTTTAGACGCGGGAACCATGCAGCACTGTGGCGCCTAGACGGTCGTGCCGTTATACTGTGTTGAATGATGGGCCGACGCAGCCTGGGCCTGGTTCTTCGGCCAGATTTCCGGATTTCTCAGCTGGCGAGTCGACGCGGAAACGCGCCCAGACCCCGTCGTCCGCGCGACTCTTGAGAACGCCCGGCGTTCAAGGGTTAAACTCTCGAGAAATTCGTTTAGCGCGATATATCTATGTATACACGTAGTACAGGTGTCTTTCTAGACTAGCTGGCCAGGACTATCCGAGCATCAGCGGCTACTCCAACTCCGGAGGACAGAAGGTGAGAGACACTCCCGTCTCATCCGTTCAGGAAGGTATACCGCATGTGACCTTGGTCCGGCACGGTGGACAGTAAACGCAACCGAGTAACTCTACGAATTTGTGTACGAGCACCTTGTCGAAACGGGTCGGGCTTAGGCGGGTTAGCTTGTTTCACGCGCTTAGACCCGCTCTGGATCCTCTTTGGCAGCCTCCGATGCTCGGCCGTAGGCCTGCGCACGGTAACGGGTTACAGGACCGGAAGCGGACACGGGTGTGGGACCACGACTACCGGCCTATCGAAGAAACCTCGACTATTTACAAAAAGAAGGACTCGTCTCGCTCTGATCTCGCTTAGTGCCTCGTGTTTCACGTTCCTGATATCCCCGCTGTCTCGATGCGCGTCGATCATTCTCATTCGAGAACCGATCCTACGCCGATCATCCGTAACACCCCACGAACACCCGTTCGCCCGTGTCTCCTACGATTCTCCTCTACGGCTCGCCGATCTCTTCCGATCACGGCGATCATCGTTGTTGTCTCTCGAGAACGATCCACCACGGAGAGATCCGTGGCCTCGAGATCGTTTCGGGAAGCGATCAGCACCGGTACCGGCGTCGACGCGCGTTTCACGCGATCGCGCGTCCGTCCCCGATTTTGGAAAATTAGCTTCCTGCCAATTGACCTTCCTCCTCTTCGCGTCCGTGACGATCGTCTTGGCGGCTGTCGTCGTCGGACGCGTTCTCGACGATGCACGGAGAAAACTCTCTCTCTCTCTCTCAATCTCTCCCTCTCTTTCTCTCTCTCTCTCTCTCAATCTCTCCCTCTCTTTCTCTCTCTCTCTCTCTCTCTCTCTCTCTCTCTCTCTCTCGTTGGTTCCCGGCACGCTCGACTCGAACGGAAAAGGAAAAGCAGAAGACTCCTCTGATTAGAAACAACATCGTGCCACCACACCGAATTCACCGTAAACGTTATCTTCCTCGCTTATACGTAATATATTTTCCCAACAGTTTCCATAAATATCGTTCTAACGACGCGCGAAAGGTCCGTAACAACATTATAAACATCTACACGGCTCTGTCAACGTAAGTGATCGAGGCTTGAGAAACTATATGGAAGTCGTACCCGAGGGGGTCAACGGTCACTATACACTCCGTAATAATCGTATGCTCGAGAGTAAATACGAGTACAGCGGCGAATCATGCCTCTAGTAATTATTATGCTACAACTGTGTACACCTGTGTGTGTGTGTGTGTGTTTGTGTATGTGTTTAATAGCGTTTACCTGCACGGTTTCCTATTATTATATACACAACGCGCGACACGCGCTGGCACGCGGCGCAACGTACTACTTAATTCGATGAAGATTGCTCTCGGGCTCATTGTCGAACGGCTCTATTATAAAACCGGATATAACAATCACGACGACGAAGACTCAGAATTCAGAAGTGGATCGACGAACGGTTCTCGATCGTAACGCGTGCCTACGTTTTCTCCGTGCATCGCGAGAGACCACCAAGCGAAACGTTCGTTTATTGTCATCTTGAAAGCTAACCAGCACCACGACTCGAGTTCGCCTTTTTCGTTAATCCTCTCGGCCCTCTCTCTCTTTCTCTCTCTTTCTCCTTTGAATTCCGAGACAAAAAAAAAACAAACGCCATCTCGCAAGGACAATGTACACGTTTTCTCCCCGGTGATGTATGGGTTGCCTCTTCTTTGAGAACTCGTGTCCCCCCTATTGTCGGTTCCCTTTTGTGGGCTAGAACCTAGCGCTTGGTATACAACGACGATCTTTGGACCCGTGGCGAGAAATCCAAAAAATAAGGGATCTGGGGAATGACTGTGGCTGTGCAACGGCGGTTTTTTTGTTTGTTGGCTTCTCTTTCGGTTTCGTTTTTGATTGAGTCACTCGGATCGCGGGAATATGTTGATCGGCAACACAGGGAGGGAGTACAACGTCGCGGGAGTCGATGGCAGGTGACACCAGGTGGATCATCTAACTGTCTCCGTTGTTAGAACAAACCGCCACCCTCACACGTCGTGTTCACGATCTCCACGTGTTCTCCACGTAAACTCGACGCCCGGTAATCGCGACCGGTGAAATCGACGATGCAATCAACGGTTCGTTTTCCCCTGCCGGAAACAGAGCATCTCCGGAGGACTTTTAGACATGCAGCCAACTGGTCTACTGAAAAAAATACTACCTAGATTCTATCGTAACAAGAATAGTGATCCTCCGTCGACGCTCCGTTTCCCGTTCCCTCGGTCATTGAACAAGTGCCGCGACGGCGCCGACGGGCCGTCGAGTTTCGTAGACGCGCGACGATCTCTTTCAATGAAGTCATCCCGATCGGTCCGACGAAATCGATATCGTTTCTCCGAAGAACGGAAACCGTGAACGCATTGCTCCTCTACCAGTCAGAGAAAGTACGTTATCCCGCTGTCTCCTATCAGAGAGTTCTGTCGACGGATCGATGATGTCTCTTCTGAGAAGTCCTCGTGGAATGGCCAGCCCCGTTTACGATCTGTTTTAAACGAGGCCTGCCACTGCCTCGCGGATCGATCCTCCTCCGTTGATCTCTTGGAATATCGCAAGGGCGACGTGCTCGGATGATGATAGTGTGATCTGAATGACGGGTGACGATGAAAAGAGAATGATGAGACCGCGAACGATGCTGTTTTGTTTTTTTTTTGATGGTGAGTACGAGAGTGATTTGGTGAACGACACGTAGATATATTATGCTGTCTGTCGGTACCGTCGCTGTTGGAGTCGATGAGGTATCTTTCTGTTCGCTGTCGCTCTCGTTTTCTAAGACTCTAGAAATGCTCTAGACTGCCTCTACGGTTGCGTGTGTGTGTGCACATGACAACATCGAAGAAACGAAGAGAGACCGATATTTGCTTTCTACACCGTAATTGACCGTAGCTGGCCTCGAGTACTTATCTGCTATCCTGCTGATCGATCTTCGGCTGATCTCGTCTGCCTTTCGACTCCGTTCCCTTCGATGACTTCCTTTTCCTGGAAAAACGTTATCAGACGGTCGGCCTAGTTTCGACAACGGATTTTTATTTGTCATTCGTACTCACGAGTGCTCGCAGCTGTCGCCGTTCCTCGTAGCCGGTCTCGGGGAACTCGAATCGCTGCGACGATCGTTCGATATCCCTTCTTCGTCGTCGTCGGACGTTTCCAGAATTCTCGTCAGCAGATGCGGCGTTCCTTCCGAGCCAGATAAACTGAACTCCGCCGACAACTCGATGCTTTTCTCATCCTACGATGCGAACGTTTCAATTTCATGCTCGTCTCACACATTTCCAGAAGGTTCTACTTAACATTTGGTTGTTGCACAGGAAATGACTGATTTTTAACTATAAATAAACTTCTTGTTCTGTCAATGGACTACCACTGATCAAATATTTCATGTGCAACAATCTAATAGTATAAGTAGTTAAAAAAGATTATTTTGTACCTCTTTCTTCAGCGTGTCCAACAGCCTTTTCCTGTCTGCCTTCAGTTCTTCAGCTTGCTTGGACTGGGCGGCGTTATTGATCCCGGACAGCTCCAGCAGAGCTAGGTGTGCGTCTTTCTCGGACACAGCAGCCTTCAAAGCTTCGCGCCTGTGATTGGACAGAATTTTACAGATGGGTTCTTTGGGTTAGGGAAACTGTCGTACTCACTGCATTTGTCGCAGATCTTCCAGCTGCACGGTTCTTTCCTCGGCGAGTTTCTCGAGCCTCGATTCGTATTTCTGCAGCTTGGAAAGCAGCGGTTGGCAGGTGATGCACTTCAACGCCGAAGCTGATTGCATCGACGTGATCCTCTGCTCTAACTTCGCTACCTGCAATACAGATTGCAAAGCTTGGATCGTTCGCGACGAACTAAGTTTAACAGCATTAGGAATTTCTGCTTACTCTTTGCAGGGCTTCCTTCCTCATCTTCTCCTCATTCTTCCATTTTTTCTCGCTCTCGCTGGTGATAACGACGCTCTCGCGAAGGGCTTCGCTCAGTTCCTCGATCCTGCTTCTCCTCTCCATCAGATCCTTGGACATCAACCGTTCCTTATCCTCTTTCTCCTTGATAATGTTCACCAGCTCCTCGATCTGTTCGAGGTCGATCCTCTCGCTGAACGCTCTCTCCAGAGAATCCACCTCGTCCTCGAGCTGCTGGATCCTCTCGTCCCTCACTCGGATCTCCTCCTTCAGGACACCGATGTCGTCGTACTCGCTCAGCTCCTTCTTCAAGCTTGCCACCTCCTTCCTGAGCTTCGTTATCTCGTCCTTGCACTCGACGATCTGCTGCTCGTACGCCTGAATCTTGTTGTCCTTCTCGGAAATCGCGTGCTCCATCTTCTTCATCTTCTGCTCCTTCTCGCGTAACTCGGCATTTCCGTCCATGATCAAGCGACCGCAGGGCAAATCGTCTGACGTCATCGTCGTCCATCTGTCCTGGACGTTCCGGTGATTCTTCTGTGCTTCTTTTCCTGCAAATTTATGCGATCAGACCTTTTCATCGGATTCCATCGGACGGATTCAGTTTTGCTATAAAGACCGCAGTCGAATCGTCGTCGATCGCGCTTACCTCGACAGTTCTCCTCAACTTTACACAGTTCTTTCTCCAAATAGCCAACTCGGTTCTGCAGCTGTTCGATCTTGCACTCGCGATCCTGCAGCTTCATCTTGAGCCCGTCCACGTTGTGCTTCCTGACGTACTCCTCGAGCTGCGTGACCATCTCCTCCAGCTCGATGATCCTCTCCTGATCGATCCTCAGTTCCCTGTTCTCCCCGCTCTTCTGTATCCACCTCTCCAACTCCTGGATTCGCCTGTTCCCAGCGGTCACTTGGCAGCGAAGCTCGTGCAGCTCCTTCACGTCAGGATTCTGCTTGAGGAAGTCCTCGAACTCGGCCACAGTGTCCTCCAGTTCCTCGATCCTTCTGCGCTTCCTCTCCACCATGATCTCCAAGTCTCGCAGGCTCTCGGTGTCGGCGTGCTCTCTGAGGAAGTTCTCGAGAGACTCCATCTCCTGCTCCAGCTCAACGATCCTCCTGTTCTTCGCCTCGATTTCCTGTTTCCAGGACTCGTTGCATTCTCTCGTTCGACCTTCGTTCTCCTTCGGTCTTTTCAACCGGGTCGACTGATTGTCGTCCGTCGTCGGGCTCTTCAGGGACTCTAGCTCGTCCTCCAACTGTGTTATCCGCGTGTCCTTCGCTTCCAACTCCCTTCTCCACGAGTCCTTCTCCTCCGCCAGCTTCAGATTCTGCGCGCAGGCATCGTTCTTCGGGGGTCTACGAGCGGTCAGTTCTGTCTCCAGCTCGGCTATCCGTCGATTCTTCAGCTCCAGCTCCTTCTTCCAGCCCTCGTGGTCCTCGAGGCTCTCGTTCCTGGCGTCCTTGATCTTTTTCGAGCAGGCGTGCTCCTTCAACAGCTTCTCGAGGGTGGTAGCCTTCAGCTCCAGCTCGGTGATCTGCTTCTCCCTCGCCTCCAGCTCCTTCCTTCTGGTGTCCTCGGCGTGTTTCGTGTTCTCCGGGTCCTGTGTGCGTGCGTCGGTGCGCGTGGACGCGGTGTGGTCGGTCGTGGTGCGTGCGCGGAGGCAACGTGGGTGGAAACGTAACGAAAACGTGAACGGAAAAACGTGGCCGGACATGTATAGTGGGGAAATGTACGCGGGGATTAGATTTCGTGCTGAACGACGTAAGGGTGCGTCTCCGAATGGCTGCGAACGTGTCATCAACCGGATCATCTACACCTCTATTTCTTTTTCTCATCTGGTTTTGTTCGCATAACTCCTCTCTCGTAGCGATCTCGGCTCGGATCCTTACGCTGCTGGTCGAATCCATTGTCCAATGGCGTACGATGATTCGAAAGGTCACTGACCATCACTCGGCGGGCGTTATCTTTGTCCCTCCGTGCCGTTCTCTGTCTCGACTTCTCAATTTTATATTGTGAAATTTTCTGTATACATTTATATTTATATATCTACATACGTATATCTCTGCAGCGTACGTGTATATACACATGTACATACATGCGTCTGTCCTTTTCTCCGTAGTATTTATACATGTATATATATATTTATATATATATATATTTGTTTTTTGTTTCGCATCGGTAGTAATTAACATTATTGTTGCCGTTCTCTTCTCTCGTTATTTTTACATTTATATTTATATTTATATATATATATCTATATTTATTTATATATATATTTATATTTATATATATATATATCAATAATTATTGTTATTATCGTCATTATCTTCCCGCTATAATTATTAAATACGTTAACAATGATCGAAGGCGTTACGTAAAATAATTATATATCTCGACGCGTGTTGTCCGTCAGGCGAGTCAGTACGATCCTCTCGTCTTAATTAGTTCGTAATAATAACGGTTCGTGTACTTGTAAAGTTTCCCCTTAATATGCAAATTGTACTAAAAAGAACGGAGAAGGCGTCCCCAACGAAAATCGACCTTAGAACAAGCTTTTTAGGAATCCGGCGGGACCCGCCTGCTTTTGTTTTTGTCCACCGGTTTCGTGGCAGTCGGTGTCAACATTCGGAAACGCACGATTTCATTTCAACGTGTGTGTATGAGCGTGTGTGTGTGTGTGTGTTTTTTTTACGTCGTTCATTACGAATTTAAAGGGTTACGACATGAGAAACAGACAAACAAACAAACACAGACAGACAGCAAACACATCAAGCAAGCAGATAACGCGAGCGTGTGCGTGTCGTGTCCAGTGGCAGCGTGGAAATTCAAGAAGACAAATCATTAGTCACGCTCTTGCGGATAGAAAGTTTTAAGATTAGTATTTCTCATTTCAATGATCAATTTTCGGAACGACAGAGAAGGGAGAATCGTTGGTTGCATACTGACCTCTTGTTGCTGTGCAGTTGCGGCTTGTTTCAACTTGACTTGTGCGGCTTTTAGTGCACTGCAAAGCGAAATGTCTCGTTTAGTATAATAAGGCACGTTTAGCGAACAACTAATGCTACAGAGTGTTCGGACTCTGTCACTTACTCTTGAAGTTCTCTGATTTGTCTCTCTTTCGTGTTCTGCTCTTCCTGCGTCATCTGCATCAGCTGCAGTAGCCTCTCGGTCTCGGCGGAGCTTCTGGTCGACTCCTCTTTCGCTTTCTCCAACTCCTTCTCCGCTGACTCGAGAGCCTTCTGCATTTCCGCCAACCTCTTGTCCGGCGACCCACCGCTCTGCAAGAGACAATTCATATTGAGACTATTGCTACACGTCACTCGGTTCCGTTGGGAGCCCCTAAGCTGGACCTGCAGAGGCCAGAAAGCTTGAAGAGCATCCTCTCTGACCTTGGACGGGACGGTGCTTACCCTCTGTAACTGCTGCTCCAGCTGGTCCATCTTCGCTTTCCGTTTCTTGAGGTCCTGGTCGAGACCTTGGAGCGTCCTCTCCTTCTCCTCCATGGTTCTAGCTTTCTGATCGACGGATTTCGCTCGTTCCTCCGTCTGCCTTCTCTGCTCTTCCAGTTGGCGTTTCTGTTCTTCTAGGTGTCGTCTCTCTTGAGTAGTATCGGGACCAGGTTTCCCGCCGCCAGCTTGGAGTTTCTTGGTCGCCTCGTGCAAGTCCACCTGCGCCGAAACCAAACGTCAACAGATAGTTCGTCACGGGGGTCAGCTACTGGCTAGGCGAATTTTTAAAAAAAGCCGCGACCATTCCGTGCGATTTCGCGAGTTGCTGGGGACGGGATTCTCGCGAGTTGCCCGTGGTTGTCTCGAATCATTACAATCGATCGTGTTCGCTCTCGACGAATCGCGATGGTCACGGCGCGTAAGATCGTAATCGACGGATGCATGACGCGCAATGGAAAAGAAGGAAAAGAAACGAAACAAAAGTCGCACGCACAGACGAGAGGAGAATGCTCTCCCGCAGTTTGCCACGGCGAACTATAATATATATGTACAAATACATACAGATAAGTATACAATGAGAGGAACGGTGTTCGCACGCTGCTGGTTTTTCCTATCAACTGTTTTATAACATCGAGAGAGTTGCGGATAAGCGAGTTTTTCGTGAAACGTGCAGCCTAAGATTTCGAAGGTACGGTTGCGCTAGAAAATGCTATCAACGGTCGATAGCAAGAGTCAGCGAGGCGCGCGAATACTCGTGTTCTCTCGCTGTACGCTTGGAGATAAAAAATGTACAAGATGTAAACAAGATGCAATCGATGGCTGGTGGAACGGCCCAATTTGCGGAACGGAACAATCATTTTCTATCTCTGGCATCGAGATACAAGTGTGCATGCTCGTCAAATGAAAACCAGGGTAACGGAAAATCGTTAAGTAAGAATTCTCTCGCCTCTTTGGACGCGCAACAGAACAATAGCGATAACAATAACGTGTGAATGTACGCGTTCCAGCGACGCGGGGGACGATCGTCGCGACGCTTCTTCGATTCTCGTTGGACACGAGATCGAGATCACCCTGGACGCAACGCAACGCAACGAAAAGGAAAAGCGATCCCGTTTCGGTTGGTTCGTCGCCCCGGCGTCGCGAACGGCGATAATAAATAACAATAAAATATAAACATAACAGAGAGGTAGAGGAACGCCGCGCGGCGTGTAACAACAGTCGAACAAAGAGAAAACGAACGCAAAAGAATCTAGAGCAAATGAGCGCGAATGACTTGTGCTTGAGTCGCAATGGCTGGGATCGGGAGAGTATGGTCTTTGAAACTTTGGAGGATGAAATTATGGTGAAGGCGATGTTGCTTCGCTGTGAAGTGTGACGGACGCCCCGAGATTATACATGTACGCAACACAAAGATGAGAATGATGTGCGGGGTGCATCGTATCCGGTTGAACATCTGTATACACGTACGTATATATATACATGATCGTTCGATCACAGTTCTATTGTTATCGATCTCTATTTATATATATATATGCATATATATTTATAATATATTTTTTTTTTTGCGGCGTGTATGAGCTGTGGGCGAGATTCTGCTTCGTCGACGACGAAGGCAGAGGCTGCGGTTCAAATGAGAAGACATAGAGAGACTTGAGAGGCCGCGCGGCCATCTGTGTCGGCAGCCGATCGTCGACAACTATATATGTATATCAATCAGCGAATCAGCCAACCAAAGCAACGGTCTGCCGGACGATAGAGTGCAGACAGAGTGCGGGTGTAGGCGATGTGTTGTGGGTGAGCGCGAGCGAGTGCAGGTCGGTGCTGCTAACCTGAGATTTCTCGAGTTCCTGGCACAGCATTTCGATCTGCGCCTGAAACCGCTCGCGCTCGACAGTCTGCTCAGCGGTCTCCTTTCGCGCGCGTTCAAGCTCCTGTCGCAACCTGGCGGCCTCCTGGCCGTTCTTCTGCGAGGCCGGCTGCTGCTGCTGTAGCTGCTGTAGCTGATGAATGGTGTTCTGCATCTGCTGGATCTGCTGTTGCTGCGCGTGCAGCTGCCTCTCGGTCGTCTGGATACGCTTTTGCAGTTCGGCGGCCTGTCGCTCGGCCGCGTCCGCCCGCTGCTTCTCCGTCTCGCAAAGCTTCCGCCATTGCTCGAGCTGCGCCTCGCTTCCGCCGACCGCCGTGTCCCTCGAGGCGATCTGCTTGTTCAGCTCCTGCATTCGTTTCTCGGCCTGCTCGGCTCTCTGCCGTTCCTTGGTCTGTGCCTGCGTCAGATTCTGCACCTGCTGCGTCAGCCGATGCACCTCTCGCATCTGCGCCTCGAGGGCTTCCTTCGCGGCCCTGTCGGGCGTCTGCGCGTGTGCCCTCTGTTGCTGAAGCTGTTGCAACCGTCGCACCTCCTCTCGCTGTCGCTCCAACTCCGCCTCGTTCGCGTTCAACTCCTGCTGGAAGTTGACCAACATCTCCTGCGACTTCTCCAACTGTATCACCAGCTGGTCCCGTTCCACCTGCAGCTGCTTCGCCTCCGCCTCGAGCTTCTCCTTCACCTTCTCGATCTTCTCCCAGTGTTTCTCCCGGTTCTCGAGGATCGCCGCGTTCTTGTCCCGTTCCCGCATGGCGATCTGCAGATCGTGCTGCAAACGCGCCATCTCCTCGTTGCCAACCATCTGTTGTTGTTGTTGTTGCTGTTGCTGCTGCTGTTGCACCCGTCGCAGCTCCTGCCTGAGCGCCTCGCGTTCGTCCCTGAGCAACTGAATCTCCGCGGCGACCCGTTCCATCTCCTTCGTGTTCGCCTCGGCTGCTTCTTGGTACTTGGCGGTCTGCTTGTGCGTCTTCTCGAGCTCCTTGGCCAGTCTGCCCGCCTCGAGCTCCACCTGATCGCGAGCGACGATCGCCTTGTCGAGGCTGGCGCGCAGCCGTTCGACCTCGATGCTCGCGCTCTCCGATCTGGTCTTACCCTCGGTCTGCATTAGCCTCTCGAGCCGGACAATCTCGACGCGGAGCTTCTCGTTGTCCGCCTCCAGGGCGTCCGCTCTCGCCTTCACCTTGTCGTGACGGTCGCGTATCTTCTCGGTTTCGATTTTAGCCCGCTCGATTTCGCCGCGATTCCGTTCCTGCGCTGCGTTCGCCTTGGTAGCCTCCTCGCGCGCCCGCTCGAGCTGAAGCTGCGTCTCGTGCAGCTTCGCCTCGAGCTCGGCGTGGCTGGTCTGCGTCCTCTTCAACTCCGACTCCCGGCCCTCCAGACGTTCCCGCAGCTTATCCACCTCCTGCTGTAGCCTACTACCCTCGCTTTGCCACTTCTCCTGCTCGTACTGGTATTTACCTCGCACCCCCTCCGCACGTTCCAGATCGGCACGCAGCCTCGAGGCGTCCTGCTCGGCCTTCCTCGCTCGCTCGAGCTCCGCCAGCGCCTTCTCCAACCGATCGCGAAGCCGCTCCACCTCCAGCTTCGCGTATTCGTGCTCCTCCTTCTGCCGTTCTTGGCTTTCCTGGTACTTGCCGAACCTGGCCGCGTACCTCTCGCACTCCTCGCGCGCGCTTTCCGCCTCGACGCGAAGCCGTTCCGTTTCCCCCTGCGCTTTCCGCACCTCGGCCTGCTGCCGATCGTGCTTCTCGTACATTTTCTCGATCTCCAGCTGCATACGCGCCAACTCCTCCTGCGTCTTTTCCGTCGCCGCCTGCGCCTTGTTCAGCTGCGAGTGCGCGCGCTCCAACTCGAAACTGATCCTCTCGTTGTCCGCGACCAGCTTCTCGCGCTCGTTCTGCAACCGGCGCAGCTCGATCTGCGACTTCTCGTATCGCTCGCGAACCATCTCCAAATCCACCGTCAACCTGTCCAGATCCTCTTTCGATTTCTCCTCGTGCTCTTTCGTACGGCCCAGTTGAAGGGCGGCTCTGTCGTACAGCTCCTGCACGTGGGCCAGTTCCTCTTGGGCCTTACGAGCCTCCTCGCGGCTCTTCGACGCCAGCATCTGCTGCTTGTCCGCCTCGAGCTCCAGCCTGTCCTTGTCCGCTTCCATTACCTCGATACGGTTCTGCAGTCGGTACACCTCGCTCTGGGCTCTGCTCGAAGGTCACACGATTAGAATTCACAACTCCAACAAATATATTCATGTACTTAAAACTAGAAGCGTTCGGTGTGTAATATCAAACGAAACTCTTTACCTGTCATACTTCTCGCGCATCTTCTCGAACTCTTTGTTCGCGTTCTCCCGGTCCTCGTGGGCCTTGTTCATCGCGTACTGCGCTTTATCCACTTTCTCCTTCAGAATCTGGATCTCGGTGACGGCGTCGTCGCGTTCGAGCTGTTCGGAGAAGAAAACGGAACACCGTGTTACCACCTCTTCGACTAGGACCCGGTCAATTTACCGAGGAGAGTAGAACACGTCCTACTCACCGTCAGCTTCTGATGGGAGTTGTGCACCTTCTCCCATCTCTCCTTCACCATGTCGAGCTCCGACAACAGGTTCTCCTTCTCCCGTTGCATCTTCGCCGCCTGACTCTGCTGGAACTCTATCCTCTCGTGCAGCTTCTGCATTTCCTCCTGGAAGCCGTCCCGCTCCTTCTGCAGCCGTAGCATTATGATCTGCCGGAAACGGGGAGCGAGAGCGTGACGATTACTTTGGTTTCGTGTCGCTTTCACGAATACGATCACTCTAACACACCACGGCGCAGCGTTTTCCAGCAACCGTTTCAAATTGGGAACAGTTGGCGGAACGACGCGCGGGTCCAGCGCGATAGAACAATCGTTTAGACGATACAATGAATCCCCGTACCTGAGCCTTCTCGTATTTATCCTGTAGTCGGTCCACTTCCATTTGAATCGTTTCCCGTTCCTTTTGTATTCTAGTCGACTGTCCGAGGGCTTGGTCCAGTTGGCTCTGCAGGTTCCCGAAATCGTAGTTTTGTTTCTCTCGTTCCATCTGCATCTGTTCGGGACATATCGGTTTTTTGATCCCGGCTCGACCGCTTTGATTTCGGTGGCACACTTTCGACAAACATCTACTTACTCTGCGAATCTCCGTCTGCGTCTTGTCCAACTTCTCCTGAAGCTTGTCGGTCTCGCTCTGCGTCTTGTCCAGCAGAGTCTGCAGCTTGTCCTGCTGGAGCTGCGATTTGCCGAGGGTCGCCTGGGTACGTTCGAGCTCCTCTTGCGCCTTCTCGAGATCCGCCATCGCCTTGTCCCGTTCCGAGTGAAGCCGTGCTACCGACGCTTGTGCTCGATCGTACTCGTCCCGCAGGCTCTCCTGCTCGCCTTGAGCGTTCTCCAATCTCGCCTTCAGCCTGTACACCTCGCCTTGACTCTTCTCCACCTGAGGAAATCACGAAATCAACGATAGAGACGGGTCTGACGCGGCGGCGGTTTGTCAACCATGGCGAACCGATCGAACGTCCGTGGAAAAATAACGGCAACGAGGAACGGAAACATCGGTCGCATCCTTGAAATTGCGAGCGCGCAATTTTCCGGACACTTAGCCGGCAGTTTCATTACCGGCTCGTTTCGCGCCGTCGACAAAGGCTGTAAGAACGTGGGCGTGATTGGAAATTAGATCCAATGGAAAGACTCGACCGCACCCCCCGGGGTAGATCCTCGACAGAGTCGCGAGAGTTCGATCCTCGATTAACGCCGATTGTTCTCGGTGTTCTTGGGAGCGGAACGAGCCTGCCGAGTCGATTCGATGGCCCATTAATCGTCGCGGAACGTTCAGACAAAGGGGAGAACCGGTCCAGGCCATTTCCTGCTTTTGGTCACCGTCGGGACGTTCGTTAACTCTATGTTTAGGGTTCTAGGACACCATTGTTTTTCTTCCACGCCTCGTGAATGTTAAGGAAGAGGAAGTTCTGTTGGATCGGGAGAAGTTGGAGGACTCCTGATGTCAGGGGATCATGAATCTGAAGGGTTCCTAAAAATCCTGCACTACTGGGGGAGTTTTGTAAGGGTTTTCGCAAGGACGTTCGAGGGTTACCTTTTCTTGAAGGGCAGCAGCCTCCGCCCTGGCTCTCTCGTTGTCGGCCTGCGTGACCCTGAGCTCAGCCTGCGCTCTCCTCAGTTCCGCAGCCGTCTTTTCAGCGCGCTCGTGGATCCTGTCCATCTCCTGGGTGGAGCTGATCGCGCTCCTGCCATAGCTGCTCTGCGACCTCTCGACATCGTGCTTGAGTCTCTCGTTCTCCAACTCCAACCTGGTTATCCTCTGTTTGGCAGCCTCCCAGTCGGCTCCGCTGCGGCCAACCTCGGACGCGGCTTTGTCAAGCTCGGCCTTGCTCTTGCCCAGCTCGGACTGCGAGCTCTCCAGCTTCGCTTCCAGCCTGTCCTTTTCTGCCTGCGCCCTCTCCAGTCGGGCACCCAGTTTCTCGACCTGTGGACAGGGTCCAGCCACGTCTCAGTCTTGGCCGAGGCGACCGATGTCTTTCTGGTTCGAGCAATTTACTTCTCCGTTTAGAATTCGGATCGATAAACCGTGTACGCTAACAAGGAACGTCGGCCAACCGAGGCGGACCGTCTTCGGCGGTAGCATGTTCTTGCGAATATACAGGGCGGTTCGTAACCGGTGGTAGCAGCTAGTGAAGAATAATATTTTACATTAAATCATTCGGACTCGCAAGAAACGACAAAATCACATTGTATTACTTCACGTGAGAAGGGTGAATTTCATTTGCGAAAAGACGAGTAAGGCCTGCAGAAGAGGGTTAATTCGCAGTGCAAAAGGGTGAATATTATCTGTAAAACGATTCATTTGGAGAGTGCAACACTCCAGACTGCACGTGTTTCTTGGTGCAGAGTGATTTCTCACTTTGGTACTAACAATAAGCTGCGGTGTGTGTACTGTATATTATTGTTTACTGCGATATCGATGACTTACGGAATATTGTGAAAATGAAGGCAGTGTTTTATTTTATTTACTTACTAGCTATTCTGTGGCCACTTATCGGTACATTTGCTTTGATTTCAGCGTTTGATTAATTTCTAATTGACGGCGGAAATCGAATGGCAATTTTATTATATTCCTTTCTCTCGACCGATTTGTCTCCGTAGAATCACTGTACCACCAGTTATGAATCACTGTGCAGAAACGCTTCGACTGTTGTAACTCCTTAAACTTAAAATTAAAACTTAAAGATGGACTTACCCGGTGCTTGCGTCAAGATCTTTTTCAGTAATATACAACGATAATTTTACACGTTATACTTACTGTTCCAATTAGTACAATTCAAATATTGCAGTTGCTTAGAGCTGCTTTTGAAAAGATTTAGAGGAAAGATTTTGAAATAATATTTGACGCTATTACGGCACAATGATATCCAGAAAAGACAGGAGCTATTTTCGTGCAACTTTCCCGTCTGTTGATGGTAAGAGTGGACCACTCTCACTGTAAATGGGTCAGGTTGTGTATTTTGGAATGAGCGAGTTTGCGCGAGTGAATTCCAAGAAGACTCGGTTCGGCGAAATGACAGTTGGTCTTTGCGGGCCAGACGCGGGCCGTCGAGCTTTCGCATCGAGCTAACAAAGCTGTCCTTGAAGAGGTTAAACGGAACACTCTCGAACGAGGGGGTGAGAGGTGGGGGGTCGGGGACTCACCTCAGACTCGAGGGCGTGAATTTTCATTTTGTACTCGGCGATCTCCCTCTCGTGTAACTCCCTTTCTTCCTGCTTCTCCTGTTCCGCCCGGTCCCTCTGCTCGCGTAATTGCGCCATTTGCTTCTCCTTATCTCCTATCGCCTCCTCCAGGCTACTGAGCGCACCTTCGCTGCTGCAGTTGTGCGCCTGCATCGCCGTCAGTCGCGCCCTCGCCATGTCGACCTGGTTGTCCTTCTCCTTCAGCAGATCCTCCAGATTCTCGATCTGAAGTTACAACCACTTTGCCGTGAGCGCCCGATCGCTTTCAGTAGAATATCAAAGTATCGGGAAGAATCGACGGCCAACAAAAGCTTTCTTAGGGCGGCGAGACACGTTAAGATTACCTACAGGGCTCGGGGTATTGTTGTTAAAGGTCTTCGCTGAATAATATTTATACCAGGGATACGAAGCAGGAACAAACTGGCGGCGAAACTTGTCTGCTGGGGATGGGAAATGTTAAGAAGCTGTGTTCTGCGAAAGCAGTGTCGCCAGATCAAGACTTGTTCCCCCACTCTAACTTCCCCTTCCTCCGCGATTTTCCCCCACCGTTCCGCCGCGGCCCTGGCAGAGAAGGGGTAACTTTTTCCCCTCAATTCGTACTCCCTCCCCTCATCTGGCGACGCTGCTCCCAAGAAGTCCCGCGTGAGGAATTGTTTAGCCTAGGTTAATGATATTAAAATTGTTGCACTGGAAACGCGAGATTCTACAGGTTTTGCGCTCCATATTAATCCTTTCGTAGACCATATTCACCTCTTTGCACTCCAAACTAGCTGTTTCGCGGGTCTAATTCACCCTTTCGAGAATCAAATGCACCCTTCCACAGATCAAATTCTCCTTCTCGTAAATCAAATTCACCCTTTTGCAACTCAAGTTTTCCTACAAACTTGTTTTCTTAAAAGCTACTCCGACGTAAAGTCATTATTCCGGAAAAAATGTTGTTGCATGTACACGTGTAACAATACTTAAATATAATGCTTATTTAACATGAACAATGCTTGTGCATATAGACACATAAATTCACGTGTGTAATGGGAAAATTCGTTGTAATAATTATGACAATCTGTATGAGTGATAGTTGCAACAGAATGATTAGTAACATCCACTAAGTGGCCCACGGTTTGAAGTATCGGTCGAAACATTCAAAATCACAGAAAACGACAAAATGACATTGGACCGTTGAGTCATCTAGATGAATTTGATGTACGAATAGGTGAATTTGATCCGTGAAAGGGTGAATTCGATTTGAAGAAGCGTGAGTTTGATGTGCAAAACGATGAATAAGACCTGCAAAATGGTTAATTTTCAGTGCAAAGAGGTGAGTATGATCTAGAGAAGGATTAAATTGTAGTGCAAAACCTGTATAATGTTAATGTTATGTCTGCAGGTGCGCTATACAGGATGTTCCAAAAATGTTGCACTTCCTTGAGAGGGCTGATTCCCGAGGTGATTCGTAGTCACATTTGTGTTTTTCGTTAATGACTCCTTAACGAAGCCGCGGAGAACATTTTCGCAAAGGAAACAGTTGCCTCGAACGACCTCGGGAATCACCCTGCTCGACGAAGCACATTGTTGGGACAGCCAGCATAGATTTTCAAAGCCCCGAAAGTCAGAAGAATGCGAACGAGCAAAATAATCGAAAATTTCGCACGCAACAACCTAACGTCTCGACGGGGATTTAATGAACGTAAATGCTTACTTACCTGTCGCCTGTCGTCGCCGACCACATCTTCTCAGACATCATTCGCAACATTTACACAACTACGCTCGCGGTAGCGGCAACTAATAATCAATAATCACGACTGCAAAAAAGAACAAAAATCTGAAAGAAACGTTCTCCGATGCAGGCGGTGAACATAATAACCGCGAGAAGGCGTGTTCGTTCTGCGTTCGGCGCGCCAATAATTGATGACAGTTCGAGAGGGATCCAAAAGGGGTGGTGGTGGGGGTATTGTCCGTCATCGATCATCGGCGGCAACAACAAACGGACGCGGAGCGTGTGCGCTGGTAACGCAAAAGAAAAGAAACAAAAAAGGATGAACAAGAACGAGCAAAGAAAAACGGCTTTATTGATAATAAATGATACATAAGAACTGGTCAACTAAAGGCGAGGCGAAACTCGGGGATAAAGTGGGGCTATTTACATCGACTACGGGAGGTGCGCTTAATTAACGAAACAACAAACTGCAAAAAAAAATTGTGTCGCAGAAGCAGGCGCGCGCGTCTCACACACATACCAATCGAGGAACTCGCATACACGCGCAGCCCCTTGGTCGCGCTTTGCGCGCGAACATTCGCACGCTAAGTGCTCGGTTTCCCTTTGATCCGCGAGGGTGGCGGCTAATTAATCGCCGGCGAATACCACTTTCGGCCCGGTCGCATTAACGAACGGGGGAGGACCGGTGACGATTACGCTTGTTTCGCGGCGCGCTCGGTTAAGTCCGCTTTTGAGCGTTTAAGAGATATCTCTTTTCTTGAATTCGGCCCGCTTTTCTCTTTGCTAATTAGCAAGACTCGAGGCGCGATTGTCACACGGCGAGAGCAGGATCAATCGACTAACGCTTGCACGCTGTTACGCTTCTAGAGGGTGGCTACTTCGGAGGACGTCTACTCGGTACTCGGCTTTGATCCCTCGGTGCAAACGTTTAACGATGCGAGTCGAGAAGAAGCTGACGAAGAAACCGATCGATCTCAAGTATTCGCCGAACCGTGCATTCCGCCCTCGTGCCGCAATTATTATTTCTCCGTTCGCAATTAACCTTTCTATCAGTGATCGAAAAGCACGAGGGTTGGCAAACTTTCTTTCATCGTGACTCGCATCGTTGAACGAAGGAAATCGCAAACTATTCCATGTTCGTTGCGACGAACGACGAGGGCCTGTGCGAAACGGGGATGACTCGACGCCGAGGAGACGAAGAGTATGCTCCGCTTATGTTTCATTTAAATTGTTAAAATCAAGTGACCCCCGTCGAACACAGACCGCTCACTCGCGGTAGAAAGGGAGCAGAGGACGGGACAAGTCGACGGGGTGATCAAAGAAGTTTCAAGATTACTCACCTTACGCTGAAGAACACTGATCTTCCTGTCCTTGATGTCCATGTGATCCTTGAGCTCGGTCAGCTCGGTGTTCATGCGATTTCGCTCCTGTTGCGCCTGCAGGGCCGCCTGCGTCTTCTTCTCTATCATCCGGTTCTTCTCCTCGAGCCTCTGCCGCATTTCCTCCACCTGAGATGCACACACGCGAACATTATGCGCTGCGCGAACCGACTTTGATCGGCCCGATCCGCATTGTACACCGTGCACGCATGCACGCGACTACGGACAGTCCAGGAGAGGAGAGGAAAGAGAGAGATAGAGAGGCTTCGAACGACCCAGTTTCCGGCTGCCTGGCCTTCCGTTATCCCTGTCCACCTCCCCTGAGTTCGATTTGCCGGTTACGATACGATCGAGAACCCCCCAGGACTCGATTCCTCCGACAACGGACCAACGGTATACTATACTGTTCCGTATAGTCGCTTTTCCATGAATTGTAAATTGCGGCAGACGGAAACTGGACCGCTTTGAAAATTGAAAGGGATGATTCTTTCCACCTGCTGACACTTTCTAGCAAGTACCCAGCGGTTACTGGTACCTGAAGTGTATAACCCCTGGTGAAAATACTGTAGTTGAAAGTGGAACTCACGTCAGCCTGCAGCATATTGTAGTGTTCCTCTTTGGCGCAGAGCGACTCCTTGAGCACGGTGATGTGCCGCTGGTAGTCCTGGTGTTGTTCCTCGAGGGTCTTCATCTTGGCGGACATCGCGAGCAGCTCCTGGTCCCTGCGCTGCACTTCGGTCCGTAGCTCGTCCAGCTGCGAAAAGATTCGTCGTCCAGGAGAGGATCAGTCCGCGCGCACGGATAAACACCTCGACGACGACGAAACAACGAGCGACGAAGGCGCCCAGGCCTGTCGTCCCTCCGTCGTGGCCGAGCACGACGACGATCGGCATTCGATTCTGGCGTTTCTGACCGACCGGACGTAATCGGCTGTGAAAACGGGTCGCCGCGCCGCACGCTCGACCATTTTCGTTCCGATCCGCCAACTGTTCGACTTGCTAATCGCTTCGCGAAATTTCCGTGCCGCCCGGCTCGGCTCTGCTCGGAGAGGAGAGAATCCGCTCCCGGTTGGCTTCGAACTCGAAAAACTTTCCCACGAGCTTCTACTGTCGGCGATCGTGCGTCGGATTCGCTTCCGGTTCGATCTCGGCCGATTCGCTTCCTCGACGGTCTAATTTCACACGATCGATTTTTATCTCAACCGAATTCAACATCGATCCGTGTGCGAAGGATCTCCTCGAGATCCGTTCGCTCTCGAAGAGGTCAAGGATTGTCTGGGTGCTCGTTAATTTAGGTTCATCGTTTTGCTCGCTGAGAATTCAGCGAAACCAGTTCTCATCGACGCCAGTGTTGATCGAAGGCAGCAATGGTCGACGGTAATGTCTTCTCGGTGGTACTTTTCTTATCGGTAAGTCACAGCGCTCGTATGCAGCGGTGCACGGTCAATGTTTGCCTTTATTCCCCACTTAGCCACCGGTCGCCTGCTACCCTTATCAATACCAAGATCGGGCTTTACAATTGACTCGTTTCACTCTTACTCTCGAGGGACATCAATCTCAACCTCCTGGCTTTCATCGAGCTGCGCAGCTACCAACATTCCGGTGAAATTATTATTTGAAAATCGTTACGCTCGAGGAGATAGTCGCGAAAGAAAAATTCGCTTGGAATCGTTAAGGGTTCCGCGTGCAGCGACGGTGACAGCCGGGCTAATTAGACGAAAATAATTTCGAAAGATACGGAGGCAGAAACATTGATGTTCAAGTTTCACTTCCATTTCTACGAGTCAGTTGAACAGTCTCTCTTGTTGGACATTGTTACTTCGCTCGGAGCGAGCTGGACGAATAAAACGATTCTTCTCGATTAATACTGGCGTCGATCAAACCTGTGTTCGACGATTGAAACGATTCGCGAGCCTTGCCGGTTAACAGGACAGTCGACCTAAATCTACGACCACCGCGTACCTATGATAGAAAGATTTAGCGCCGGATGGTTTTGGATCATTGTGGCGGGCCCGTTTGAAAACGGTCGACGCGCGCGGTCGTTGGTCGAAGGACATGTTCCTCCTCTTCGGGGCTAATCGAGACAGCCTTGGGTTCGTCGTGCTCGGCCAGGACTCGTATACTGAGCATGCAGCGATATCGAGACCAACGATACAAAATTACAAACAGTGTTTCCTGCGTGTACGAGAGATACATTGATTACGTGTCGAACGAGTGTAATTGGGTTGGAGTTTAGGCGAGATCCAAGGACTCGTGGGAGAGCTGCGGATAGATTAGGACGTATTATGTATATAAATATATATATTGTGTCTCTCTCTTTGATTTTTCGTGTACGTACCTACTACGCTCGTCTGATCTACTCTGGTGTCGGCAGGCCGCGTGAGGATCCCGTCGCGAGATCTCCGACACCGCGAGAGAGAGAGAGCCCGCGTCGGGATCGTAAGCAATAGTTATTACACAGCTAAACGTTTCACTATCTAATCGACTAGCAGAGTACGCAGCGTGGAAGAGATAGGACGCGGCCCTTCTCGCCCGTGGTCCAAGTAAAAGTCACAAGAAAATTCAAGCAAACCGTTATCGGGAATACTCTGAAGATTCAGAGTATTCGGTAATGGAGCGGATATCCAAGTTCGGGAATCTATGATGAGGCATTAGTGTCGCTGAAAATAGGGGATTCTCGGCCCGTCCAACGAGATTCCCGTCACCCGGATCTTTCCGGGCTTCTCTCGACGGCTGAGAAACGGCTGCGGTATTGCTTCCCCGGTTCTTCAAACAGTTTCCCAGATTTCCCGAATTTTATATATGCCGATCATACGATTTTAGGGACTGCTTTTGTAGTCTGTTCTTACGCGGATCTCTGTGGATTTTGCAATAGAATATATTTGCACCGACAATTTTTATGCGTTTACTAGTACAAAAGTGTCTAAAACACAGGAACGCGTGTATACCAACAAAAATGAGCGATATTTGTATTTTTACCAGGAAAAATCTGCTCACAGATGAAAGAAATCTTCCCTTTTCTTTGCAGTTTAACAATTAAAAAGAACTCGTTACTCGCAACTGTTTCAGAACCTTCACGCAAGCTTCGCCATAGTGTTCTTCCGGTTGGGGAAGTGTCGCGAATTGTTACTTCGACCAGAGGCTGTCGGGGTCGCGGCCAAGAGGTCGTGCGCGCGCGTATCTCACGCGCAGTTGCCCAATAAAAGCAGGATCGGGAACCGGGCGGATCGATCGGGCCCGAGAGATCGACGGGGTCCGATCGATCGTCGATCCCGCGCCTCTCCAGCATATTCTATGTCGTGCCAAGTAAGAAACAGATCTACGGAGAGCCGAGCGATCCTCGCGACCGGTGTTCATCGTCTCGGGGGTTCCTCGGTGTTTCTCGTCGACGGTCACGAAGAACCGCAATCGGTAATGGAAGGACGACGAGAAAAAAAAAAAGTGGAGAAAAAAAAACAAGGATAGATAGAAGAACGAGTAGTAGTAGTAAGTGCTACGTGACTATCTACGATCATCGTTAGGTTGCACACACACACGCACGCACGCAGGAAAGTATCGAACAGGAGGCGGTCTCCGCCATTCTCGTTCCGGCTCTTCGTGGTTCTGCGAACGACGAGGCCGACGACGAAGAGTGGGCGGCCACAGGCCAGAGATCGCTTTTGCGCGTGGTACGTGAATGATTGCGAACAGTCAGATCAACGACTCACACCAGAGAAAGGGACAGAGAGACAGAGAGACAGAGAGAGAGAGAGGGAGAGAGAGAGAGAGAGAGAGAGGTTTAAGACGTCGAAGTGGCTGATGACTTCCTGACCGTGTTCCCATGTCGCGATCCCTCTCGCCTCCGATAAATTCGGGGTTCGTTAAATAAAAAGGGACGAGGCTCTAGAGAGAATCCGCGATAATAAAATCGCGACGGACCGGCGAGAAAAAGATTTAACGAAGAATAATTAGAGCAACTAACTGCGACCGAAGTTTTAGAAAAGTTCGACGAGCTCGCCATTGACTATTGAAATAAACCGCGAGAGAACGAACTTTCGCCGGCTGAAGTTTCGATGAAAAAAAAAAAAAAGAATCGGAAAGCTGTAATTTCATGCTGCCACGGAGAGAGAAAAAAGAATGG
The DNA here is from genome assembly GCF_050948215.1 of Halictus rubicundus. NCBI lineage: Eukaryota > Metazoa > Arthropoda > Insecta > Hymenoptera > Halictidae > Halictus > Halictus rubicundus. Next base: position 1,157,412 of record NC_135166.1, read on the forward strand.
GAGTTTAGGTTTTTATCGCGACGACGACGACACCGGTTGGAAAATTATTGAAAAATTGTTTCTCGTCCCCGGGCTGTTACGCGAGCGAGTCCCGCGGGAATTCACCAGCCACCCCGATAGAGACAGAGCGAGAGAAAGAGAGAGAGAGAGAGAGAGAGAGAGTGAGAGAGTGTGTGTGTGTTAGAAAACGTGTTACTACGGAACATCGAAACACTCCGTTACATAATACGGTAATCACGTAGATGGAAACGAAGGATAGGTGGTGGCTTGGAAGTGCTTCTTTGTCGGGTGAAGAATATCCTTACCTCCTCAGAAAGCTAGAATATTGGGGCACCACATTTAATAATGCTTCGCTCACCACGAAGGCCACCCAACTCCGCCTCCCTGCGTTCCAATCAATCTAATCATTAACCCTTTCGTTGGAGAAAGGACGTAAAGCTCGGCATATTTTACACGCTCGCTGGTTAAAGGACAGCCTACCGGCAATTATTCCAAAAATCTACTGCTGTTGCACGACGTTCGCAACACCAAAGATCCATTTCAAACAAGAAACATCTGCGGCAATTTGCAATCTTGGATCGCTCGTTCGACTTGCACAATTTCGTATTAGCTCGTGATTCGACCAATCGATACGTATTTTCAAATTTGAGCAGATCAAAATCAAGCTGACTCGATTAGCAAGCCATGTAATTCAACTTCAACATAGGATCACTATTAGCATAAGCTGCACACTGTACGCATTCATTACAGCGATAGCTGCGTCAGATTGATTCCCCTTATCTCCGATCGTATGTATTTAATGTTCGAAACAGATCGCCAACAGATGTTTCAGTTCAGCGGAACATTAAACGCTAGTTTCGCTTCGAGTTTCCTCGGTGTTGCTTGTCAAACGATTTGTACGAAAGCGTCTCGAACTCGTGGAGCCTAATTAGCCGAAAGGGTGAAATGATTTTTCCAGAATTTCCTCGGAGCATTGTTACGTTTAATCTGATCGATACCGGGGGCCTTCGTTCGCCGCGATGGCACGTGATCAGCTTTCTTTGATTTTCCCGACTCCCCTTAATTCCGGTCACGTAAAATTTTATGCCGGCCCTGCGCGATCGGATTGGCCGTTCGCCGTGGGGAAAAAATCGGACGAGAGTTCGGCGGAGTTGGGGAGTGCCATCCATTGCTGACTTATCGCTAACTTAGCTCTAGCCTTAAGTGCTAATGATGGAGTCCCTTAACGATTATGTCGCGGGTTCGGGGACGTTCGGTTCCGTTTTTACGATCCGATCGGAATGTATTGTTTCTCAAGCGTGTCAAAAAGAATTTGGAAGAGACAAGCTTGTCTGCGGAACGAACGATCCCCTCGTTTCGATTACTATAGGCGAGCCGCTCGAGGTCAGCCTCGAAGCTCGCTGAAAAATGTCGGATGACGGCGATGCCCTGTTCGTTTACCTTATATGGGAAATCGATCAACGAGACGACAGACAGCTATAGATGATGAGAGGATGCGTCGTAACGATACGGAGCTTGTCTGCGTGGCATGCAGCATGCATAAACACAGTACTAGACTTCTCCGGAGACTCGTATGCGGCTCTCGGAATTTGTCGGATCGAGCGAATCGGTCGCGAATTAGGGTGAAACGACTGCTCGGACAGACACGAACAAACACGAACAAACACGAACGAACTACGACGACGACGAGGTCGAACTTCGCCTGATTTACCGAGCCTAATTTGCTCCGTCAACCGGACAGTTGCCGGCTCGAACTTATCCGCCGGGATTCCTTGTTGTCGATCACGAACCCCGAAAATCATCGACGAGACACGTTCGACTCGATCTCGAGAATACGCGACAATTACATTAAAAATTCACAAATATCGCGCGCACCTCTTTCGAGACATATATCGAGACATTACCGTGTTCCGTGACTGCAGCGGATATTTCGCAAATATTTTTGATAGAATATTTGTTCAGCTTTGTTTAGCGTACACAGATTCTGGTAGTTCTAAGAAGCAGTGGGGGATAGACGACACATGAAATAGTTAGCCTATTATATTGTTGAGAAAATCTGCGAAATATCCGTTGCCTCCGTGGAATATTCGTCTAAACGAGCCCTGCGAAATTACAATCTAACCATCACCGTGGATAATAATAGAATTGACTTTTGGTAGTGTCTCTGCTACGTTCTGTTGCGTTTGTACTCTGGCTAATCGTGAGCATTCTCGAGAATATTGACTTTGGTCTGAAGCTGACCTGTTAACCGAGTTATCGCTCGCGTCCTTCGATACCTCCAATTTCATTGTACTATGTTTCTCGCATTATTTTCTATGCATTTCCATGCTAATTGGCACTTTGATTTCCACCACGGTGGACACTGAAAAGCGTTACCAAGTGTTGCGTCGCTGTGACACGACGATGCTCCCTAATAGTTGCACGCACACCTAAGTGGACAACTATCGCGAGAGTACGTCAGCGCAGAACGCGCAGACTTTGAATCCGCGTTCCATCAAATTTCGTGGGAACACATTTTCTATCGTGTACAACACATCGAACTAATTGTCGCAGTAAGAGATCAATTTATCACGGAAAGCGTTGATCGATCATGAAGATTGTCGCGAATAAAAGAGTCCTCCGGTTAACAGGTCCAGGTGTCGTATAAAAAATCATTTGTACATGAATTTGGGCTCCAGGAGAAGTTTGTTCTACACTATGTTTTTATATGAATCGTTTACTTGAGATTTTCGCTGGCTTAAGGCGCATCGAAGTTCGAACCGCTTCAAGGCTGGAACCGTCCGAGCACTTGGGTGCTTACAGCTCTACTATAGCTATAATTGACGGCGCGTTGACGATTTTGTACTACCGAGCAAAAGTTCATCCGATCGAGTTCAACGGGGGTCAAGGAAACCCGGCGGAGCTTCGCGACCCTGTACGATGGCCGATGGTCGCTCGGGGTTCGGGACGCCGGTGATCGAGAGAGATCTCCCGAAGATCACGACGCGAAGAGTCGGATCGATCCGGAGATCTGTTTCTCGCCGCGGTCCACGGCGATCGCAGATCTGTTGCGCGACCAAACGCTTACGAGCCTCGAAGTGGTGTTCTAGAAAACGAGCGTGAAAACAACATCGTCTACGTTCCGTCCGGCTCTCGGACGCATGCATCATGCCAGAAACGATCCGTTCATTTGCATTCGAGAAACTTCTACGAGACGCGACTTCGAGAATGGCGGAGCGAACGGTGATTTTCATGACGATGAGGAGCTGCGATGAACCTAACACGAGTGCCCGCGAATTCCGACGTATGATCCGACACGCCCAGTGGTCCTGGATGACGATGATCATGGCATGGAGAACGATCGATGACGATGAACGTGGAAACCAGCCTTCTCTCGATCGGTGATCTATGTCCCTCTGTATATGATAATGCGACCCGAGAGATGGTAACGAGAGACGAGTAATGAGCGTGCCACGAGTTGACGACGATGAGAACGGACAGACGACAGGGTTTCGGTGAGTATGCTCGATGATGCATGAAGGACAGGGTGCTTTGGCGACGGGGGTGGTCCTTTCTCTCACGGTTCGTGACGGTGGGTGATTGTGATTTTAGGCTTGTCCAGTGTTGTGGCTAGCAATGACCAAACGGGAACCTAAGTGGGGTGATACAAGTGGCGGGAGTGGTGGATCGTCGACGATACTAAACGTGATGCTACAAGGGGGGGGGGGGCAGAGTGCAGGAATCCGATCCGATGTGCCCGGGATGATTGGTGTCGAAACGATTCGATCGGCGGCTGCGTGCGGGATGGAACGCGTGTGAGAGAAAACGTCGTGATTCGAACGAATTGGACACAAACGAATTCTGGACGATGAAGAAATCATTCTGGGGATGGTTGGACGTTGATCGAAATTAAACGGGCGTACTTCGTGGAAAGAAACTCGTAACGGGGATCGGGAGACGGGCGGAAATGAAAAATAAGAAACGACGGGACCAGGAAGAGGCCGGTGGTTAGGTTCAAGCTGGATCAGAGAACGATCGAGCACATTGAATTCTTTCTTTCTCTCTGTGTTGTTGTTGTTGTTGATGTTGTTGCAGTTGTCGTTATACCGTTTGTTATTTCTCTTTTTCGATCGACGTTATCCTGTCGTCGGCTTGACTTCGGTCAGCTGTCGCCGACGCACCCTTGACCCGAATTGGGGAGGGGATCTCGGAGGGACGGATCTGCGTTCTACAAGGTCGGCTCTTCCGTTTCACCTTGCGTTCTTTCGGTCGGGATGCGATGCCTTTCAGGTTCGACCGCGAGAGGAATCCGGGGTTCGTCGTCAGAGGCGTAGGATGACAGGGTTTGCCAAAGGGAGAGAGCCGGGACACAGGGGGTTCATGCAAGAGACAACGGAAGAGAGATTCCTTCGATTGTCGCTTGGACGCGTGATTGTTCTCGTTCTCCGATTACGGGTCTAGTCGTCCTCGCCGACTGCCTCGAGGCTGTCAAGGTCTCGAGAAAAAGGGGCTGTCAACGGGGTTGACGGAATCGTTTCACACACGCGCACAGGCACGGGCGGAGAGAAGCGATAGGGTGACGTGGACAAAAACGAGAAATCGTTCCATTCCTTTCTCCATTCCGTTCCGCTCTCGCTCTCTCTCTCTCTCTCTCGCACACACATTCTCTCTCTCTCACTCTCTCATTGTTATCGATCGTGACTCGCGTGTGACCGCGTCTCTATGCTTTTCTCTCTGGTTCGCCGGGAGAGTCCGAAGAGGATCGCCGGTAAGTGCGCAGACACGCTTTGTTTTTTTTTCTCTCGTTTAGGCTCAGTTGCGGACCTTGCGAAGCAAACGATCGAAGGTCGGCGGACGCGCGAGATCGTGAAACATCGTCGAGGCGAGCGCGAAACCATGTCGTCCGGAGATCGGCGATGTCCTTGCGAGCGACGCGCAACTTGCCGTGCTCCCGGTTTTGTCACGGTTCCATATCCTCCGGGACGAGGGAGGATTATCCCTGCGGGGCTGGGCGATTAGGGTATACCTAGCTCGACCGCCTGCGGTTCTGCGGACTCCGGAACACCTTCCGCAGCCCGTTCGATAGTCGTCCGATTACGGTGGAAACGAGCGTGAACGCGTTTCGCAGCTCGATGCGGCTCGGTCACCGGAAACGGTCCGCCCGCTTAGAACGTTCCCCGGACGTTCGTTAAATCCCGTTCAATTTTCCCCCTCCGCACACGTCTTCGGTAAAAAAATAAAGCGCGACCGAACGCGAAAGAGAAGCTTCGCGTCGAGCCTGGTTAAGCTAGGTACAACACCTAAACGGATGGGGGATCGGCACCGACACAGCTCTCGAGGATGACGGACATCGAGGCGGGTTAAAACGCTCTGCGCTACGAAAATATACCCTTGGAAGCTTCTTCTCTCGTTTCTTTTTTTTTTTTCTTTTTGGTTTCGTTCGTTCTCTCTTCCTCTGTGTCTCCGCTTCTTCTTCAGCTTGTTCTCGCAACGTCCATCGTTGTACCCGCGGGATTCCACGCGATAGAAAGCCGAAGGCCACGTGTGCTCTTTCGATCAGTTTCGGGGAAGATGGTCCCTCGTGACGATCTCTCTCCCATCTTCGCCGAGTTCTGTTCCGTTGTTTCAACTCTCTCTCTCTCTCTATCTCTTTCTCTCCGAGAGAGTGTCTCTCTCGCGGAATTCGTTTTCGTTAAAAAAATATCTCGTAATACTCGCGCGGGACTCGTGCTAAGGCTAATGTTGTCCGCAGACCGAATTCAGGTTAATCTAATGTCCTACCGAAGACGAATAGCGTCGAAACGCGCTGGGAACCCTCCAGAGGAGCCGAGCGGAGGGACGCGCGACGAAGGTGTCACAAGAAAAATATACGCGCACGCCGATCGACGATCGGAACGACGACGACGTGCCGGCTACACAGAACGTTCAACTCTAATCGGGATACCTGTACAACTTCCAACATCTATAGAGAATCCAGAATGTCAACAACGTAGATATAATCATCTGCTAAGGCCTACAGATTAGGTACGCACAGTTGTACTCGGGGCTCTACACGCCGGGAGCTACCGAATTATGACTTTCTCATTGACTTTCTCGCAAGAACTCCTCGAAACCCATTTTTTCTTCGAGTACCCTGGTGATCGGTTCTGTATTTCTTTTTTTTTTGTTCTTTTCTTTTTCAGGGACGCCCGCCGTCGAAAAGGGTTTCGCTGGTCGGTTCTTCTCTTTAAACCTACGGACGCGTTGCGTCCTCTTACTATTTCTTAATTTTTTTTTTTTGTTTGTTTGTTTGTTCTTTTTGTCTCTTAAACAGGTACAATCGAGTCAAAAAATAGAAACTCTTCTGTCCGATAAGAAAGGGATGCCGGGAGGTAAAGAAAACAGGTACGCTAATTGCGCCACGAGCGCGTGTACGAGTCGATGAGAAGTAAAGCGTGGCCCGACTCGGTCCACGGGGAGAGAGACAAAAGCGAATCGGTTTTTCTTTTTCGGCGAAACAACGAGAAACCGTCTTGCGCTGACTTTGCGTATGAAAGGGGGAAACGCGCGCGTGTGTGTGGATCCGTTGAACGTAGAAAAATAAGCGTATCTTAGACCAACCGTTGGAGAGGAGTTGGCGAGACATTGTTGCGGGAGGGTCTAGTGTGCGTGTTGGTAGCGGTCGTGAAAGGAAATGGACGTTCGTAGCGTTGAACCTTGACCACATAGTTCTCACGGACTCATATACGGCATCGTGCGACGCGACGCTTTCCGAAGAGAAGACGAAAGGAATCGAAAGATCCGTGGTAAGTATATCGACCTAAAATGATTCACGACGACCATCGCGCCACGCAGCTTCCTGGCAATGCGGTTGTTCGGCTTCCTTTCCTCTCGACTGAGACCAGGTAATAGGCAGACATACATTCTCTCGTTCGTTCGTTCCATTTTCTCTTGCTTTCGCTCTCTCTCTCTCTTTCTCTCTTTCTCTCAAGCATACGCAAGCAAACTTTCTCGCATCGACAACATCAATATGTCTCGATCCTGGACCGTTCTAGGAACGGTCGACTCGTTGGCGAGCATCGAAAACGTCCTCGTGTCCTTGGCTCGAGGATGAAGAAGAGACGGAAGAGTCTCGAGCTCGGTTTCTGACTCGACGAGTTTTGATACGAAACGAGACGCAAGGAGGGTATTATATAGTATATGCATATATATAACATAGATATAGACGTGTATATATATATATATATCGTGAGACCATATCACACACACACGCTCTCTCTCTCTCTTTCTCTCTTTCCCGCTTTCTCTCGTGACACCTATGAGAGAGATCGGGTATATGGTACTCACGCGGAGGAAGAACCTGCGGCGCGCCAGTTCCGGCGTGACGCGACAGACGGATAGATATCCGTTCTCGGACACGTCCCTAGACGGCGTCGTTCTTTTCGATGCGCACGTTGTTGATGAAGAAACTTACTTGCCGTTTGAAGTTCATGTCGTGCTTGTTGAAGTTGTGCGCGTGCAACGCCAGCGCGCCCTGCGCCGCTGGCTCAATTTGTTTCAAGTGTTGCTGCATTTGCTGCTGATGTTGCAACTGCAGCTGGTGCTGCTGTTGATGATGGAGATGAGGCTGATGATGATGAAGAGGGTGGTAGTGATGGTGAAGCTGATGGAGATGATCGGCGTAACGATCGGTATAGGGATTGACCACGCCAGTGGTAGCGCCCGACGAGATGCCGGCCAGGCACGAGGAACCGCCCCCACCTCCTACGCCGGTCATGGTCCCACCTGTCGAACCGGCAAGCAATGAACTGGTTAATGCCGTGGACGACGTGTGACCATACGGTACCAGAGAGGTCATCACGGACGGTCCCCTGGCCAAGGCCAACGTGCCGGGCTGCTGCGAACAACCACCACCCATGGCCGTCACCAATCCCTGTCGCGCTTGCGACTCGATACCTCCCGCGGCTAAATTATTATTAATTTGTGCTTGTTGTTGTTGCTGCTGCTGCTGCTGTTGCAGTAGTACCGATGATTGTTGCGACTGTTGCTGCAGACCACCGCCGCCGCTACTCGGAACAGCGGTCGCTTTCAGCAACTGCTCCCTCAGTCTACCACCGCACTCCTTGATACGCTGTAACTCGGTCTCCAGCAACGTCACCTGCCCCTCTAGGGTCTGTATGCGCGCGTCTTTTGTCTCCATGATGGCCGTCAGGGTGGTGCTACCGGGCACGCCGCCTGGAACCGCCACGCTACCCCCAAGGACGGTACCGCAACCGCCTCCTGCACCATCTGATACGCTACCTAGCCCAAGACCTGCACATCCGCCCGCCACAGCTGCCCCGGACGACGCGGTCGAAGCGTACGCCAGCTCCAGCTGCGTCTGGAGGCTCTTCAGGCTCTCGTTCGTGGCTTTGAGCTCCTTTACAACACAAGCAATAGGGGCACGGTTACACTCGTCGACGTGTTTTCCGCCCGTCTCGTGTCTCTCTATAGCGAGCGTGCGAGGGGTTTTTTTTTTGTTTTGTTTTTGGATTCTTAGACTTTTTTTTAATTTTTTTTTTTTTTGGTTGTAGTTGTTTTTTTGTACTGTACTTCTACATTTTATTTTTCTTGGTGTGATGTATGCGGTGGTTCGTAGAAGGGAGATGTATATAGATTTTTTATTTTTCTACGGTGGTTTTTTGGTGCGGCCTCGCTGACACGAATCTGTCCCGTGGTTCGCACTAGTTTGGACAATTTTAGGTATGATCTCTCTTCGACCACTGCACCCGCGGTTTCGGAAAAACATTGCTCTTTCCTGGAATACCGCGTTCTCTTAAAAAGCCACTTGAAGATATCCCTCGAGCACTTTTTGTTCCGCTACACGAGAGAGGATTTATAAACCACGAATGCCCGTAATAGCAACGGTAAAAGGGAAGAAGAACGTCATCCTCTTCACCGTTCATCACCCATCTCGGTTCGGTTACCCGGGGCAACGCTGTTCAAACGTTACGATCGACCATACGGCTGCTCCTCGCACGGTCGAAGATTGAACATTACGCGGTTTATCATCCTACCCTACTTTCTCGAATTTTACGCGCGCGTGGAACAATGAATCTCGTTTTTAATCTTCCGTCTGGCGCCGTCGCGTCGACCTCCTTTTTTCATTAATGTTTATTCTGCAGTCGAAACTGATTGGAGTTTAGAATATTAAAAAAAAAAGAAACAAAGCGTTATTACACCGTGGATGCGTTTCAGAAAAGTGCGAGGATTGCACCAGACGGAAGGTCGACCGGAAAAGCTGTTATTCGGACAGTCGAGTCAAAGTCGAAGAAGTGGTTTCTGAAAGGAGAACGAGCTTTCCCGCGTGCAGTGGACCGTCGTCGGTTCAAATGAAATTCTCGGGTAATCCCCCGCCGGGACAGTTTCGAGGAAGCGTAAGTGGCACCGGCAGGCGTCCCGGTTGACGAAAGAAAAGCGACGTTCCGCCGAGCTTCCTTCCTCCTTCGACACATCCATATCCGGTCGAAAAACTTTTTCGCTCCTCCGAACGACCAGGTGCTGTATCCCGAGGGCATTCTCATCGCGTTGTCGTCGGCGACGAGCGACGAAATCGTACGATCTGTGATTCTCGCGTCTCTCGCGCGGCCGTTTCCGGCGGTCACAGGAACCATCACCGATCACCGATGACATCCACGATCTCTCTCTCTCTCTCTCACTCTCTCTCGCTCTCTCTCTCTCTCTCTCGCTCTCTCTCTCTCTCTTTCTCTCTACACCTCTGTTTCTTTCTTTCCCCCGTTTAGGCCTGAGAAAACCTCTTGACAAATCTCTGTCGATCTCGCGGACGCCACGATCGCAAGGTCACTCTCAAAAACCGTGCGAATTGGTGTGTATTCTCGCCGGGTCTGAATTTTGCCTGAGCCATTTTCGTTCTGGTTGTTTGGAATTTTGTCTCTCGGATACATACGATCGGTCTCGACGCTGTTCCCGGCCGCGTCTCTCCACGGCAGAACGATCCTCTTGCGGACGCCGGGCGCCGCCGCAGTTCTTTCGCCCACCGCGACGTACGGCCGACATCGTTGTCCATATTTCTGCGCGCGGCGTTTCGATGACGCGTTTTTCTCGCCTCCGTTTTTCCTTTTGTTTCCCATATGCATATGTATCTCTCTCTCTCTCACTCTCTCTCTCACACACTCTCTCATTTTCCTTCTGTCTCCCTCCCTCTATCTATCTATCTATCTATCTCTCTGTATCAAGATTTATCAATCGATCTACCCCCAATTGAAACAAATCCAACGCGAGTTGCCAAAAATGAAATCGTGTTCCCGGTGTCCGTCTGGCGGACGCGAAACTCGGATCGAAACGCGGCCACGTCGCATGGACAAGATGACAAGACGCGAGCAATGCGTATCCACGACTCGTCGCGAAGGAGGAGATATGTATGGTTTGCGCGGGCTTTGTGCAGAATGAGGCGATCATCTCTCCGCGCGATCATCGACAGATTGGTCGAACGGAGAGAGAGAGAGAGAGAGAGAGAGTTCCGCGGCGGACAGCCTAGCCGTGACACACACGTGCAAAAAGAAATGTGAGGGGACTGTGAGAGAACAGCTGAACCGAAATAAAAACGTCGAGACGTGCATTCGCCGTTGTTGTACACGGACAATTCGTGGATACGCATTTCGGCGAACAGTGTGTGACTAGATATATATATATGTGTACGATGAGTTCTACCGGTGATCGCAAACCGACGGATGGACACATCGTTCCGAGACTCGAAAACACGCCATCTCAATTTTCCATCGATCTTTTCGTGCAAACGAGCAACCGATTTTTCTCATGGGAATGCAACCCCGGAATAGCTTTCGTTGGAATAATTTTCGCAACGACGCGAAGTAATGCGATTCACGGCTTGCGACCACCGCTCGTCGGTCAAACAAACACAAGAGGTATATAATAAAACGGTAGAGGATAAGACAGTAGATTACGCGAGGAGAGCGACGTCGTATTATCGCATGTCGCACCAGGTCGGTGCCAAACAGTCGCAAAGTCCTCCCTTGGGCCTGGGATCGGATCGGCTTGACGCGACTTGACGACTTTCGGACCGTCCCGCTGCTCGTGCATCGATTACGACGATTGGCCATGATAGCGGTAAGTCGTGATGGGCAAGAACGTGTCTGAGACGTACAAGAACGAGAAGAGAGAGTATATATAATATAACTGGCCGGTGATAAACATTCAAGGTGTGTGTCACAGCCGAGATCATGATCAAAATCAACAGAACAAAGTCAATGGTGAGTGATGTGTTACAGATCGAACAGAATGGTGCATTTCATAGATATGTATATATATAGTATAATAGAGTGTAAGTATTTACGTGTGTGACGTAAAGAGGACAAACACATTCTGTAAACGTGTGGAAATATACATATTTAAGAGTTAACCACTCATTCGTATGTATTCGACGTGTACACCGGCCGAGTTCGTCATTGCTCAAACATAGTGTATCGTTTCATTGGTGTTCAGGCAGAAAACTATGCAAAATTTCACATATTTGTCACGAAGAAACAAATGTTTCGAGGGTTTTGAAAATGTAACGATGTTTCTCCGTAATTTACTAGCGACAGGATGCGTATAAATCGATCGAAAACCGCACGCAAAAATGTAAACGGTTTCCGCGGATGTATCGAGATCGATAAAATCTGCTGTTAAAATGATACCAATATTTCGGTGAATTGAAACAAACTCTTATCGGCTGTAGAATAAATTTCACGATTCTCTTTTCCTGATTTGCTCGCGATTCCAGATAACAAGAGCCGTATTTCATGATCGATTTCGATTGTACAGCGAATCAACGTCCGTGAAATACACATTTTCGTTTCGCTTGTATTTAAGCTCCGTGAATCGACTGGTAAATAGTCTCGGTGTGCTTCGGAAACAACAAACATCGTTGTTTTCGGAACAATAAGCGTCTACCGCCTCGGCCAGCGTGCACGGATCATGAAAAATGAAGTTGCACATCAAAGAAAATGATCGTATGAAAATGCTTCTCCTACGGGACGAATCAAAAGTCTCGCGCAGCCCGATGCAGTCTTCTGTCCTTCTGGGGACACGTTGCATCGCTCTGTAGTCAATTTTTCGTTGCAGTTCCGAGTGCATAAAAGACATCTTTATCGTTTCCGTCGTTTCAAACACCGGTTAAAACTGCTGCTCGTCGAAATTTCGGTAGTTTTCGTGTTCTGGGCGTGGACGTCGATTCGGAAGAAATTTCAGCGGATTCGGTGCAAGGTGCATCGCGGTGCAGCGACGCTACGCAGACGCGCGTGTCCCGCTGCATATTTTCCTGCGTTCCCGATGCGACGATCGATCGGAGCCGAACACGTTCCCCGAGTTATAATATTAATTTCTCTTCATTCTTCTCCCTCCGGTTCAGTAAATACAGCCACGCGCCAGAAGATTTAATTAAAATGATTTTCCATCGAGCAGTCGGCTCGGAAATAACCCGTTCCGCTGTCGTGCCTCGATTACGAATTCCAATTTCGAAGTTTCCAAAAAAAAAGGATCACAATTATTTTGCCTTGGGGAGGGCGATGCCCGCCTCGGATCGCTTTCGCGTGCGAGATCTCTATCGACGCGGAATCGATAAGGGACGGGGAGCAGCAAGGGGTTAGGCGTGACTTTTGACTCGATTTCCGGGATCGTGTGTTGCATACATACCGTGGCATTCCCGAAGACACGATCTCCAGCAGGTGTATACACACAATGTATATACGCGCATGTAATATCTCTATGTACCTATACGTCGTTCTCTATCGAAGGTGCGACATGTTCCTGAATATTATAAATTTCGCGCAAAAGGACCCACGTGTCCCTTTGAAAGCTAGATTCCTCGAACTTTTGGCGCATCTTGTGGTAGGAATTTTGGTTTAGATATCCCGACAAATATTATTTTCGCGAACCGTAATTGCCGGTAAAGAGATTTCCATAAAAATGATGAGGGCAACGTACTTTAATTCTCGAACTGCCGATTCAATGTAAAAATGTCTCTCTCCGTTCACTCGAGAACGATTTTTGTTCGCAGAGTGAGGAGCGCAATGTAAAGGTCTCTTGCCCTCTTTTGGGGGGTTGGAACGCCTCTCGCGTCACCCCCTGTTCTTCCGGGTCCGATTGCGCGAAATTCCTCCGACGGCTGACGCAAAAGATGGCAGGAGTAAGTTAGTAGAGAACAACATCGACGGTTATACTTCATCCAGACGTGTCGATCAGCTTACGCGGTATTCAAAATGATGGGGGTTGACGATGAAGATGAAGATGAAGATGATGGAAGGAGTCAGGGGTATAGTGTGTGGCTGTCTCCTCTCGGTTCGATCGGTTCAATCGAGACTTAAACGTGTGAGATCAGTGTACCTGTTGGGTCCTCCCTTGGCAGGGCCCGGATCAGGGGAGAGGTCACGTGCATAGTCTTCCGCCACTAATTGTCGGAGTATGTCGAGGAGACTTAAACCATGATGGTGGTGGTGGTCGTGTTGATGTTGTTGATGGTGATGATCATGATGGTTGGTTTTCATGGCGTTGGTGGTCATGATGATGATGGCTGATCATGTGGTGGTTGTAGTAGTAGTAGTAGTAGTTAGTATTAGTTAGTAGTAGTAGTAGTAGTAAGTAGTAGTTAGTAGTAGTTAGTAGTAGTTAGTAGTAGTTAGTAGTAGTTGTAGTTTAGAACTGGGGTGAGTGACGATAGGGGTGGATGCGGGCGTGATTATATCTTCCCGTAACAGGGGTTGCTAAACGTCTTACCACCTACACATCCAAAGCAGCTCATTCCACGCATTCCAATCGCAGCGCATATTATTTTCTGTTCTTGTCTTTCGTTCTTTCCGTTTCTTTTTCTATCTGGCCTCGTTCGTTTGCGACACACGTTATTATACTGACGTCCTATCGTTAATCGTTACATTCTGCTCTCTTTTCTTTATATACTTTTTTTGTTCTTTTACTTTCCGGCTGTGCACGTTCCCCGATCGGCCGTCTCTTGTCCGGATGTCCTCGTCGACGTCTCGTATTGTCGTCGTTCGATCCCACGTGGTGCAAAGAGAAAGACAGAAGGAGAGACAAAGGCGGAGACAGAAAGATAGATAGATAGACAGACAGACAGACAGACAGACAGATGGATAGATAGATAGATAGATAGATAGACAGACAGACGAACAGACAGACAGACAGACAGACAGACAGATAGATAGAAAACTTAAAGAGAGAAACAGAAGGTCAGAGAGAACTGTCGTCGGTCTCGCAGATAGATCGCGGCCGGTCATAACGGTCAAGTAGGAGAGAGATTTCGCGCGGTTGCTCTTCAGCGTCCCGATTTTCGCATGCTTTGTTCGGGGGAATATGCAGACACAGTTTGACATACTTCATTGGCCCCCTTGACGCATACACGTTCGACCTTCGACTATCTCCGGCGTTACTGTCGCGGAACAGAAGGAGCTAACAAGCATGCACCCGTTCAAAATAATACATCCATTCCAGCAACTCCGATCTCGTCGGATCGGAAAGAAATGTTCAACAGCACCCCGGGGGGGTCGAAAATAAGCTGCCGCGATTTTGCCAATTCTCGAGAACCGCGGGCGGATCGGACGGGAACAGAATAGAAAAACAGCTTTCCGATTAGAATCGAGGAAAAATTCAGCGTAACCAAACTCTGGAGACGATCGTGGGCAAAGAAAACTCTGCGGAAGAGAGGTCACGAAGAACGAAACGGCTATCGATCTTTCCCGGTTTGCGAGGACCTGTGCGATTCCCGGTTCGCGGTCGACGATCATGTTAACCCGGCTATTTCCGGGATCGCTGTGGCGCCCGGACGCGCGCGGAACAGTCTACGGCGGACGATCCCGTGAACGGAATACCATTATTGCGTCGCGCGTTGAATGCGAACGGGATACAACCACCTCTAGCGAGGATGAAGTATGTCAGTCGTCGATATGGGGGTTCTGCGGGCTGGAGAAATCAGGATGAACAGAATCGTTGATCAGGGGGTAGGGGTGGGGGGCTCAACGACCGGGTTATACGGGGGGGGGGGGGGGGGTTCAGAGAGTCAGGCGTAGCTGCGGGATGGTGCTGCTAAGATTCACGGGCGGAATAGTTTCGGTGACGAGAGAGACAGGCCTTGGTGCTGGTGCATTGTTCGATCGTTCGTTCGGTGTCTCGCTTCTCGGAGCGCCCGACACCTCCGGCTCGGCCGACGTTGGAAGTGTGCACGGTGTTGGGCCGGTGCACGCTCCCGGTGCAAGAAAAAAGAGAGAAAGAAAGAATAAGAAAAGTGGTGGTGGTGTGTGACACGATGAAGAGAAACCCCGGTCGGGCGAGATCGTTGATCGCGCGTGCTCTGTCCGGCTCGTAAAACCGAGTGGCCCCGCCGAGTACAATATGATTATTTTCTCTGTCCACGTTCGCGCGACTTCGCCTTCTCGCTAAAAGATCTGTGAATGCCGCTCAAGCCACGTAGACTTCACCTAAATCCTAGATCTAACAGGCACATAACACGAAGATGCAGGGAGTACCGACGTGATCGGCCGGATGCGACGTCACCATGGAATTTCACTTCGATCTTCTCGAACCCCGTACACGGAGACAGGGAATCTGTAGATGCTCTATCATTTTTCGCTCTGGTCGTCAAACGTTAACCCCGTAACCACCGCGATAACTAACAACTTTGCTTCAGTTTAGGTGTTACTAAGAATCAATGGACCATTTGTTCGCTTTAACTTTGTCTCCGTCGATCGTCTTCTCAGTTCCGAAAGTCTGTCCACGGTTAGACGCGCGACTGACGGAAGTTCTCCCTCCGTACGGTCGCTTATGCTGTCTTCCCTAGCGTCAGATGTCTGTCTCCGCCATTCCATGGCGCAGCCAGCAGCGAGACCTTCGGAAAAGAGAAAAGACAATCAGAAACGACGGGACAGAATCAAAGAAACGATTTTCCCAGCCAATCAGGTTGAAGACGATCTTGCTCTACTGCTTCCCATAAAGCTAAGATCACTGTGTCGTGATCGGTCTGACTTGTATCGAGACTTTCCACTGACTTCCGCTACCTGTCTGAGCGTAACCGGATCGGCCTGCAGATTTATGCTAGTTCTCAGAGTGAGATATCGTGTAGCTTTATCTACTGCAACGCAGCATCCCCGTCCCCTTTTTCCCCAGCGAATTCACGTCCCAGCTTTGTCTATTGTTAATCTGATGAGAATATTCCGAAATTCAAGCCGTTCCGCAGATATCGATATCATAGACCACTGGGGCCCAATAAGCTGGGATATTAAATTCCATTCGACGCGTCGGAGTAAGCACTCGATCATCCTGATTCAACGAGATCAAAACCCGTCCCACGTCGAATTTGCACCCTTAAATTCATCGACTATAGCGGGTAAACGCTTTGTGATAATGGCACGTTATTGGTTTATCATTACGCGAGATTTACAGCAATTTCTTTAACGTTCATCAGCGGTTCGGAGCTCGTGCGAGCAGAGGATCATCGGATCAACCGCTCGACGATACCGGAAACACGTCAGGATGCTCTTCCAGGGCGACTTCGCATCCGGGCGCAGACTAAACTGGGTTCAGCTACGAACTTGGACGAGTTTCGGGGGTCGACTACGACTGTTCTAGCACGAATTACGTGAGTTAGGCGAACAAGATGGCGGCGGTGCTCGGTGGTGGGACAGTGACAACAGTGACGATATAGATCTTGTGCTATGGTGAGACTGTGGTAGTAGCGGGACAGCGACAGTATAATGCTACGAGAACAAGCGTTGCTGTGACACCGATCGGAACCGTCCAAAAGGCCGCAGGTTTCTCGCGAAACCGTTCCCGGGCTACCCTCGAGAAGAGGGTAGCTTTCTCCGGGGCCGAATTAATCGACGATCGAACATTTTTTGTTTTTGCTCGGTCGCGGAAAACGAGAGGGGGAGCACGCGTAATTTCTGCTTAAGAAGAGGGAGCAGAGTGCTCGGCGGTGCCGTTGGCGCGGATTCAGCCGGGATGAATGCGACTCGTTTGCTCGCGGCTCGTTTCACGCTTTCGCACCGTGTTCCAGATCTGCGGCACGGTGGAATCGCCGCGCAAGAAAACGCGGAAACCTCCGGGAAACAACCGACCACGTCTTTTTGTCCCCCGTCGGGAAATAAAGCCACCCTCGGTGGCTTTATTAATCGTCTACCCTCGGGTTCGGGGATCGGCGAACGGCGCTTTTGGACGTTTCGCGCGAACAGAACGGATGAGGAGGTGACGCGACTCGTGACTCCGGTGACAAACGAACGTACACTTGGCGGTGACAATGTGCAGGGACAGCTGCTTTCGTCCACCACGAGAGACTCGTCAATTTTCATCCCCTGTGCCGGGTTTGATGGTGGAGCTCCGTTTCTTTTTTGTTAATCAGTTTATGAGAGCTTTCTTGCAACTTCTGTTTCCAACTTCCAGGGCCCCGAAATTGTTGGGGCCTCCGCTCGACTCGAGCCGCCACTGTCTTTTGCAGAAAAAGGGCCACACGTTCGGGTCGTCGTTTCTATTGAATTAAATTTTTCAGCACTTACAAGAAACATTCTAGCCAGCGTGTCTGGTTCTTTTTATTTGTGTCTTACCAGATAATGCGATTCAAAATACAGACGCCCCTAAGTCGCTTTGTAACTGTACTGCTGCAGGCCACTTTACCCAGACCGCTTTGTTTCGCATCCGCATTAACCACGGGCGAAGCAAGCGGCAAAGAGAATATTGAATTTATGCATAACGTTCAGGCGCAAATTGTAAACAGAGATCGCGTGTGCCGGCGCATTAACGTTTCGCAGATCTGACGTTATTTAGCGGGCAGTTGCGTGACAAGCGTTCATACTACACACCATTGATCTTGTAAGACACAAGGAACCTCCTTTCCGGTTTCACTGAACTAAAGTCGAATTTTCAGATTGGTCAAGTTATTCCGCTCATCGGGACTCGAAACTTTGGTAGATTTCGTTGAACAAAATTTTCGGCCACTATATTTTCGCACCTGCTACCCGTTCATTATTCTGCGGCGTTCAAAGCAGCATACAAATTTGAATCGCGAGCAGCTCGTAAAACATCGAGCACCTGTCCCGCAACGAAGGCTCTGCCCAATTAGAATGACGAAATCTACCGCTATACGAGAGTCCCGAACTAGGTCTGCGACCCGAAGGTATTGCGCTCTCTTTGTCAACGGTTGACGTTTTCGATTACCACCGTGTCTGGTGTCACAGGAGAGAGAGTGAGAGAGAGCTACTCTGTGGCCTCGAACAGCAGCTTCCTCGTTGAGCCCACTCTGCCGGAGCAGTGAATCCAGCGGGACCATAAATAGAATCCTGAAGACCTCCTTTCGCTGGTCCAGGCCAGTTAGAGTCTTCGGCAAACAGAGATGGACTCGCTCGAATAAATTACGGTAGGCTGGAGCACGAAAGAAACACCGCTTCAAGACTAAAATTTATCAAACGCAACATTCCATATTCTTTTGTCCATCTCTGACACAATTTTGAAAAATCGGAGCCTGGACCTTTCTCTACCGTTTCCATCGTCGCCTCCAAGTGCAGGGGTGTGTGCGTGGGGCGTGCTGGTGTGACCGCGGCGACGCGCGTGCCAGGAAACTTGGGCCGTGTGTGTCTCTGTATGCCTCTGGACGTGTGCTGTTCGTGTTTGAACGTGACTCTTTTCGCGTCTCGAAGCGTCCTGGACCGAGAGAAACGGTGGTCGGGTATATCCGGTTGATCGGTCTGAAATCCCGTGCGAATCCTGCGTCCGCGGGAGTGAAAACCGGAAGGATCACCGGCGTTCGGTTCACGGGGACGGGGGATGGTCGGGGGTGGATCGAGGCTCATGCGTTTTACAGAGGGAACCGGATCGTTCGCGACCATTCGGATAACCGAGTTTGAAACCGGTTCGAGTTCGCTGCTGCGGCCATACCGTACCTTGGACGTGTGTTCCGTGTTTTGTCGCTTTTCCCGAGTCGGGAGGAAACGGCGCCGGAAACCGGTTCGATTCGAAATTCCGGGATCGGCGAGACGAACCTCTCCTCGAATCGGCGGACAGAGGAGGGGAACAAGTTCGACAGCCGACACCGGAAGAACGAGAATCCATCGCGCCGGGGGGTACAAGTGTTGCACCACCCTTCCCCCGGAGCGATCATGGTTTTCCCTTTCTCCGGGCGCGCGGTATGACGACGGCGAATGATACGACAAGATGATGATACGCAAAAGGGTTGCGGGGGCTGATAAAGCGTGAGATGACGCGCGGACATACTGAAGCCGCTTGCACAGCGCGGAACAACTCTCTACGTTTTGCAGGCAGTAACACTACTACGTATAAACAACCAGTGGGAAGCGATATTACGAAAAGAAATGTTCTGATATCCCTAATCACACGCGCCCGCGAGCGCACAGACGTACGCGCGTCTATTCGCCGCGTGCACACGCTCGGACAGACGCGCGTACAACCGTTCTTTTTTTCCCCCGTACGTTCCGGCGAACGATACTCTGATGATTCATGTACAACATATAGAAATATGTATATATGTACATTGATGAGCGTGACTAAACTCGTCGATCAAGTGATTGTGATATACATAGAAAGAATAATAATAATAGTAATAATAATAATAATAATAATCGTAATCGTACGAATAATAATAATAATAATAATAAGAATAATAAGAATAATAATAATTTATGAATATGAATATGCCGACATGGGTAGAAATAGCTTAAGGACCTGCTTCTGGGCCAACGACTGCATCTGCTGGAGCATGATCCTTTCCTCCTCTTTTCCTGGAACAGCAGAAAGCAACGAGAAGCTCTTGGGGGGTCTGCTCGGTGTCCAGAGTTTCGGACGGTCTCTGTCTGCGTTTCACGATTTAACAATCAATTTTATTTCTCGTTTATTGTTCCCATTGAGTTCGTGTGAAGGGTTGGTGGGGCGGTGGGGGGGGGGGTGAGTGGGCCGAGGGCGTGGGCGTGTTGGCAGGAGAAAGAGAGATAATGACGGAAGCCTTGCTCGATGATGTTACCGATGCTATGCGACAACAGAGTGACATATCTCGGGGGTGTGCGGGGCTTGGGGGTGGTTTCGAGAACTTGTCCGTGGTCGCAGCGATTCTGATAATTATGTCTTTAAGTTTTCTCTGTAGTTAGTTTTCTTTTTGTAGGGGGGGCACACAGCTGCTGAAAGAGGTCCGAGCATGTGGTCCTTTCGTTGCGGATAAGCTTGACTGTATTTTTTAATTTTTCGTTTTTTTTTTGACCGGACACGAGAGAGTCCGTTCGTTCACGGAGCTTGCCGAAGATCTCGGGGGGCAAAAGCCGCAACGGTACCGGACAACGACACTTCCAGGGGAGCAACGAGCGTTCCGCTTTCTAGCCGGCATCTCTATGCGTGTACACGAATCTATCTATGTGTACACACGAGTCCTCCACTTTACGATTATGGCTCCGTGGAAAACGGTTCTTTCGCGCGGGTCGCGGCTTGCGATCTCGCGGAACCGACTCGGCCGTGCCCACACGCGCTTCGATCGATACAAAACTCACTCAGGAACTCACGCTTCTCTCTGCATACAGAAGGGCTTATTTTTTCTTTTTTTTTTTTTTTGGTCTGTTCCGACGACTTCTGCAACTGGGACTCGAACTGGTTTCTAAGGTAAGACTGCTAATCACGTCGTTCGAAGCGGTCTCCCGTCAAAAGTTCTCTCTATTCGGGGACACGCCGTTGCATTCTCGGAGGGGAATCATTTTTCGCTTTTCTTTTTGGTCTGTTTCTCGTATTTTTTTGTTTCTCGATTGTTCTTTCGACCCTACACGCCGAAGAGTGCGTGATTTAATCGGTCACTCGTAGCGTAGCTAGCGAACGAAGTGCGCTGCCGTAAAACGACTTTCGTTGTTGGATCGAGTGATCAAATTGCTGTGCGCTTAATTGACCTGTTAACCGGGCGATTGTTCGTCGGCCGTTCCTGCGGAATCTAATTAAAAAGAAATTGAATCGATGCGACAGTGCATTGTCGCCGTACACGCGACACAGATAGAAGTATAATTCGACAAATTACATCACGATACGTTCGTTCAAAGAACGAAAAGGTAACCGGTCGAACGACGAGGTGTACGCTCGTCTTGACCCGGTTAACAGGTTAATCGCGGCGTCTAGGGATTGATCGGTTCAGACTCTGTCGAATAGCGGTGCGAATGAAGTCAAGGTTTCTGTTGCTATGGCGCTATGCGTCGTACAGAGATCGGTAATCGTAGAATGATGCGCAGCTTGGCAGAGAATCGGTAAAGGACGAATGCTCTTTGGTCCTTGCTCACTAAAAAGGTGAACGTTTCAGCGAATGAGAGTCCAAACGCGAGCTGAAGCGAAACAAATCTATACTAAAACGTAATTCAAGGTGATTAGTCCCGCGTGCTGCTCCGTTCGCTTCAGCTCCGTTTTCTTTGTCTTTTGTTTTTTAATCGAGAGCGTTGCACGCGATCGTCGCGTTTCTCAACGGAATGACAGCGTGTGCGTGGGGAGAAGATTATTCGAAAGGAATGCCTCACCCATCCCCTTGTTTTGGAGCATCTCGAGGAGCTTCTTGATACTTTCATCTCGAGCCTGCAGCGTCTGTTTTTGCGTCTCTATTCTCAATTCCAGCTCCTGCAACAGAAAAAGCGTGCCGCGCTCTAAATAATCCCTCGCGCACGGTCGGCGCGGTAGCAGCCGTTGATTAAATTTCGAAAATTTATCGCGTCACCGGCGACGACCGAAAAGCTCGTTCCCGCTCGTTCGCGAAAAGTCGCCCGCCTGCCGTCGAACACGGTTTTTCGTCCGGTGAAAAACGATGTCGGTAACGGTAATATCCGTTGTTTATTTTCCTCGCGGACAATAAAAACAAAAACTGAAAAAGAGTTATTCATCGCTAGATCGTTCCACGTACGGTTCCATGTACGAAAAGTGCGAGACCGGGCGAAACGGAAGTGCGCATCCACGGGAAACCGAGGCGGACTGTAACGCTTTTCCCGGTGATGGCGTCGGTCGGAAAAGGAAAACCGGGGATGGCCAGCGGGTATCTAATTCCAGGCTAATTACGTTGCTGTCGTCAAAGCGGCGGTCTAAATTCGTTACACGGGCGTCAAGCGCCTCGCGCTATCTACCAGCGATGCGACACAAATCGAGCATTTTCCAGGAAGACAACTCGTGCCTCGTCCCCTTTCTTCCGCCTTCCTCCGGGTCAATTCGAAAATAGCTTTGGAATCCGAAAAGTCTAATTAACACGCTGAACGCCGCGGTGATCATCGATGGCCGGCGCTACGGAATTACTCAAAAAATCACTCAATCTATCAATGCAGATATTAACTGGATTATAGTATCAATAAACGCTTCGTCGTTGCACACATGGAGCGTGCAACAAGAAGAAAATACGACGGGACAGAGAAACATAAATGTTCATGAGAAATGGTATGCAGCGAGTATGCAACATCACGAGAGATTAATGATTCAGGGGCGAAGTGACAGATAATATAACGTGAAGTGAATAAATGAACGTTCGGCGTGCAAGATGCAATGCATGTATAGTATAGAATAGGAGTTCTTAATTATTTGATTAGATCGATCAGTTGACATCGCCCCACCTTTCATTGACATCAGGAGCACCTCTTTCGGTGCTTCACAAGCATCATCTAAAATTGAAACTTCCGCTCCCTTTAGTACCTTAAGCACGATCACGCAAAGGCTCAGCTAGTTATCAAATAAATTATTCCCGAGAATTGTTGAATAAACCCTGCGCGCATTCTGGCATAACCTGGATCCACCGATACGGAATTAGCCTTGCATACAAGATTCAAGCGGAGTATAGTCGCGTTGTATACTCGTGGGCCAGACCATTGCACACGGTGCGGGTATAAGTATTGTAAATATAAATATTGATGCAGTCTGGCATCCGCGATGCTAGACACTCGAAAGACTTATTGCTAGACCTAATATTATGATTGGTGCACTTCAGGTTATCTCTTTCGGCGAACAAATCGCTGCAGAAATCGGACTTCTGTAGAAATGTTGTTGCAATGAGTGGCCTTCAAGCATTGGGATTCGATCGATGGTGCACACACAGCAATGATTCGCAGCGTTTCGCAATCAGAGGATAGCTACGACTTCTTCCTGGATCCGATATCATAATTGGTAGAGAGGTAGTGGTAACGTGTCCCCCTGGAAAATTTGGATAATTACTAAAAATTCTGAAATAATTCACTGTCATGTGTCCTATTGGGTAGAATACTCATGAATTCTTTCGTAATTCTTTGTTGAGCCGAGCGGGAGAAACGGAGCACAAATCATCAAACTTATGAATCATATGTTAGAAAGAAATATAGAACTGGGGGTGGAGGGGGCACGTTACCACCCGTTCCTCTAGACTTCAGGTTGTCTCTTTCGAGTGACGAACCGCTGCACCCGGTTTCTGCGACGATATTGTCGGGATTCGATCGATGGTCGCGACGAAGCGGGGTCGATCCGGTGAATAGTCGCGCGCGAGTAAACGGTCGGTTTCGAGCCGATGGACCCGGCCACGATCGCCGGATTCGATAATAAAGGCCGCGGGTACACGGCCAGAAAGCGACTGCATAATTTGGCGCGTGGCCAAAGGCGACCAGTTGCTTCCAGTGCGTTGCACGTTTGACCTGTCTGCGCGACGATTTGGCCGCGGCCGCGGCCAGTGTTCGCTCGTTCGGTACAATTTTCAATCGGCCCCCGTCGAACACCGACGATTCGGAAAGGGTCCTTCAACTTTCCTCTGGTCCGGTGCCCATGCACCGATAATACATTTGGAACGAGCCCCGCGATCGATACCCGACTGCGATAAGATTGCCCGGTCTTCGTTCGATCGATCCGTTTCGACGCGCCGCTCTCCGTTCCGTCCAGCTGCCGGATAAGTGACCCTCCGGAACGCCCTTCGACACAGTTCCATTCTTGCTCGTTAACTCTCCTAGCTGTGCGGCATAATGTCTTCCACGTGCTCACACATACACACACAGTCAACCGGAAACGTGACAATCATTAAAACGGAAGAACATCTCCTAAACAACACAGTTTTTCCCGAAATTTTCCGGATGAAAGTTTTGGCTATCGAGGGGGTCATTGAAGGTCATTATATTCTCAGGAGAAAAGGACTCAACTCTTGAGACAAACTACTGAATATTTAAAAGACTATGACAGGACCCCCTCGGTATACTTGTATCGTTGGAAAAACTGCGTTGTTTGCAGGATGTCTCAAGATAGATGGACACCAGGCTGTGTGAAATTGTTGAATGTCGTTGAATTGGTGTGTGTAACCCGTTGAGGGTGGCCGAGGGTTTCGATAGAGCGATCTACGAAATAGGGCGGAGCAATTCGCCGTGGAATCTTGAAAATATCGGGAAAACACCGGGGGTTTATTTGGGCGCGATCTAATTCCGTCGTCGAACAAGGCGGCGGGCGCGTGTTCCGTGGCCGTTTATTGATCCAGCGTTATTCGAGGGAACCAGGGATCGCATTCGGCGCCACTGGTGGCAGACTTAACCGGAGTTATTGCGGCTGGGTGATACCCGTTGCCAAGATTTCCGGAAGCATCGCGAACCGTCGGCAGACAATCGGTCGTTTACCTCGAACAAGACACCTACCTAAACCTCTTGTCTATTTCGGTTACGGGAGTTCGCGCGACGATCCAGGCGTCCGTCAAACCGCGCCGCTGGGATTAACCTGAACGATTCCGCCCCAAGCTAAATCGCTTGTTCTCTGTCAAAACGTTGATTAAAGCGGATCCACCGATCGTCCCAGAGCTTATACAGTCTCCGATTATTAATCTTCGGGATAACGCGATTGCAGCTGGTCGTGGCCGCATGATCGCCGCTTCTCAAATGCGCCCCCGCGCGCGCATATCAATCGCACACACCGGCTCTTCCAAGAGGCCTTCCTTCGTTCTCGTTGAACGTTTCGTTTCGATTAGTCGCTGCTTCCCACACGTTCGCTGCCAAATAGGCGCGGACAAAATTCTCAAAAAAGCGAGAGACAGTTTTTCTCGGCCGCTTACACCGTTAATCGGCACGTTACACGCTGAAAATAAATAACGAATTGAACAAATGTTACTCTTTTAACCGTGTCTTGCGGTTGCGCTACACGCTTTTGCGCAGGCGTGGTGGAATTCGAAATTCTTGACGGGTTTCTCTGGATCTCTGAGGGCTCTGGCAGGTCCTTGTGGAGGTCACTGGAGGATCTTCAAGGATCACTGCAGACCTCTGAACGTCATTCGAGGTTTTTCAAAGGATCTCTAGAGATCTTTGGGTACTTCGGGGCTTATTGAGACCTTCGGAGGTCCCTCCAAGGATCTCAGAACCTTTAGCTTACCTAGAAAGAACGAAAGGGCGAGAAGGAAAAGAGAAGAAACAGGGATTAAGAGAATGTGTTAGGGAAGTGCGGTGAAGCGCAGGGAATAGATGAGGGAGAATATGAGAAAAAGATGAGGGAAGAGATGTGGGAACAGATGCAGGACAAAGATGAGGGAACGGAAGATCCTCCAAAGGTCTCGACAGAAGGACCTTGAAAGTCTTGCAGGAACTGCGAGTTCCTGGGGCCCGTCGAGCACAGCGACTCGAGACGGACCGGACAACTTTTGACTACGCAACACTATGAATCTATTTTCCAGTACTTGTGCGCATGCCCGTGTGTCAATTGCGCTGCGATCTTGACTGAGTGAACAGGTGTCTCCTAAAATGTGACTGTCTAACGATCATGTAGACGATTACCAAAAAAAAAAAAAAAAACAGACATCTGCTCCTTAAATGTTAATTTATCGCTAACACTCGTCAACCCTTTGCACTCGATTGCTAATCCAGCGATTCCAATGTCCCTTTTGTCTTCCGACTGTACCTAATACGATTAATTAATTATTTCAAGTGTGAAACTATATAGGAGTTAAAAATAAATAGAAATAAAGAGTTATTTAACTTTTTCTAAAATATTTTCTGGATTCCCTAGATCTCAAGGTATCTCAAAACACTGTGTTTCACACCCCCGAAATTTTAGGGTTGTTTTCGCATTCTCTAGATATGGCTAAGAAAGGCTAAATAAAGATCTTGGTCTTTCAAGAGTGCAAAGGGTCAAGTTTGTATTCCGGAGGGAAGATCCTCCGGGTTTCGGGCGTCGCGAAAGACAAAATATAAATGCTCGGGAATCGATCCGACATTGTCGCAAATATCGGTGATTTCGACGCGCGCAATGTTACGCGAGACGATGAGGCGCGACCCGTGATGCGTGCTTCGTCGATCGACGACACCGAATCCAATTGCAGGAGACTTACCTTTATCGTGTCGCGAAGTATGGCGATCTCTCTGGTCAGATGCTCGTTCTCGTTGTACAAAACTTCCATTTGTTGCTGCAGCTCGACGCTCGGCCCTCGCATCCTCATTCGGAGCTCCTCTTCCAGCTGGCGCACCATCATGCTTTGTTTCTGCAACGGGAAAGGAAATGTTTTCACTCACGTTCGAAAACGGAAAACCAAACACACGTGTCTCTGCGTGTGTCCGACGAGCGTGCACAGGGGTGCGGACGGGGGTTGGTTGGGGGTGGATGAGGGTCGGCAATTTATCCTCGACGAATCGGCGATCGTTCCACTTCCCCTCCCCGTAATTTGCCCGGCGTACGGTCGACCGGCTTCCGTCGGGCTTGTTGTCCCATGGAAATACACTTTTACGAGAATAATTGCACACTCGACGCCACGTGAAACTACCTCGGGCATGAAACTGATAAGCGGATCGATAGGAAGCCGTCACGACTCGACGAGGAAAACGAGGAAAACATTCGCCTGCAAGAAAGATCCGGTCAAAGTGACCGCGCGCTTGTTTCTCTTGTTTTCGGAGGACCCCCCACCCCCACCCCGGAATCGATAATTATACTCCCAAGGAGAACACGCCTACGTTAGCGACCGTTATCGACGTTGTTACCAACAACAGCGACTTTATTGCGTCGCGTGTGAAGAACCACCGAGATTCAGCGAGTTGCTGTAATACATGCGACAAACTTACTGCACAGTTTAATCCGCGATTTATTCCCCCGCTGCATTAATCGCCAGACGCGATCTGCTCGTGCTTAACCCAATAAAAAATGCCGCGGCGCTTAACCCCGTTCGCATAGACCAGCGGTTCTCCGCCGTTCGTTTCGATCACGGAAACCTTCGATTCCTTGCCTCCCCTGGTAATCTCCTCGAATTTCATTGTTTCAGTTTATCGTCGGCGCTGTACGGGCTGCGAAACGCGAACGGGGAATCCCCGGATTAAAGTGGAATTCATGGGACGTTTCCTCGTTCTGTCTGTATTTTATCGCCCGATTTCACTCCGCGCGAATCACATCGTCGAGACGATTTCTTTTGTCGCTCGGAAGGGTTCTTCTGTCAGGAGTAAACGGAGGACACTGCTGGTATCTAGTGAAGACTGTAGGAAGAAGACGGTCGTAAATAGGTGAGACGCAATTGAAAGGAACGAATATTCATTTTGATCGCAAATGCAAGCAGAAAAAATTTCATCGTGCGAGGAAGGCGTTAGCCGAAAGCTGTCCCATTGCCGTTCGAGCTCGATCGCGTAGGAGCGCATAAACGCGTTCTGTTCGGAGAATGGCACGGGACGGAATAAGATTGCGAGCAACACGCGGCGTCGTCTCGAAGGAAGGGAATCGGCCGTTTTCGTGGTGGTGAAAGGCGATTACGATGGCTGGAAAGGAGCCTTCCAGGACGCCGGTTGTATCCGCGGAACAGTGCACGAAACCTTTCGAGGCGGGCAAAGGCAATGTTTCCGCGGAAGTTCGATCCCGGTGTATATATATACGTATCTACGTGTTCCTTTCGGAGTCGCGACTCGGGAAAAAGCTTTTCCCACCCGTTTTCACCGGCGTCTTTACGCCACGGTTCGGATATTTCCTTCCTGCCTCAGTTCCCCTATCTTCCCCGGCTTTTTACCGGCGCATCTTTTATAATACTTTTCCCTTAACTCTCCTAGCGAGGGAGGACCCTACCCCTCCCCCCGCCGAGCCTTCAATTTACCTCGGCCAACTCCGTTTTGCAATCTTTCTGTCCGCGGATACTGTGCACACTATTTTATTCCGCGCGCTCTGTTATTTACATCGGCCGGATCTTTCATTTTAATCCGCCGCGCTGCTCCTTCTTTATTTCGCCATACTCTCTTTCTTCGCCTGTGCCCTCGGTAGTTCCACGGTCCCGGTGGTTCAGCTCGTTAGGTACCGTTAATGACGGCGCCGCCGCGAGGGTTCGCCAGCACGCGTGCAAATGCCACGCTAGCCGCGAAAAGCCAGACGCCGTCTTCGTGATCACGAGCAGCCGTAGATTGCGTTGGATACTTTGCCCTCGGAAGCTCCTTCGAAGTTCGCCCTTCGCGAAATTGTCCCAGGTGGCCGTCTTCGATGCGTCTTGCACTTTACGGAGTTAATTCAGCCACCCGACGCTTTTCGACCCCTTATTCCCTGACTTTATTAAATCGTGCGGGAAACGTTGTGTTATCTGTGCTGGGCGCGGATATTATTATCATTATTTCAGCAGCTCGTAAGCCATCGGGTTAACGAGGGTTTCGCAGCGCAACATGGCTCCGCGAAGCGAAGGCGGCGATATTCGGAGAGGACGACCTTCCACCGGAAGCAGAGGCGTTCGATAACGCGGATCGACCTGATT
This sequence comes from Halictus rubicundus, assembly GCF_050948215.1. Classification (NCBI taxonomy): domain Eukaryota; kingdom Metazoa; phylum Arthropoda; class Insecta; order Hymenoptera; family Halictidae; genus Halictus; species Halictus rubicundus. The sequence continues at coordinate 1,186,060 of NC_135166.1, forward strand.
TCGCGTACGAGGAAGCAGCCTCGCGGAACAAGCTAGGGGATGGAGGTCGAACAGAGCTCCCCCTCCACGCCAACCCCCGGTGACGTCAGTTACCCCCATAACGAAATCACCCCACGAGAAGCCATGGCCGAATTCCCTTGTTCCCACCGCCTAGCCTACTTCTCTCGCGCTAGGCTAATTGATGCCATACACCCGGTCAAATCTCTGGATTTATGCGATCCTGTCGCTATCCTTTTAACCCGACCACCTCGATCACGCGTTCGTCCTCTACTCGACGGGCAAATTGTCTCGACAAACATGATTCGACTATACGCAGTGTGCCGCTTTTCTTCCGTTCTTCGGAGATCCAGAAAGAAATGTGTTCGAGGCAGTTTGGTGACGCAGGAGGGCACCATGATGCGGTGCTGACGTTTGGCAACGGCTCGCTGAAATTGCGGAGCATCGGTATGGTCTGTTTTTGGAAAGATGAAATCTGAGATTCGCCCTCGCTCGCAATATCTGTCCATCCACTCGCGGCGGTCATTAGCGTGGAGCGATTGCGGTGGGGTGGAGACGACTATTATAGCCGTCGGTGTACGCAAAGTCTCTATTAACCCGTAATCACAGACCTGGAAGTATTGTCACTTGAGCACGGACGTGCAGTCTCGGGCACCGCTGCATTCATTTGTCGGCTACGCTGCGCTGGAAAAACTGCTTTCACACCCCGTGTAATTTCTACGTGGATCTCGTGGTTACTGTAAATTCGAGTTAATTAAATATGTAAGTTTTAAAGGAAGTTACTTGCTAATAGGGAATCTTGGACGTGTTTAGTAACAAGCTTAGATAGATTGAGAATGATAAAATAATATTTTCAAATTCTTCTAATGTTTTCCGTTTTGTATATCTTCTAGCCACATTTTTCATAAACGCATTACACTCTACTTGTCACGAAACATAATTCACTGTAATGCCTCTGCAAATAAACCTAGAATTTCCGAACACGCAACTAGGTCCCGTATAAAGCGTAAACTTTACGAACACAACCATGTAGAAGCATAAACGGAACAGTGGAATTTTCTAAAAGATTATAAATGTGTTTACTGTTTCAAGAGAACCAGTAAAAACCTGCTCTCGCAACATAGTCGAGTAACTTCGTTTATTACCGCTACACCGACGAAGGGAAATGTATGTTAACCGGTGCGCGTGCACTGTTTAAACATTCAGTCCCGCGAGAGATCAAATTGATGTTAAATAAATTCATTGATTGGTCACGAAGGTGAGACGACAATTGCCGAAAACAAAATTTTCTTCATTCCTTTGGCATTGAATTTTCTGAACACCCTTTCCAGCTGAACTACTGGTAGAACGTACACGGGCGACGCGTTGTTAGCAAGTATTAAAAACATTTCAACACACGTGATAATGCTATGTACAATGCGGTCCCTGTTGGATCAAGCGCACCAGGTTTGGAGTTCGGTTCCCCCGAGACTCGACCACCGTTCCACTAAAACGGACCGCATTACGCGAGAGGCACGGGGTCAACGTTTTATTACAGTCCGTCTCTCATTGTTCCTCTCGGTTCGGTTGTTTGCACGGGGAAGTTCGTAACAAGGTTCGCGCTGCGAGGGGCGTATTCAATTTAGGTCACGCGAGATAGCGCTGTTTCGTCGTCCGTTCTTTCGTTTGTGCCCGTTTTTCATGGATCCCGTTCGTTTGTCGAACAGAATCATTAATAAACACCGATTCCCTTCAGGACCAATATCGTTTTACAACCCTTTCATAAGAACACGCCACCCCCGTCGTCTCGAGTCTCTGTTTTCCCTAAACTAATCGTTCCGACATCAAAAGACCCCACTTAACATCGTCCCACCCTGTACATTAGTTCTCGGAGTAAATGTACTCGTTATTTGCCGGTGGTCTGAAGGTTAATCCCGAGATTATTCATGTCTGAAGGCGTTAACATGTTACCTTCCGGATGGAACAAGTGTTCGGTTGATTGTAGATTTGAAAACGGTCGTCTGCTACAATCTTTTACGGTAAAATCGACCGTGCGGCACTCCGTCGATAGATTGTCGATACGCGAGAGTGTGCGCGATCGTGACGGTGCGCCGTCAACGAAGAATCGTTTTGGCAGCTCGTCGGCGTCCATTAACTCGGACAAGGGACGGCCGGTTGTTTTCACGACAGGGTTACTCCCGGCCCGGTGTAAGAAGAACCGCCGCGAGATAGGGTTTACGCGATCGTTAATAGGATCTTGTCTTAAGAGGGCTTCGTTTAAACTTTAAACCCCCCTCCCTCTCCTCCTCCTCCTCCTCGCCGAGAGCTCGTTCTCCTTCGTGCCCCTTTTCTCGTTCCTCTTCCTTCTTCCTCCGTCCTTCCGCGTTCGATCCGCGGGCATAAGTGTGTCGATGGACGATACCAATCGCACCCCCGAGATCGGGTTCCGCGTCGAGGGTTAATCGAAGGCTAATCGTTTCGAAACCAGAACATGCGACACCCTGTAACCTACACCCAGTCGATTCCCCAGGGCGATCCTAACGACGCCCACGCTCGCGGATCATCACGCCACTTTTCATTTATTTTTTATTCATCGGACACGGAAAGCCTACGAGTTCCCCGAAACGACCGGCGCTGGAATACACAATTGTTTCGGCTTTTAATATTTTTACTCTGTCGCGTCGGAGTGCGCAGACATGTGGAAATAATTATGGCAGTACACGGGGCCCGAATCGGGCTTAGATTCGGGCCAGACAGGTTCGAATGGGTCCCAGGGTCCCGGGCATCAACTCAAATCGGAACGAAGGTACCATGTTGGCCCGAATCCTTCCTTCTCAGAAAGTGTGACCAGTTCTCAAGGTTTATAGCTAATAAAGATGCTATTGTTCCCTGTTGCAAGCTCGGAGGTGCGGAAAGCGAGCGTGTTAACGAGGCGGCGAGTCGCGAAGAAATCGTAGAATTCGAGATTAGGTTCGGAAACGGGCATCCGAAAGGAAGTCGATAAAACGTCGTCGTTTTTTCGGCGTTCGTCCTTGTCGCGAAAAGAGCCGTAAAAGTGATTTCTCGGAAAGCTGTCGGTCGCGCGCGAGTTCTCGCCACGCGATAACGAGCTTTCTAAGAAAAGGTAGAAATGGGTCGCGAAATGCAGCATGTGCTTTCACCGAGGCGCAAAGCTGTTGTGCCTCTTTGATTTTCCAGCTCGGAGGGTCGTTGCACGATAAATCGATCTGTTTCGAGCGGTGCATGCCTTTTAATAATTCCCTTTTTCTTTTTCGGTACGGGCAAAGGTCATTAGATATGCATCGAGCATAGCCGAGCGTGCTGGCGCTCGCGCGAACGGGCGCGTGTCCAGAATGCATTGCGGTCGTTAAACATCGCGCGATTCTTCGTGTTTGAAAGTTCGATAAAACTCGTGTTTATCGCCGCAATGGTGATACAGTTAAGCCCGGCCGGCAATCTGATTTATTCAGGTGACTTTGCTCGCCGAAAGCTTATGGTTTCGCGCGACCACGCGTCACTGGGTGTCGGGAGCATACGCAAACCGGAAAGCACGCCAGAAGTTATGGCTTTAAAAACTGGGTAATCGTACCGAGTAACTAGACAAGACTCGAACTTATCAAGTGCGCAAACGGAACAGGTCGCCAAACGTTGATTTGTAATTGCATTTAATTCGCGTCTGAATGGAGTCACGGCAAAACATTAGAAAATCGGTAAAGCTTCTAAAAGTCAGCATTTGTTCGGATCGTCAACTACACACGGTCGGTTGAAGATCGAATTCCTCTGCATTGCTGACCGAGCGCGACCCTTTAATTCACTGTTGACAAAACGGAACGGCACGGAAAACGGCAGGGACACGAGAACGGTTCTTTTCCGCTGGCGAGGTACATATAATGCCCGGCGTCGGCGTTGTAATGGCTCGTTTAAATGGAACGGTGACCCACATACGCAGCGGGAATGGGGTCAGAGAAAATCGCGGGAATTAGGTCGCCGGAATTTGCATCGTTCGGAATCAACGTCGCGGTTTTACGTTTCGCGCCGCTGTCCTTCGCGTTTGACGTCATCGATTTCCGCACGCGTCGGCGGATTCAATCCCCGAAACTTTGTTCTGCGTGGGAGGAGGGCGAAAAAAAGAGGAAAACACAGAGAGAAAAAATGGCAGACGAGAAAAGGCGATCCCCGGGACCGTGAAACGTCAGCGGAAAAAGAGTCGGTACGCGTGAAAATGGTAGGACGCTTTTTTTAACTTTCAGATCTTTAGGAAAAATACAACTTTCCAACTTTTTTACTGAATTTTCTATCACACAGGGAAAATGGACCAAGAACTAATTTTTGAAATTTTCCTCCATTCTTTGAAAATGGTAGGACGCTTTTTCAAACTTTCAGATCTTTTGGAAAAATACAACTTTCCAACCTTTGTACAGAATTTTCGACTGCACTGGGAAAATAGGCCAAGAACTAATTTTTGAAATTTTGCTCCATTCTTTGGGTCAAGAGGTGGGGTTCAAATTGTGCATCGAGTGGTTCTAGGGTCGTTCAGTTTGGACCAAGGGCATTTTTGACCGTCTTACTGTACCCTCGCCCCTTACTACCCTGGTGGATCGAGAAGAAACCGCGTTTCCCAAGGAGGAACGAGGAACGTTTCGTTGCCAGAGAGGAGACTGTGCGGGGCTTTCGCGGCGACCCCGCCTGGCAAAGCTCGGTTCTCGCTCGGAAGATCGATCTGAGGTACGTCGACCCCAAGAAACCGAGGGACTGGTTTCTACGTTTGCGTTCTAATATCGGGGCTCGCGCTCGACTTTCCCTTCCCCCGCGAGCTTCGCGTTCATGAATCACGAGGTTCCCAAGAATTTCGCTGTCCGAGTATCGATTTGGAAAGCCAGTGCTGCTCAGTCCAAATGAATTCTTTCTCTGCGAGCACGATGAAATGCATAGTGCACGAATTCCGACACAGTCCTCCTAGAATGAGACATACAGTGACAGCCAGTACAGAGGAGAGCTGGTAGGCCGAAGTTCATTCATAAAAACTCGAAGACAGGGTAGTACGGACCGGGTTTCGAGGTAGGGAACTTGAAGAAACTCTTTTCGCAGAGCTTTTAACGATCGCTGGGACACCGGGGGGGGGGGGGGGGTTGGGCGCGAGCCCAGGGACTATCGTGGCCCGTTTCACCAGTAAAAAGTCTTCCATCAAAGTGTCCGCCTTCTCTCTGTAACCCCTCACCCCCGTTACGACCCTCCCTTTGTCGTCGAAGTCAACGGGGGCTGTTATCGATCGACCGTGAGAGAGGGCCTTTGTCGTCCGAGCATCCTGAAATCCGTTTCGAGGTTTAAAGCGAGCCGACCCGGAGCCGATTCCCTGGACTTGCTCTGTTCCCTCTCTTCCACCGCGGAGGAGAGAACGGAACCCGGACGGAACAACGAAACACTTCCGGTGTCCGGGGACATTGCCGAACGGCCGATCTGCTCCGCCGGGAACCGAACCAATTAAGGACACGTTCGCCGGGATCGTTGTTTCCTGGCGGGACGGCCGACTAACCTCGGCCCGATTCTCTTTTACGTCGGCTCTGACGAGTTACATGTTTGCAAACTAATTAATGTTGGGCATTTCACGGGGACGCGTCTTCCCGTAACAGGAAGCGCTCTCTCAGACGAAATCTACGCGAATTCTTCCGTCTACGCTAGCCGATTCAACGAAGGTTACGAATCGCTAAAGTGAAAACCGTGTCAAGTTGTCGCGACATCTTCGGGAACATCTTCGGCTTCGGTAATCGCGAAAGACAATTATATCGAGCATCGTCGTAGCTCGTGTTTAACGAAGCTCCCTTTCGTTTAATTCCATTTAGCTCGGAGTCAGATTAAATCGGCGCGACGATTAACCCTTCTACCCCCGGCTCGGCGAGCCAGTCGATTCAACGGTTTAAAGAACGGTCGTCGCCAAGTTCTAAGCGCCGTTGCACACCCTAGACACGCGAAATAATTCGCCGACTTTCCGTAATTGCAGCAACGAGCGCCCTCGTGGGTCTGCGGACGTTCCACAAACTGTAAAATGGGAAAGAATAGTAGCGCATTTGTTATTGTCTAGCGGCGGGGATAATGGGGCGTAACAAGTGGCCGATGTTAAATGAAATTTCACGATCGCAGTTGGACGCTCGACGGCCGTGAGAGATTAGTTTGTCGATTATATAAATCAGTCCCCCGTTCCCCGGAAGCGACAATAAATTACTTTAGTTCTTGGCCAATAAGAATCCTTTCCAACAGCGTTAGAGGACTCATCTTTCAAAACTGCTGCTTTACGCGGATCGATAGACAGCAATTTTCGTGGATCGCTGCCGGGATACGAAAGCGAGTCTGCGGGACGGCCGCGCGCGACGAGCATAAAATATTCCACGCGATCGATGAAATTGTCCATCTATCATACTTACTATCTCCGGCTCCTGATGCAATAATAATAATACGTTCTTGTTGCATTCGTTCGGAACCACAAGCCCTGCTATACAGGGTGTTTTATATCAACACAGTGAAATATGGGAAAAACTGTTTCAGCAAAAGTTGCTTGATATCATCTGGAACAAAAATTGTTTTCCACGCGTTATTGCGAGGGAGATACTAAAATCAATTGAATTTTATCAAGTAGGATGCCATATTCTTGTCTACACAATATGATAGCGCATTTTATTAGCCGCTGAAACGTAAGAAATTCGCGTGGCAGTCGCCGCGTTAATGTGCCAAGGTAAAAAGCATTTTGCAATTAAGATAAGCTGATTTCGATAAAACGCTCGGTCAGTTTATTCGCTACTTCTTATTCAGAACTGCTACTTAAGAATCCAAAAAAGAACCGACCCACGCATTCATCTTCTCCCCCGTTCGTTCAATTCTTATCTGGATAATATAATTCCAAGTTATTATTATTCTTTCTGTTTTTATACCACGTTCCGAAATAGTTGTTGATAATGCCGAAACTCGTTTGCATTTCCAGGGCACAGGCTTATCAGCGTTGCTATCAGCACGCGGCACGCGCAGCGTCGCCATCAACGATTTTTGCCCGCGTCAACTAAGCTCTTTATTAATTATTATCGGCGAGCGTTCACCTTAATTACCAGGTGTGAGCGTGTGGGTGGGAACGGACAGAATCGGGTTTATTCTTCCAGCGATTTAAAATACTGCGGAATTCCTCTTTTGTCCGGCGAGCGGCGCAATTAAAGCTGGCATAATAAGCGAAGAAAATTGGAGAAGGCGAGAGAGCCTCGGCTAACGGTATCAAGGTTTAATTAGATCTGAAAGTTACCTCTCGCGCGTTCCTCGCTCTTGCTCGTACTCCGTTTACGGCGTGCCAGTAAAATTTGATTATCCCGCGGCTAAGGAAGAACGCAAATTTTTCGCGACCCGTCGCCGAACCAAACGAAACGTAACGCTAATGGCCGCCCGCAATAATTGCGGTAACGCGCCAATTTTTACCTACCCTCGCAAACGGGATCCCCGGATATTCGCAGTACCTTTATCTTCCTTAAAACCGCTTGCTTAATCCGCGAGCGAACCGTCCGCCGCTCGACTAAGATTAATTCGCGGAACGAGAAGTGGATTCCATTTCTGCGACTCAATTAATTAACTCAAAATAATAATCACAATCTTATCGAACCTCCGGCTCGCTGTAGACACATTGTAGACTCACAACTCAAGGTGAGATGTATCTGTCGCGGGTGCTGCCAACTAGCGGAGATGCAACATAGCGTGCATCTCCTTTGTGAGACAGTTCGGTTTTAGACGCCTTGATAGCGAATTCTCTAAGGTAAATAAAGATTTGTATGTCTCGTATCGATCGGAACGTCTGAGCCTCCTACGCCCTGAAGAGTAGTGTTTGTTCAAGCGACGACCTCGTTACAACCAGAAGCGACAATATTTGGTAATGAAAATGTAGATCAAAGGTTTTCTATCTAGACTGTGCGAGGAGTTCTATGCACCCGTGAATTGGAGAGATGTAGGGTTTGTTAATGTAGGATTTATGGGTAATGACTAGGTAGATTTACTTGCAGAAGAGGCGACCGAAGAAAGACCAGATATCAAGACTCCGCTGACCAGAGACCATGAAGTTCAAGCAGGAATTTTCACTAACTTGAGGAAGGCGCTGGGTCCATTTCAAGGTAAAAAGTACTTTCGCAAGGATAGAGGTAAGTCATGCATGCTCTCTAAAAATTTTGTCCTTTCATGTTCATAGAGGTCGCTCCAACCATTGCAATTTGAACGCTCCATTAGCAAGTGTTAATTTTAAAAATCTCATTACTATTCCAATAAATGGAACCAAGTAACTACCCATTAAAATAATTTAAGAAAAGTACATTTTCTGGAATTATATAATCATCACAGTAATGGATAGTATAACTGTAGCACAATGAAGCTACAGTGTGCGAAATGTAAGTTTATAGCATGAACTATAAGAGATAGATAGCCCCAAAAGCTGCGCTTTTGTCAACCCCTTTCTACAGCAAGCAGAGTAGCACATTTTCTTAATGAAATGGGACGCATAACGAAAAATGTACAAAGTGGCGCTGCCTTCTCATTCCCGGCAATCCCTTCAATTAGTGTTTTATTGTTCGTGGAAATGTCGGCCGGCCGACTAATGCAAGATTAATTCGCTAAAGTGACAAGTGAATTCGGTTACGCGACTAATTAAGTAACTCCGCGTCCGTGAAAACTGCAACAGCACTTTCGGAGAAATTGGCACAATCAATTCACCGCTCTCGTCGTGAATACATCCTAATCATTCATTTATCGGTTCCGAAGGCGACGACGCCATTTATTCACTGGACCACGGCGTGACCTGGACAAACGAAGAAACGGTACGCCATTTTCTATTTTTAGTTGCAAACTTATTTCATGCATATTTGCAATCTTAATAATGATGGATTAACAAATTCGGTTCCAGACACGTACTATGGTAATCTAGCACTGTACCACACTGTACTGTATATGTACCCCAAATCAATATAACAGGACCCCGCTGTATTTGTCGTGCTTCTAAAAGCCACGAATATCTTAATATTCATGGGGGATATTCATCTCTCCATATCATTCAAAAGAAAATTTGGAAGCTGCTTTCGGATACAGTTATCGAAAAGTCCGCTTGCGGGCTTCCGGTGGGCAGAGCGTTAACGTTAACGTTAACGGCGTCCACTCAGCGATGCCAGCAATCCCGGCTGCCGGAGAAACAATCGAAATATATTCCATTATTAACGTACAGCCCGGTCGATTGGTCTCTAATTCGGGTTTCCAACATTACCGCTCTTTAGGGGTAGCCTCGACGGTACGCGACGGGGAACGGGGTGGTTCGCGGGGGTGTTCAGGGGAGCGGAAAACGCGAATGCAACCCTTCATTCCCTGCACGTTGTAGTACGAGCGTTCGCTTGGTGGGGGGTGCGGGGGCGGTGGAGCGGGGGAGACAGGCCGATAAGGGTGAGTTGAAACGGTGCACGTGTACCGGGGTGGAGCAACGAGGGGGTGGACTGTGGAACAGTGGTACGTAGGAGGCGGAGGTGGAAAGAGACGGAAAACAGGGTCATGCGGAGTAGGTGACGGAGAGAGAGAGAGAGAGAGAGAAAGAGAGGGTGGCACGGTCTCCATGGGAAAAAAGAGGATGAAACGAGGAAGAAAGGCGTAGGAGGGTGTAAGGAATAACAAAAAGCGAAGAAAGAAAGTCGCGGAGTGAACCGGGGACAGAGGACAGGCACGAGAAGTTCAGAGAGAAACGAGAGGGTGTCGGGAGAGGGAGAGGGGGGACGTCTTGCCGAGGCTGAAAAACAGAACGGGAGAAGGAAGAGACAGATAGAGGAAAGAAGATAAAGCCCGGGTGACATTTCTAGAGTTTCGGGAAAAGTGGGACGAAGAGGAACTTCGAGAGAGGGAGAGAAATCCCGTGGAAGAGACTCGTCTCTTCTTCGCGAGGAAGAGAATGGGGAAAGAAAGTACGAGAAATAGAGAGACAGAGAAGGGGCGGTGAAGAAGAGCTGTGGAGATGCGGAGAGACAAGGAGAATGGAAGAGAGAGACTGGAAGGGATGAGTTGCCGTCGCTCGATAACGCCTCGCTTCTGCACCGTCATCTTTCTCCCTTTCTCTCTCTCTCTCTCTCTCTCTCTCTCTCTCTCTCTCTATCTCTCTTCCTCTCTTCCTCCCTCCCGTCTCTCGTTTTTCCTACACTCTCGCTGGTTGATTTCTTTCCGCCAATTATTTCACTCCGGGGGCAATAATCTATTAGCCCGGCCAGAAAGCAATGCCGCAATTTTGAGCAGGATATACAGCGCTCGACAAAATAACAAGACACTTCACGTATATGTCGGAAACGTAATTGTCCCAGTCGTCAGCCATGGTCTTAAGCGTTGTTATTACTAATGCAGGGGTGGAGCAAGAATAATGGCCTCGGGGTATTATAGCTGAGCGAGCGCAATCGCAATGTTTAAGGGAAATATTCAAGATCAAGAGAAAGAGATGTTCCTCAAATCAGAATAGATGTTCGTCGATTTAATCAAACGTGATAAACTTTTATCAAAGCACTTGTTCACAACCTTCAGATTATCTTTTAGATTATGATCCTCTAAAAATCAGAAACGAGCATCTCCGATGGGATCAGAGATTGCTTATTTGCCAATCGAATATTAATAATGGAAATTACTAGATTTACAAAATAAAAATTGCCTGTACTAATTTCAAGACTTAGTGCTCTCTGTACACGTTAGTACTCTTTCGCATTCATTTTCCCCGCAAATATCCGCAGGCAACGAATCACAGTTTCGGGGAAGTTCGCGGAGAGTTGATAAAATAAAAGCTCGGCGCAATAAAAACAATAGCCCGGTCGCGTCGTATCGACTCGAAACTTCTTCCCGATTTCAGTTCGGAATCGGTCCGCGACCGGCGACCGGTGCAGCGGAACAGGAAAACTTCCCAGCCAGTTCCCGTCGCAAGGAAACACGCTCGTCCCCCGAGGCGTGTCAGTTTTTTCTTCTTTTCTTTTTCGACCACTCCAGCCCCCAGAAAAAGTAATCCAATATCCGGCGGGAACGGATCGTAGAACAAATTCTAAACCATAGTCGCGGGAGTACGGACGGGGGCCGCGCGCGTTTCGCTCGCGATAAAACTAACCGTAATCGAGTCCGAAATCGACGAGCCGGGGGTAGGTCGAGAAATTGCGGCGATGCATCAACCGTGGCAATGGTAATTATGTTGCCGGGGTGGAAAACGGCCTGGCGGGTAACGGTATCTGCTTCGCGAATCGCCGTGGTCGAGCAAAAATCGCTCGATGCTATCTATAAAGGCCTGTTCACAGCGCAAAAGGCATTCTCGGTTTACAGATCTGCAAGACGACCGCAGCATATGTCTAACAGAGCACTGCTCCTCTCAAGATGTAAAAACTTTTCATAACATCCACACAATTTTTCATCTTAAGTAGACCGGTCGTTTTAGGTGCACAGCGAGCGCCGCATCTTTTCCCTATTTTTCCGTGTCGCCGTTAGTATTCTTCGCGTAGAGATTTATTATCACAATATATGTGTGCTACCGCTTCCTCGGCGAGTTCCACGACCGGTCTCCGTTAAGGGACATTTACAAAAAGACTTCGCACGATTTCGCTGGGATGTAAACGTCTACGAACTTTGATTTTATTTCTAGAAGGTAAACCGTAAAAATCTTTAAACGTTCCTCGACGAACGGAACGATAGAATGTTGTTCGACTGATTCCATTAATGATTCAGAGAATTATCCAATAATCGTGGGTAATGCTGTCTAGGGGACACCGTCTGACGCACGCAACCGCCGCAATTACAAGGAAATCAATTGATCGTTGGAGCCGTAGCTACCGTGAATTCCGTTCGATACAACTGGTACGCCCACACTCGGGGACACAGTCGTCGCTACTCCATGGCAAATGTGTATCTACCTTAAAGGGAGAACCGCGCGCGTGCAGATCAAGCTTTGGAACACGCCGCTGATATCTCGGCATGTCGCCCGGTATCGTCGCTCTAATCAAACGCTGCGCATTTATAGATGCGGCGCGCTTGCTTATTTATAGACTCGCCGATTCGACTGGATTCGTGGCAACCGTTCGACTAAACAAATGCCTCTCGAAATGAGATACGGAGGAAGGGTTCCCCTTTAGGGGAAGGGTCCCGAATATAGGGCGTTCTAAAAGAAAGGGGTGCCCGCTTTGAAATCGTTAAAGTCTTCAGCTGATCGGGTCCGTGCTGTGACAATGATCGCGTAGGGCCGCTACTTTCTTCTGACCTTGTCGTCGAAGGACAGCGCCTGTAAACACGGCCCTTGCGGCTGAAGACGCGCTACGTATCGTCAATTAAACCACTAAACACGGTTCTAATTATTATCGTGTTTTGTGTCATTTTAGGCTTCGGTTTTCGGAGGCGAGTTGAAGCGTGGACTTTCCCTGCCGCATTTTCGATCCGCAGCGCCGGGAACCGCTACACCACGATCTCCTTTACGGTGTTAGAAACTGTTCCGACGCTGAGCTTCGCCGGCTGTTTACGAGCTCGCGCGATGTAGCGATAAAAAGTCAGCCCGGGATAGATGAGCGCCTCTTAAACTCGCGTAAGTGTCCTGCGGGAATATCTGCGTCGTTCGCCGACGGAAATTCTTAAAACGATGGTTCTCGGAGAACAAAACCTCTTTTGCGGAGGAAAGAATGACTCCGGTGCTGCCAACTTTCGATTCGACAAGCCCGATTAGCCGATGGATATTCGACAGACTACTGCTATACTAATCGCATTGCGAAAAGATACTTCGCTAGTAATTTGGTGGCGCTCTTTATACCCTGATTACGTTTAACGCGAATATGCTATTCCCACCGCAGCAACATCGTCGCAAGAACATTCAACGGGACACGATTATACTGGCTATTGTGTTGGAAGGTCTTGCGGGTGCTTTCTGTGTTCAGTCTTCTGGTGGTTCTATTGTCGCGCAAAGTTTTCGCCGGTGGGACTCCGGGTGCTTTGCACAGTTCTTGTTTCACGTCGCTTAGATAGTCTGCGCGTTTTCCCCCGTACCGCTGGAATTTGTAGGTCCTTCGGTGGCTCTTTATTTGTAACGTTCCACTTAACGGCGTGGTCCAAGACAAAGTCAACAATCTATTACCCGCGCTCCGCGTAACAAAATTGGAGAACAGTTCGGTAAAAAGGGACCTAAAGACTGCTCGAGGATATTGAACGTAAAGGGACCATTTTCTCAGTCTACTAACAAAATCCATTGTCGGTGCCAAGGTGTTTTTCCCGTGAATGGATAGCAAAGATCAAAAAGGTAAAAGTTGCATCGTCGTTTGTAGAAAATGTAACGACGTATATTAATTCTTTGTGTGCTTCCAGCTTTTTCGATGGAACGGTACATACTTTCAAGAACATAATGAATGTTCAGCGGTTCGCTGGCTCCGGATTGGTAGAACAGGTTTCGCCGATGCTGGGAGGCAAAGACAGTGATTCCGCCGGTGCCAAATTAAAGCGCGAACGAAAACAGGACACCGGGTTGCCATTAATTCTTCGTCCAGAGCGTCGATCTCGCTCCTGTCCGTCCGACGAATGCGGGTCGGCGGCGGAAGAATGGAACGTCACCGATAACGCCGGTCGGGAGCATCGATCGTAGAACGCCGAATAAGAGTGGAGTTTATCGTGTGTCCCCAGCATAACCCAGATGTCCCGGAGCATGACCTACATGTAGGCACGAGCACGAGTTTTGCTGTCTTTCACCCCTTTTGATTTGTGCTGGCTTCCCGTGTCTGCGACCGGTTCGCGGGATCAGCTCTTTCCGCTTCTGGATGCTCGAACATCCCTTCGATCTCAACGGTACAAAGGATTTCTAACCCTGTGACACCGCGGATCATCTGTTAGATGTCATCTTGCTAAATCTTATCCGAACTCTTCTTCTTGAGTGGATGAACCTTGATGGTTCATACCATTTTCAAATTCTATTTTCACTCACTGCAGATCCGACGACTGCGATCGACAGAACGTCACGACGCTTGCTTGTCCGAAAATAAACCGATTCGTGGCCCGCGGTGGGATTATCGGAAAAGCGAGTCGTGGGAACGTGCGAACGGTCCGAGAAAGAGTTTTTTCAGCTGGCAGCCGCGCGCGCTATCTTATCGCGCAGATGCGTCCCGCTCGGTCCCGCTCGCGTCGATTCGAAATGAATTTCCACGAGGGAGGGAGGGAAGTAATTGAACCGGTCGCCGACAGGCTTTTACTTAAATGTATTTATTCGTGTCCGTCGACGTACGCGGCGCGCCCGCCAGAAGAGGATTTCTCTCAAAAGCCTGCACGCGTGCACACGTTTTCTCTGCGAGCGTCGCGTCGAAAAAAAAAAGCGCGACGGAAACGCCCCGACGACGTTCTTTGTTGCGAAACGCGCCGGATTCTCTCGTTCCCCGACGCATTTTTTCCGGCGACGCGTGTCTGTGTGCGCGCGCGCGTGTCTGGGGTCGCAGAAACGTTTTCCTACTCTTCCAATCTTGCAAAGAGAACCGTCGCGCGCCGAGTCTCGTTTGAAAATCCGATTCACCGAGAAACGCAATTTACTCCCGGCCTTACGCCCCGCCGTTCCTTTGCCAAATCGAAGGCAAAGGTTCTTCAACCGTATTTCGAGGTTTCTCGGATGAACGTGCGTTTATCCCTTCCCCAACTATCGATTCCTCAGCTTGTGTGGTTCTCAGCAATTATTCGTTCGGTCCCCCCTATTTCATAATTTATCCCTCCGTTTTCCTTAATTCGCCCTTTGACGCCGAATTGGTAAGGAATTGCCACTATTGCAATAGGAGTTCTTAGGGCACCAGCTCCGGGGGCCCCGCACTTAGGGGACTAACGAAAATTATTGGTAGAATTATAAATTTCGGGAAACACAGCATTCTCAATCGGCACTAGGTTAAGAAGAAAAGAGTAAGAGCACGATAGATCGCGGCGTTTCATCGATTTCGCGAGCTTAGCGTACACGGAAATAACTCCCCGCGGGTCATCGCATTAAGTAATCTGACACAGATTGCGGGATCGATGTCCACGATTGATCTGTCTCGCGGACGCCGCTGCGATTTTAATGACAGTCCCTTTGAGCGATGGACCGGCGCACCCTTAGATATCTCTCGCGTTGTTAAGGGTGCGGCGCGGCGATTTCGTCGCGAGCTCGATGGCAAAGGGAACGAAATTTTCCGACTCGATCGAGCGTTATCGGTATCGAGCCCCAGGGAATTCTTAAAAGAAAATTTCTCGTCTTTTTCCAGTGAAATTCGATTTATATTTCATCGAAACGCAAAATGGTTTCGCGCGGAAGTTACGTTTCAAGTTCTGTAAAACTGTTTTGTTGAGCACTATGCTTGGTTAACGGGGCACGGCGGACGTACGGACGAGTTCAGTCACGTTTGCGTAAGCGTTTGGTCCGAACAATAATAATAACAGCAAGAAGAAGCCCGAGGGGAGTGTCATGGACCGTCAACACAGCAAAACCTGGGCTGCTGTACAAATAACGCTGAGCGAACACAGTGGAAGTCACTTCCTCATTAACCCGCTGGTAGCTTATGCGCGCACATGCCTTCAAAGCATGATTTATAAGCGGTTAGACTCGTGGCCTGGGATGACACGCATTCAGCGCGGAAACATTACGCGTCGCGTCTGCGGGAGAAACGGAATTGAACGTTGGCTGGTTCGTTGTTTGACCAAGAAATTCTACTAATCCTTGAACGGGCGATCAACAGCTCTCCGAACAGCTGTAGAACCGAGTTACCGACTTTTAAACAAACTTTCCACGAAACGGAACCCGAGGGAGGAATATTTCTCAATTTGCGGACTACCGTCCTAACGCAAACTGCACGGCGGAGCCTATTGTTGGACGACTGGATGCTTTGCTCTTCGCCTAACTTGTTTACCAAGGCAAAGTCACCATCCAAGACGAGAACTTCGGCCCTTTGTGCCCTCGAAGTTAGCCGCCCGGGCGAACGTTTCGCTTGGGCCGCCACTGTGGCCGTCCGTGCATCATCGCTCTTTAAGGGCGTGTCCCGAAATCGTTCGAACCATGATCTTGTCACAGAACGAGATTTTGTTGGTTGAAAAACGACAAATTTCGCTTTGCCGTCTGTATCCAGTGAATTATGCAAAAATTCAAGTACCGTGTCTGTTGAAATTTATCCGACTTTTTTGCACGGTATAAAGTAAAACGCTTATATCAGCGAAACGCGAACAACAAACCAGTAAAAAGCTAAAACACTTTAGCCCGGAACGTTTATTTGCAGTTTTTACTGGCCGGAACGGTTGCAAGTGGTCGGTAACACGATCATGGTGGCGAATTGGGACATTTACCTTAATAGAACGATCAGATTTCTGTTTCCACGTGTCTCCTATTCGAGGAGGGATCCCGAACGCCAACGGTCTGCTTAAACATTTACGGATTCTGTTAAACATTTATGGCTCGTAACGTTTCGCTTATCTTCGGCATTCAAAAAGCGCAAAACTGGTACGTTTGCAATTGTAAAAGAAAAAGTCTGACATTTTTACGGACTCGGTTCTCCTGTTAAAATGGTAAATCTTCGAGCTACGATAACATTTCTTGATCAGAACGCCACATAGCATTTGCATATTGAAATCGTGCAACACACGTGACCGCACGAAGTGTCGGAATTCGTTCGAAGACACCCCGTTCGGATAACAGAAGGTGCTCGAAGGGGTGGTTGCATCCGAGGATTTTATTCGTTCGATAGACGACGTGAAATATTCAACGCGTTGCCGAGCGTTCTCCGCGATGGAACAACCATCGAGAGAGAGAGAGAGAAAAATATAGACGGTTGGAGAGAGTGAGAGAGAAAGAGAGAACAGAGCAAGGGAGAGAGAACTCGTGAGAATGCCGTACACGTCGCGTAAAGTGCACCGCACACGTCCCTCTATATCGATCGGCCTAAATATATCGAGGCGGATTATTAGAGAGAACCTATGCCACGCGGTCTAACTATGGCACGACCGCATTGTTCCTCGGGGTTACAGTGTAAACGTGTCTCTCACGGACTTCGAAAATAAATCGATCGATTGAGGAAACCACGCGTGCTCGCCAGACTCCCGGTTCTCTCTCTCCCTTGCCCTCTATCTTCCTCCCTCTCTTCTCTCCCTTATTCTATCTTTTTCACCCTCTGCTTCTCTCATAACGTCGTCGAGGAAACTTCGAAATTTTCCGACTATGCATCGCCGCCGCCCGTCGCGAGTTTTCGGTCATGGTATCGGTACAACGTAATATCCGAGGGCAAAGAAACTTTAATATTTGCGAGGGCAGCCCCGGGGGCTTCTCGACCCTTCATCGACGCAATCTCCACCCCCGTAACTTCGACGCTGAATTTGCGTTTATTCCGTGTCCGTCCACCTTCCGAAATCGCAGCAACATCAATCGGCCAATTTTCCCTCGAGAACGAGGTTTAAGACTTAATTTTTCAAAAACATCCCGTAGTTATATAAGGGTAACGAACAACGTGCAACCGATGAAGATACGAATTTCGGTTCACGTTTTTGGACAAATTGGCGACCGTGCACGTTCGAGCCGTTTCCTTCGACGATTTTCCTTCGATTAATTTCGAACGTTTCCCGTTGGCTCTGGGGGATGCCGCGGGCGCTCGTCCGGTTCGCAACGGTAACCTATTTTGGAATTGAATTCTAAACGAAGCCCGGCGTCAGAAAGGGAGCGTTACGTAACGAGGTCGTTCAGGGGCAACCTCATCCTGAAAAGGATATCGAGGGGAGACCTTTCTCGGGTTCTTCTTAACGCGTGCATTCTTAATGCAGCTCCCCTCCCCTCCCGAGTCACCCTCCATCCCGCTAGACGCCTTCAGTCGACGGGTATCAAGCGGAAACGCGGCAAAGAGAAAACCTGGGAAAAGGAAACGAGATAGCCGGCTCGGTGTTAGGCTGTGGATAACGTCTCCTGGCGAACCAACACGTGCGAACTGCTCACACAAACGTAGCAAACAATTGTAGTGTCAGTAGATGACGGAACATCCAACATGGACTGCGTCGGCGATCTTTGTTTCTCAAAAAACGGAGACTGCGAAGGGAACGTGCAACCACATCTCTTTCCGGTAGGTAAAGCGTTAAGAGATTAAATATTCCATTAGAAAATGAGCAATAAGCGACGTGTTAACGCGATCATTTTCTGTACAGGGGTTAGAAAAGTGCATCTTTCCGAGAGTAAAAGAATTTCTCCGCGAGCCGATCGTCTTCAAGCCTCGCCAGCCCTGACGAGGACATTCCAGATTCGTTTTTTCCGTGTCAGGACCTGACGGTCGACCTTGTAACGTATGCGGGGGAACCGTCTACGAAACGAGACCAGACGCGGCCGAGCCAAGACGTTGCTCGACGAGTTCTCGTAAAAACGAGACGCCTGCCGCGCCGAGAGGACGCGGCCAGACTCGTTTCGTCGGATTGAAAGGAATCTGAAGAGCAGCCAGACACGCGGGGCACGGAAACGGAACAATAAGTTGTTAGTTGTGGGAACGAGTCGCACGGACTTTTCTCTGTCATTTTCTAACACGTCCGTGCGGCTCTCGAGGGTCATTCGAACCCCTCACCTGCGGGCCTGTTTTGCGGCTCGCATATTCTTGCTCGGGCAAAAACCAGACGCTCTGCGAAGGGGTAGCACACTCTTTTCATCCCCCCCGGTCATTGAAACGGGACTGCATTTTTAACCCTTTGCGGTGCGGTTAGAAAATGTAATTTACTCAGAATTTAGAAGAAAATCAATCCAATGGGAGACAGAGCAGTGAGGTGAAGGGTTGTATTCTCAAAATAATGGACGTATGGTCGAGGATAAACGGTTCTACAGAAATATTTGCTGAACATTTCTCGTGGATCTGGCAAAGTCCAATGGTTCCGAAAGTTACGCCTAGACTCCCGGGTTCTGTTTGGACAAAGTCGGCACTGAACGGCAGCTGCGAGTCCGGGCGAATTGAAGCGACGTACTCGAGCAGCCGCTCTTAAGGAGACCACTTTAACGATATTAAGTTATGAGTAGAATCTCGCGGCCAATAGTGTTACGGAGCTTGTCTCGCTCTTCCGGCGTCGAAATCAATTTATCAGCCGAACACCGTCGCGTCGCGCCGACGAAAACTGAGAAAGAAGCTCGCGATCGAGAGTTTTTCGCTGAAGAATTTCGCTCCCCGAAGAAGAAAGCGAGAAAATTGGAAAGAACGGATGTTGCACGCGAAACGCGCGATTCCAGCGAAGCGATCGAGTCGGTATTATCGAAAGGCGAATTGATATAATACGGGTCAGAAATTCAGTTTCTGATTGCACTCGATCCCGGAGAAATGAACGCGAGCTCCGTGTGCCCGAGACTCGACGCGGCGAAGAAACCGTGGGAGCGGTTCTCTAATTAACTGTTTGATTACTTCAATTGGAATTCATCAATTTCGCGCGATCGGGGATAAAACGAGAGAAGCGTCTCTCTCCCCGATCTTCGAGCCCCCCCCCCGTTCCGAACGCATTACCATAGACTTCGCGTCCGGGAGTCTGTCGGCAACTAATTTTTCATTCGACAGAATCCATGTCAAGTGAGCAATTATGGCCGGAGGGTTGCCGCGTTCTTCCGCGAGATTCCTCCAGACAAACACGATGAGCGACGCGGAGAACGTATCAAACGGAATATTTAATAGCTCGGCTCCCATTAATATATCAGGCTAACCTTGCACTATTATAGTTCCCTCTCCTCCGCGTATGCTCCTTCTACCCCAAGGTTACGACGAAAAGTAGAGACTGCATTAATTGTAAGATGCTCGAGCTCCATGGACATTTATTCCTTTTTTTCTAGAAAATAATTATCCTTTAAATACTTCCACTGTTTCGCGTTAGCTACGAGGAGATCATCGACCGTGTTGGTACCGTCATGTCCAGCTACGGCTGAAGATCAATGGAATGAAATAGGGGTGGCGAATGTAAGGAAAGGGTTGAAAATCCTCGTTCCACGAGAGCGAAGCGAACCGCAGTATTTAATTTCCGCGTTTCACGCCTGTTTGGTTTTTCGGCAGCGTGCACTGTTAAAGAGGAAATACAGAGAGCCAAAGAGAGAGAGAGAGAGAGATGCGGGCGAGTGCGAGGTATCGCGAGAACGATAACATTGCGAGAGCGCCACGGCATTTTTTTACGACCCACTTCCGGAGCACGCCAATTTCGAAGCGAGTCGCGGGTGTACGTGACCCGACAGAAAAGGAAAATTAATTCCGACCCCCCGCGTCCACCATCGCGCTCGGTTACCACCCGTGTAATGCGTTTTTTCCGGGTTCCATTCCGAAGTTTCCCGATGGTAATGGTGGGAATGGTCTGCAGCCACGAGTCGGGGCTCTAACAACGGGGATGAACCGTTGATCGATCCCTTGGATCCCCGACGAGAGGAAGAATGGAAGATTATTCCTCTGGGGAAACCGGGTGGAGGCTCGTTTAGGGTGGCTCACAATGCGGAAGTGCCATTTTCTGGGGCTTTATTCAACTATATTCACTCCTCGGTTTCATGAAAAATCGAGCCAGCCGACTGGAGCAACGGTTCCTACGTTTTCTTGAAAAAGCAGCTGGTAATCTGACGATGTCTTGACTCATAACAACGAAAAACTAGTCTAATAAACTAAATAGGAAAGGGGTTAACGCGGTTTCGATGGAACACGGAAGGAGATAACCGCGTTAAAAAAGTAGAAATCAATTTGTCGAGTCTGTTTACGGGCGAATCGGCTCCTCAACGAATCAGAATTTCATCGCCTAATGAATTACCGGTGGGTCGTTATCTAAACCGCCGTAATTAACCGCGTTCGTCCCCCGGCAGCTCGTAAACGCCAAGTTCAGGTCCTGGGCCAGCCGTTCAGACTGCCTTGTGGACACCTGGATCTTTGATCGTCGCATGACGAGGGTACTCGGTTGCGCCGGAATTATGCAATTTCACGGTCGATCGTCGGTCCCGTCTGGACTCGACACGGCTCGCGGAACAATGCTGCGACAATGACAACGACAACGGTGTGCGTCTCTCTCTCTCTCTCTCTCTCTCTCTCTCTCGTCATTCCGACACAGCACGTGTCGTCGCCACGTAAGAACACTCCTGGCCTGGTCGACGTGCCCGCGGAACGAGCAGACGTCAGATAAAAACGGGAAGGAAACGTGGGCAGACCGCCAGGGAATCTGACTCTTCTGGTTCTCCGTGGCAATGACTCATCTCGCGTGAACTGTTCGCCATCGCCGGCCAAAAATATGCTGGCCGGAGCAGACGCTGACGAACTCTGTGGCAGCGAACATTGACGGACGGCGTGGCGACTGTCGCTCGACCCACCCCCACCTCTGGGAATTTCATTAAAAAGAGAGCATCCTACCCTTTCTCACACAATTTGGAAATATTTCCTTCTTAAAAATCCCCTTTCTATCGAGCTAGCAGCTTTAACAATGTCAGTTCTGCAAATTCTGTCCTAGATCACCTCGAAAAAATTGGCAAAAATTATTTACACCACCTCGTACAATTGTGGAGTGAGACGAGGTGTGAGAATTATTAAAGATTTCATTTTTGAAAATTTTGCGGCACAGCTCTTTCCCCCTCAATTCCCGTAGAAAACTCAAAGGGAATTCGAGTCACCTTGAACGAGACAGTACAGCAGTTTCTGCTCTGTGATTAGCATTGCTTCTTAGCACGCAGCGCTGTCATTATTGTTCTATGGTGCACGAGAGCCACCGTTGCTCCACAATTCAGCTCCCCGATGTTACTTAACGAGTCTTGTTGGTCGTGTGCACGTGATCGTAATCGAATGAAACCCGAGCAGCGCCGCGGAGCGCATCGCCGAGAAAAATTGCGTACCGTCCGTGTGCCGTGATCATCGTCTTTCTTCGCGAAACCCTCCTCCGGTCGGTCGACGCGTGCGAAATTCGTGTATTCCCCGTGGCGGAGCTCGAGCGTACACGCGAAACGATTCAAACGTGCAAACATATCTTTCATCTTTGCTGACTTGTCTATAGAGTCCTCGCAGCCGACACACCTTCGTGTTCACGCGGTTCGCGTAACAGTAATGCACTCCTATGCACTCGATAAAAGCTGTGCTCGTCGTTGTCGTGATTTAATCGTACCTCGTTGGCCGATAAACTGTGCGCCAGTTAAACTCCTGCAGTTTCGAAATTCTGCAACTACTCCGTACTCCGAGCAAAGTCTCTTTAACCCACGCTTTTATCTTTTCGATACTGCACAATTTCTTTCTCCGCGATCGCGTTGCTTGACACTCGAAATGCCCCTCGAAATGGCGAGCTCTAATATTTTTGAGTAATGCAAAATAATCGCTTTTAACCTAGTATTAAAATAAAAATTCTAGGAAGCCTCGGAATACCCGAGAGTATTTCAGTAAATGTTTACTGTCTGATATCTGATAGTCTGATTATTTTTTCTTTTAGGTGCTGAGCCCAATGGATTCGGAGGTATTATTGTGCCGCTAATCAGCAACGGGGACAGCGACGATCGCCTAGGAAGACGATCCGAGGAGGTTCCGCGAAAGACGCGTGACTTGGCCCGACATTATATAAATATGCGACGGGCTTCGCTAACGATATTGATCCAGCCGACGTCCTCGAAGGCGATGCGTACCACGTCTCGTTCAAGGAAACGCAGAAGATTCCGAACTCGGGACTTGGGACTTGTTGCGATGCCGATTGTGAATGACTTGGATCGCGACGATTCGCGAGTAAGACGGACAGGTATTACGTACGGCGGATGCAATTGAATTCTAATCGTCCGGGTTACGAGCGAGTCGCGCCTGGTTACATCGGACTCGCGTAATCGGCCCTTGTCGGAGGAAACGATTCCACGCCGTCTAAAAGCGTTGACGGGAATCGGTGGCTCCACCTCGGATGCGCACATTTTTGGCCAATCGATAAGCAAGTTTGTTACGCGACGTGTCCGGGAAAGTACGTCGGAAAAAAACGAGTCCTCCTCCGTCGGCCACACGTAGATCGATAGCCCTCCGATGACGCGGGAATCCCAGTGAAACTCGCTCGGAACACGGCGACCCGACTAGGCGACCCGATTCGCCTTCGAAAATCCATATTCCATCGAAAACGAGGCAGCGCCGTCGGGAAATGGGATCTGTCTCGACGGCGCTCTCGGCCGTTGCAAAGAAGAAAATCGCAAAGAAGAAGAGTATATATCTAACGGTTGGAGCGATTCGACCTAATCGCTTCGACCTAAATTCCACGGGCGCGCGGACGTCATCGGGAAAAGGGGGGCGAGGAGAGAACTCGCGCGCGTAAGGGTGTCGGGAATCGTTAAGGGAGAACCGTGTGCGCGCAGGGATATATCCGCGAATCCCGACACTCGTAATCGCAATCACAGGGTTGTCGAAGGGTGTTTTTTTTTCCGGCGACGGACATGATAAGGGCGTAAAGGGAAAAATCCGCAGTGTCGCGGCGACTGACTGACCTGGTTCTCGGAGTTGAGCAGCTTCAGCTGTTCGTTGATCAGGCTGTACTTGGTGCTCTCTTCCTTCCTCAACGCTCTCTCCTTCTTAAGCTCGGGACTCCAGAAGGTCTTGATGCTGTGCATCGAGCTGCCGAGCTTTTGGTTCGTCAGCTCGAGCTCCTTCTTGAGGTTCCCGAGCTCTCGTTGGAGATCGTTGTTCTGATGTTGTAGCTCGCCGATGTAGCCCCCGCTGTCCCGCAGCATGTGCGGATTCGGGCTCTGCCTGGCCGATCTCGATCCGTACATCTCATCCTCGAGGTAGAGTCCACGGTCCCGGCTACGTTCCCGGATCGGCACGAACTCGCGATCGTGATCGAGGATCCCCGCTGACGCGCGATCGAGGCTGGTGTACCTCGCCGACATGCCCGCCGAGCTGGACATGGCGGGTCTCGAGGCGCTTCTGGATCTGTGATGTCCGCCCCCACCGCCCCCGGTTGACATACTCCTGCCCCTCTCCTCGAGCATCACGGGACTGCCGAGGTCCTCGTCGCGGGAGTAGTACGGGCTGCCCAGCTGATGGTGATGGTAGCTGCCGTATCCGAGGTGCTCCGGCGAGTTGTTCCCGCTACGAGTTCCCGCGACTCTCTTGCGACCCAACGGACTGCCGCGACCGCTCGCGTAGCTACGCGACGGGCTACGGTCGACGGTCGGCAGCTCTGTCATGCGACGATTGCTCCTCGGAGAACGCGTGCCGCCTCCTGGCCCGACCACTCCGCTTCCGCTCGAGTACGGATCTCTAGACATTCTTTCTGGATACGTTTCTGGTTTCTGTACACCGGTCTACGCACCGCGCGCGCAATGGCTTTAACACACGATTCTACTATTCAACCGTTTCTCGCCCTTCTCTTTTCTATCTCCTTCTTCTCTCTGTGCTCTCGCAATTCCGTGAGTTATTCGTAATATCTTCTATTCTCTCTTTTCTTCTTCTTTTTTTTTTTCTATTTTGGTCGTGTCGCGGATGATTCACCGCGGACAAGTTTCTTTCTGCTCTAATATCTCGTCAGTCTTCTGAGTTTGTTTATATGTTCGATAGACGACCGGCTCTACGAATCGGTGAAAAATTGGTACCCCGGTCTTTCTTTGTGTGGTGGTGCGGTCTATAGCGCTAGTTTGTGACGATGATTCGATGCAGTGATTTCGGGACGATCGTTCTCGATATATATATATATATATCCTATGTGATCTGATGATTTATTTTTTCTTTCTAACTTCTAGGTCCTTCGATCCTTGCCCCCCTCCCCAATGGTTATTTCGCATCGATGAAGGACGAGCGTCTCTTCGACATCGTGGCACGTCGTGGTTAACCTCGGTCCTACTCACGGCTCCTCTCGAGAACGACCGGGCACGCGTGTGCGGACGACGATCCTCGGCGTTCCGTGCTGCGTTTCCAATGGACCCTCCGCGATTTGTCTCGCGTCGAACGACGATAGCCAGTCGACGTCGCCTCGAATCGACCGGTCCCGAGAATCCGAATCGCCCGATTTCGGGCGCAACGTGGCGGCGTGCCGGCGTCCGAGCCGTTCTACTCTACGCGGAAACGTTGGTTCGCGACCGACGGGCATCGACAACGCCTAACCTATCGCGTCGATCGACGGTTTACTAGAATTCGCTCGGCGATGATCGATCATTGCTCGCGGATCCACCTTTGTTCCGGCAGCCAGCGAGCGAACAGGCAGTCAAGTAGGCAGGCAGGCAGGCAGTCAGGCAGGCAGTCGGACAGGCAGGAAAGTAGTCAGTCAGTCGGTCTGTCCGTTAGCGAGTCAATCAGTCGGTCAGTCAGTCTTCCCGAATCTCTTCCGTTCTTCTCCACGGGGATCCCCCCGACACGTTAGTCGCACGCGTGGCTCGTGTTCGCGCGTGTGCGAATGTGTGCGTGAGGTCACGACCCTCGTACTCGACGATCGATCTTTGACCTTCTTTCGCCGGCAAAGCCCATCGAGTGGCGGAGATGAATCGAGAGAGATCGAGGGGCAGTGGTCGGAGGGTTGAGGGGGGGAAGAGAGAGAAAGAGAGGACGATCCCGGTTCCCTCGAATCCGTGCTCTCCGGACCGATACACCTGTACGACGTTCTTCCCTCTTTCTCCGCGTCTGCCGATCTCTCCTCTCTCCCTCGTCCTCCGGCGTCGTATCCTCAGGACGAGGGTGAGTCCTCCCTGCGATCGTTCGACTCGCGCGACCCTCGGCGCGTGCGTGAGTGCGCGCGTACGCGAGTATTTTACGCGCGTATGTTTACCAGCCGCCGCGTCTCTACGCGCGGCGCGGCGTCCCCGTTTCGCGAAACCCGCACCTCGACTCCCTCCTTATCGATCTCATCCTCGCTTCCGTCTCTAACTCTCTGGTCCCGTCGTCGCGTCGTCTCGTCTCTTCTCGAATCCGATGCTGCTGCTGCTACTGCTACTGATGCTGGTGATGGTGCTGCTCCAGGCTGCCGCTGCTGCCACCGCTTCCGATGCTGCTGCTGCTGCTGCCGTTTCCTCGATGATCCGCTCTCCGCACGTTCCTCCTCCTGTCTTCTTGCGTTTCCTTATACTCGCCGGGACGCCGACGCCGACGACGACGACCAAGACCAACGTTCGTTCGACCGACCGATCCAACCTACCGCCCGAACCTCCACTATCCACCATCCACCACGACTTGGCACCGCCACTTCCGTGCACCACTCTCTTTTCTCTCCCCCTCTGTCTCTCGCTGTTTCTCTTTCTCTTCGTTACTCTCTCTCTCTCTCTACCGTGTGTTCTCTTACTCTCTCCCTCGTGCCTCTCTGTGTGTGCCGCCACCAGTCGCCGGCGCGCACACACACACAGACACCTACGCACCCTCTGTGTTTCTCCTTTTCTCCCTCGTGACTCGCCCCGTTCGTTCGTTCGCTCGCTCTCTCGCTCCTCGTTTTCCACCCTTACTCTCGATCGAGCCGTTGACCGGCGTTCCTTCTAACGAGCGTGGAGAGTACCGTCCACTCTACTTGACTCGAACCGGCGATCCCCGAGATAGAGGTATATACCGTGTCGTGTCGTGTGTGTCGTGCGAGCACACCGGTCCCGCGAGAGAGCGTGCCGGAAAACGCGGTTTCGATCAACCGGCCAACCACCTCGCACCAAACGGAGAGCCGCGCCACCACGGAACCGCGCGCACTGACAGACTACTCTAATATGAGCCGAGTGAAACACCCTTTCGCTTCACCGCCGCCGGCTCCTCGCCGTTCTCGCTCCTTCACCGTGTCTCGCTCTTTCTCTTTCTCTTTCTCCGTCTCTTACCCTCTCCGTCTGTGTATCCACCGGTCTCTCTCTCTCTCTCTCTCTCCTTCACTCTGGTTCGCCGCTACTACCCACCACCATCCAACACAACCGTCCACAAGCACAACCACCCACCCACCGACGATGCGAAAACTCCCTATCCTCCGGTACACGAGCGCGTCGCGTGTACGCACGCCACTACGGAACTCTCACCACTACCCGGCTACTACTACTAGCAGCGATTAAAGTCGACCGCGCCGGCAGCGCCCTCCGACGACGTCATCGGCGTCGTTTACGACCGACTACTACTATCACGACACCGGTCGCCTTCGCTCGATTCCGTTCCGAAACCACCCCACTACCATACAGTCCGAGGGAGAGCCTCCCCTCGGCTCGATTCGCCCCACCATAAGGCTCCGAAGAACCCTCCCTACCGCGCAGATGCGACCGTACCGGATCCATGCCGCCGCGACGCGCAGCATCGCCAGATTTTCGGACGACTGGCCCTCTCTCCCTCTCCCTCTCCCTCTCCCTCTCCCCTTCCCTTCCTTCCTTCTCCCGTTTTTATTTCATTCCATTTATTTATACACGGAGAATTCTCGACTCTTGTTACACGGCCGGACCGCGCGCCACACCTGGATTCGACTTTCCAAAACGCGCACACAAATCCCACGCGAAACGACGACGTAAACACATTAGCATGATCGCGTCCCGGGTAGGGCACGATAAGACCGGTGTTGTAAAGTTGGAGAGGGCGAAGGAGAGGCTTTTTATCCGCTCGCTATCTTCCTATTGTCTGCCCGTTTATACGGTCGCCGGTAAAATTTAATGGATTAAGTTCCTCCGGGTCGTTCAGCCCCGAGGAAACGTCTCCGACGAGGGGTGGGAAGGTGGAGAGTTTCATTCGGAATCGACGATTTTTTGTTTATGGGTTAGCCGGGGTAGCTCGAGGGGCAGGAGAACAAAAGGAGGACGCCCGCGAGAACCCCTATCGCATTCCCGTCTAGTGTCATCTTTTTTTATCTTGGATACGAGTGTCCTCATTATAGAGCTCGCGCCGGGGGTGAGTTTTTTCTTTCCCCCCTCTTGGTGTTCCCTCGAATAGCGACCGCATTCATTCATCTTCTGGCCAGCATTCCCGTTTGAAGGACGGCCTGATTCTAATTGTTGACCACCCCCGGACACGTCCCTCTTGACCTCCCTCGTTAGAATGTGGAACGTAGCTGTACGGATTTTGTTAAGCCGGCAGAACCTTGAACGGTTATCTCTTGTACGCAGATAACAAACGGTACACGCGCTGGGGTAAGCGTGTCGCACGCATGCGAAAATTACGGGGAAATCGTCGTGGAACCCGTCTGCGAACCCGGCCGACACGTGTTCAATTTTACGTATAGAAAGCGTTTTTATCTATACATAACACGACTCTGTCGTCGACCCGGTGTACGACATCGCAATCAATGAAGCTACGATTCACCGAGCAGTGCCGTACTTTCAGTCCGTGGTCCCTCGGCGTGCGTGGTCTCCTGAAACCGGAAGTTCGTTCAATCGTGCACGTGCACGGAAACCCGTATTATCTCGATCGCGGATTCTATACCGTCGCCAGAAATCCGCCGGTATCGTTTTCACCAAATTGTCCCTCTAGTTCCTATTAATTAATTACCTACAATATCCAATGAACAGTTTACAGTCCGTCGATACTCTTCCGTTTCTTCGATATTCTTCAACGACTTCGGAAACGGCATAACCCCTGCACCATTCTGGAAAATAGTTATACAAAATGTCCCCGAACCTGCCTTATCGAATAATTTACCCGTAGTGTTGCTAAGCATGTATTTGCAATTGGCGAACGTCGATGCTCGACCATGAAATATTTAGGTGGCTACCTTTGAGTGGACCACCCTGTATATCGAAGCGCGTCTAGCCAGAATGGAATAACCCTGTTATTTTTTTTTCGAATGGTCGAGTGGTTTTTGGGACGGCCTATATATCCGCGAAATAAATTGCTTCTGTCCGGTTTTTCCGGTGGCTGGAATTTTCGGAAATTTTCCGTTCCAGATCGGGGTTGCTCGTCGCCGGAACGAAAAGTTGGAAATCGTTGTCGTGGCTCGCGGAAGACGAAGGAAATGCGCAAGCCCGTATTTCACGATCGTCCGGCGTGGCTTCTTTGATAACACAGGCGTTACGAAAGCTTTCGCCCCCATGCACCCCCGTGCCCCCCGCCGAGCTTTTTCATTCCTCCACGCCACAGGCTAATCTCCGGGAGGGGCGGGGGGTTGAACCGTGCTACTCTGAATTTCGAGTATCGTTTGATAAAACCTTGTTGACCCAACGACTTAGGGGTCCCGGAGAATCTGTCAAATGGAGACTGTCCTGGAATATGTACTGTCCGGACCTCGCAAGAAGTCGCGTGGGACAAGGGCGAAGGGAACACTCGCTAGCTCCGCCTATCCTCACCGTGGACGCTCCAGTGGGCCAATGCTCAGGCTTCCGTGTCGCACGCTACAGTATGTGCGACCGCTTTAGCCAATGGAGCAGCTGGAGGCGTGGCTCTTCTGACCAATCAGCACCTCTTTCTCGTGCCATATACAGTACATGTAATATGACATTGTTCCGTTCGCGTGACCGTTTCTCGCGGAGCCTTCGACGAGTTCATTCTGCAAAGCGGGGAGACGAACAGTATGTTATTACCTTAACTACGCGGAGGATAATTAATACAACCTCCGCACGCGTTCATTTGTCGCACGTAGTCGAGGTAATTGCATCTATCTAGATTTCGCGGCGGGTCGCGCGAGAGTATCAGAACTATCTCCGCAGTCCCGCGGAGAGTAATCCTTTTTAATCCTGTATACGTTCCTGGAATAAACTATTGCGACGGGGAATAGTCGATTGTTTATTCAAGAGAAAAGTCGTCGATCGTCGGCGCTGGCAGATATCGCAGAAATCGCGTAGGCGCGAGCGGCTCTAATTCGTTCGGGATCGTGACTGTAATGGTTTTCGCGGAAGTGGGCGCAATCTGGGCGCGAATGATGCACGCCACGGGCAATAGGAAATTTTGCATTGAATGCGAACGGTTCTATGCACGTTGCAGTGACACGCGCGACAATAGATGTTGCGACGCGCGGCGATTTATTGTGCGAGAGACAATCGGCCGTGAGCGTACGAACCCTCGACGGTCTCCGCGTTTATTATTTATACAGGAGCAGAGCGACGGTAAACTAATCGCCGTCAACGATTGCGATTTCATTTGTTCGAGATTTCTGCGAGCGATCTCGCCCCCGCGCAGAAGATAATCCGCTTTGACAAACAGACGGTAATCGTAACGATCCATCGCATCGCGTCCGATAATGCGGAGCGATCGTCGACCTTTGCACTCTCGGCTGCTGCCTCCCTGCACCGCCTCGATATTGCCGGCGATATCGCGAACGGATCGCACACTCCGACGAGCCTCGTTCTCCAATTAATTTAGAACCGGTGCGTGCGTCGTTCGAAACGCGCCCGGCCGAGCACAACAATGCTCCCTTCGACTCGCCAATTTTGGAATCCGGAAGCCGAATTTTCCCGTCACTGGGCAACGCTTCTCCAAGAGGAATCGGCTCGAGCATGCCCCGACAAAGTCAGATATAGTATTCCTGAAAAGGAAACCCCGAAGAAAGTAACGAAAACTTAACTGCCTCATAATGCCTCGTTCCTTTGAAACAAATGGGCAATGGATCGAGGCGAGTTGCAAATAGCCGAGTCTAATGGGAAACCGTCGGATTTATCGACTGCACGCATAACGATTTGGACGAAGATAAGCGTTGGTAAATGCCAAGTACTGTTTCGACGATAAAACTAATCGCGCCCGGATAATTCGGAACACTTATTGGACTGAGATAATCGGCTAATCTAATCGCAGTTAATTAATTTGATTCCGAACCCCGTGGCAATACGAGGTTCTTGCGCATAGCACAATCAACATACCCATGCAGATGTGTTGCGGAGATACGTCGGGAATGGGGACGTCCTTAGAGATCTAAAAATGATCGCGATTCCGGGACGCCTTATTAAAAAGCGCAAGGACAAATACCACCAGCCAAACATGGCCGAACGTATATATATGTATACTGAATGAAAATATCGCACTTCGTGGGTATCATTATTCTTGAAACCTCTACCTCGGCTCTCTAGCACTTTGCTGTACTACGTTACGGCTAGAACCAACACGGTCCCATAAATACCCGCCGCTTAGATCCACAACATCCTCTTCCAAAAATACCCAGCTTCGCAGACCACGGTAGCACTCTGGTCCAGCGATCCCGAAGCAGCTTCCTGAGCAGTGGATCTCGGAAAATTCCGATCTCGTGTGAACGCCCCATCAAAGATTATGATCCCCGTTTTATGTTACGCGGTCCGATCTGCGAAAGGAAGAATACTTCAGAACACATTCGGGCCAAGGACTGGTTGTTCCGCGCGGAGCTGAAGAATTCACGCTCGGCAACTCTATCTAACCTCGCTTGTATTTCTAATCTTTCAGTTTTTATCGCCGGACGACGGATCTTCGCGCAAAAGAAACGTTTTCTACCTTGTTTTCATCAAATGGTAATCAACTAATTTAAAAAATGTACATTTCGTGATTACTCTTACAGAATTTATTCTAAATTTTCCAGAGACACTGTATCCTGATCGTTATCTCTGCATCAAGTTAGAAAATGCCCAACAAAGATTTTTACGTACACGCGGTCGCCTACTATCGTCTCGGGTTGACCTATGACCATGGCATGACCAATCGGCGAATGACTGGGGTCTTGTGTCTCTTGCACAGCGGTGCTCTATACTCGTCCACCGAGCAAGCAATCTTCCAAAATTTCGGAAATCCACCGTTCCAGACTCTACACTTAGTTTTTGTACACCCTGTACATATATTTCCAGAAACAATATTTGATCGTCACGAACAAAGAGGGAAGGTAAATTAAAATAAATCAGATATTTCAGATACAATTCTCACCGTTTTAAGAATCCTTTAAATGAACTTTTCCTAACAAATTAAACATTTTATTTTTCAGAGTTCCCAACAGATTAAAATAGATTATTTCCTATTTAATACTATTGGGGACAGTATTTTACCCAATACCGGTGGGTAAACAGTGAAATTAAAATTCTGAGAATTCTGGGCAGCATTCCCAGGTATCTGGGCAGCATTGGGTATGGGTTTTTGTGGACGGGGGACAATGGCCGCAGGAGGACCCGACGAATCGGTTCTGTTGTCCTTCCCCTCCCGGGGAGCCATCTTTCCAGCTCCGCGCGGTTATACTTGACCGTGAGCAGGCCGGCTCGACCGAACTGATGAAAGTTAAGTGGCGCAGGCTAAGGTCGTTACCACTCTCGTACGCATCGTTCGCCGCGTTCAGTAGACGATGACCACTCGTTGGCATCGGATCGGTTCTCTGTAAACACCTGGTAGGACGTCGTTCGCGAAAGAGACATGCGGCCGTCGACGCTGGGATCGTTGCTCTTGCTGGCTGGGATCGTCTGCCGAGTGAACGCCTTGAACCCGGATGCAGGAGCATGGGTGCAGGCCACGCAGGGTGAACCATGGCCGCTGCCGACCTTCAGGCGTCTAGGAAACGCGCACTACCAGCTCAGACCATCCACCTTCCAGTTCAACGTGAGTACCAAATTCTTCACCTTCGATTTACCGGACCTGTCAAAATGACGGATTCCAATGTTTCAATTTACAATTGTTAAAAGTGCAAGCATGCGATCGGGATGAATTAATTATTCCATCGATTTTCGTCGAGCACATACTGCAATAGAAATGGCTGAAAATCGGAATAGATACGTTTCCGTTACCGTTATAAAACAATGTAAAATAGCCACTTGTAACACTTACAATGCGATGCCCGATTGTGAATATACAGGAATCTTTTTGTACGTCAGGAGTTACTAAAAAATTTTTTCTGCGTTTATTACAAGATACAGGAACTACGTATACACTTATATTGTTGGCAAACCGGTCGAGCGGCTGTGACTAACACGAAAATTTATTTCCGCGATATGCCGATGCAGTGAGGAACCATACCTCG
Source organism: Halictus rubicundus (assembly GCF_050948215.1). Taxonomy (NCBI): domain Eukaryota; kingdom Metazoa; phylum Arthropoda; class Insecta; order Hymenoptera; family Halictidae; genus Halictus; species Halictus rubicundus. Next base: position 1,218,799 of record NC_135166.1, read on the forward strand.
ATTTTCTCCCGCCACCGTGTATAATGTTCGAATATGAATGAAATATCAGAGCAGCCTATTCCTCTTTCACTCGATCTTCTCGGCCCGGACACACCTCGTCCGCGAGGATAAGCGTTATCGCGCGTACATTTGCTTTTTTTCCTACTGGGAGCAGCGTATCGATACCACGGCCAAGGGAAATCATCCGCAGCATACACAATCGCCTTACACATTCATGCTCGTTGCATATACATGCGGGACTTACCCGTGAACTCTGTTTCCTCGGATTCGTTTTCCCGGTTCTCGCGCGTGACGTGCGTTCGGAGATCTCAACTTCTCAACCCGTTAACCGGCCGATCCATCGACGAATCGAAGACGATTAACAATCGATCGAACCGACACTAATATTTTTAGCTACGATACCGGGCTGTCGCATAAATAAGACCGGTCGTGCGCAATTTGCTGAACGGTCAAGAAAATCCCACAAACTCAAAATAGTCAAAACTGCAGAGTCGATTGTTATCGCAGTGATCAACGATCAATGAGTAATTTTTCTCCTTTCCGTTACACATTTCGACGCCGAAGTAATCGGATAAGTCGCATGCACACCGTTCGATATGTAAACGTTTACACCTGTTACTGCTCGAGTGCTCACGTCACGTTATGCAATTTGTCATGCAGGTGGTCGCCGAGACTTGCGATATAGTGGTCGACGCGATCGAGAGGTACAAAGCGATTATTTTGACGGAAGCACGAGTGGCGAAGATCGTCGCGCAAGGGCATGCTAGATCGCCGCGCGATAACTCCACCAACAAAGGCACGCTCACTGCCATGGACATCCGTTTGGTCGAACCGTGCGAGAAGGATGGGAATCACTGGCCTCATTTGCAGATGAAGGAATCGTGTAAGTCGATTCGCTTCCGAATTTGATCGTTTCCTCGTATCGGAGCTCGCATCGTCTCTCGCGAGATCGGTTGCTCCCGATTGTTGTTGTTTACCTGTTCACGTCCATGTGGGACCCCGTGGTGCAACGATCACTCGGTTAACACTAAACCTACCACCGCCGGTCAAAATGACCGTTCAAGATTTGTTATTTTACGATTACTGAAATTGTAAAGATGCTTTCGTGCGAAACGATTAAATAAATATATATAGGAGAGCATGTATTATCCCTTTGCACTCCGGAATTTTGTAAACACCTGTTAAATGTCTCCGTAGCGGAGCGACCGGCGTGCTAAGGGTTACGAATCGCAAAAAATCCAAATAAATTCAATCTCGTCATTTTTGTAAGGCAACATGTATTACTTTCAAGGCTCGGTAGGTTTAGTGTTAACAGTTAACGCGCGGAGAAGAATGCCACGCTCGCGATAGAGCAGGAAAAATCGCTGGAACCCGTGCATTTCTACGGTAAACACGCGATATCTGTTCGGTGTCAATGGAACGCAACTGACGTCACCGCAAATTAATATTTTCTTCCCGCGGCGATTACGCGCGTTTCGCTTTTTGCCCGGGAACGTGATCTCTGCGAAGCGAACGCAGTGGCTCTCACGGAAACAACGGTGCCGAACGAACGCATCGAACGTGAACAAACCACCCCCGAAGTATTATACTTTGGTAAGTGTTTTGTTTACCTACGCCGTCGCTCGCCTGGTTCGCACGGGTCCCCAAAGTTCCCCGAATGCAAAAGAATGCGGGGAAGTCTTTATGTTTGTTTGGCCAACGATACGCTAGTAATAACGTCGTGGTAATTAACGGCAAGGTCGGCTGCGAAGAATGCGACGCTGCTCGGATTTCGCTCAAGCTTATCTTATCGCTTTCAACTCGGAGGTCGAACGATGCGAGAAATAATGCTCGAAGAATGTCCACGCACACGCTCTTCCATTGATCGTTCGCTTGATCATAGACACGGTCTACGCGTTACTGTTTATCAATGATCGTTATTGGAACTGCATCCGAGCCTCGCGTAATCGTCGAGCAGTAACGCAGTATTTCATCTTGAACGAAATCCCTAAAATCAACGGAAGAAAGTAATCCGGCATGGGACGAGTGCTCGGTAAGCTTGAATTCGACTTTCGCAGACTCTCTCAGCATCAGCGAGACGTCGACGGTCGCCAATCTCGTCGCAGACTCGGTATGGGGTGTTCTTCGGGGACTGGAAACCTTCTCTCAGCTCTTGTTCCCGGCTAGCGACGGACCTAACGTAAGTTGACAGGGCATTTGTGACAATTTCAAGAGAAGAAGTGGGCTTAGAGATTTTCTAGTTGTCTTATATCGAAAGAAAACTTGGTTATGAATTGTATAGTTGAAGATAAGATGCCAGAACATCTTGGACCGACCGAAGTTGAAACATCGCGGACTCCTCTTGGACACCTCCCGCCATTACCTGCCCATCCACGACATACTGTTGACCCTGGACGCGATGTCCTATAACAAACTGAACGTCCTTCACTGGCACATCGTGGACGACAACAGTTTCCCGTATCAAAGCTCCCGGTATCCGGAATTGTCGATCAAGGGGGCGTACCACCCCACGATGATCTACACCCTAAACGATATCCAGAAGATCGTCGACTACGCCAGGCTGAGGGGAATCCGCGTGATGCCCGAATTCGATACTCCTGGACACACTAGATCCTGGGGTTTGGCCTATCCTGAACTGTTGACCACTTGCTACGGTAAATATTTCAGCCGAGGAAAGCATAATGATGTACCGATCTAATTTTATTTTTTATTTACTCAATTTTACTCAAATGGCCGCCTCTTCGTTGACTTTGCGACAGACTCGAAAGGCAATCCGAACGGGAAACTAGGTCCGATGAACCCGACGAACCCTCATCTGTACGACTTCCTGCGGAATCTGTTCTCCGAGATCGTTCAAGTGTTCCCTGACCAATATGTCCACCTGGGCGGCGACGAGGTGCCCTTCGACTGCTGGAAGAGCAATTCGAACGTGACCGCGTACATGCAGGCGCACAACATGTCGAGGAATTTTGCCCTCCTCGAGGGAGAGTACATCGCGAAGCTTCTTCGTATCACGGACTCGTTGGAGGCGAACGCCATCGTGTGGCAGGAGGTGAAGTTTCTTTCCGTAGAACGCTCTGCAATTGCAGCAGCATTTTCTATAATTGTATGCACATATTCTCGCTAACGCGTCGACGGTCGGGGGTGGTTCGCAGGTGTTCGACAACGGTGTGGTGATGCCGAGGAACACGGTGGTGCACGTGTGGACGGGAGTCTGGTCGAAGGAGCTGGAGAGCGCGACCAAGGCCGGACATCCGGTTTTGTTGTCCGCGTGCTGGTATCTGGACCACATCGCGGGCGGCGGCGATTGGAAAAAGTTCTACAAGTGCGACCCGCTCGGGTTCAACTCGCCGAGGAACGTGACCAACCTGATGCTCGGCGGGGAGGCTTGCATGTGGGGCGAGTTCGTTGACAAGTAATGATCGTTTGCTCTTTAACCTAACCCACCGCCCCCGCACGCCCCTCCTGATTGATATCGGGTCGGGGCACGATCGGCTCATCTTTAATTTCCTGTTCAGGAACAACGTGCATCCGAGAATATGGCCGCGAGCCAGCGCAACCGCGGAGCGACTCTGGAGCGACTCGAAGCAGGACGAGAACAGAGCCGCTCAGCGTCTCGAGGAACACGCCTGTCGCATGAACAAACGTGGAATACCGGCCCAGCCGCCGAACGGTCCTGGATTTTGCGTCACGTGAACGCCCTCGCGTACCTTTCACCCGTTAACCCCGAACGCCCGAACAGTAAAAGTCTCGAATCTCTAATTAGCTGTCGTACTAGCTTGCCACGCTAATTGGTATCATTTTCGGAAGGGTTAACCGTGTGATTCGCGTCTACGCGAAAAGTGCATCGAGTCCGAATGTGTACTATGCACTCGGAGAATCGTTTCCAATTCTCAATGAAAACGTGAAACGAGTTTGTATGAATCTTGATAAATAAACGAAGCGATTGCTGGCATAGAAACAGCAATTAATCATAGGTTGGTAGGAACAATTGGTTTCCTCTGCGGTCGGCCGTCGTTTATTCGTTCTACAGGGTGTCCGAGAAAAGTCGGTACCTCTTTGAAACGGATGAATCCTGAGGTCATTCGAAGTATAACTTTTTCCAACATTTCTCGGACACCCTGTACACATTCGACGTTGCTTTGTTGCACGCCGAAACGATCGATCAGACAGATGAACGTCCGTTATCCCCGGGCAACGGGCGAAACAAAGAAAATCATTTACAATAGACCATCAGACCATTCCTCCTCGACCGTCACTATCAAAATTCCAAGTGTCAGCGAATGATCCCGAAGCACACCGATGCCGTCGACTCTCGTTGGATAGGGGCCCATCTATCGTTGGGGGTTTGATGACAGACCACAGATTTATGGAAATCCTGTGGAAATATGTCGACATAATTCCACTCGCAGCACCAGTACCCCGCGAACGCCGTGATGAGCAGGTAAATTTGCTTCTTATATCTGCCACGGAATCTCCTGAATCCTGATAAATTGGGGATCCGATTGAAATCTGAATTTGCGAAAGCTTGCCGGGCGCGGCGGCGCAGAAAATCCATTTGTCATACGACGACGGGATACATTCAACATCAATGCTTCTTGCCTTCCACATATTACAAAACTAAATTTTGAACGCTAAACCACGGTCACTGGAATGTTCGCTAATTTTTGTAAGGATAACTCGTGACCGCTGGTGCATATTTACGAATAGAATCGAACGAGAAAGTACACGATAATTATTTAATTCGCAGAGGATGTTGCGGAAGCGCGTCTGAATGTCCCAGAGCGGTGTGTTGCTCCCCGTCTCCATGTTGTCCCCCACCATCGTGTGCACCACCCCCGTGCATCGTCTGCAGACCACCCTGCCCGCCGCGATGTCCCCCTAGACCAACCAGAACAGCAGTGAGTCTCAATAGATGCAATCAAAGTGTACATAATCCTCCAATTTCGTACACCACTGCCAATTACTCTTACATTAACGCTATTACGGAACAAAGAAGTAAATTTGTCGAATAATTCCTCGTGGACGCATTGGAGAAACCTCGAAACGATCTCTGAAGTCACCGTACGTTCTTAGAGTCGCGATATGACGCCACAATGAACTTTGACCTGCGATATATCTTTGATCTGTGACAGCTCGTCTTGAGACTAAATTCGAGGGACCCAAAAGCGGCCGTAAAGAAACCCGTGAATTTTTGGGTCGCTGTTTGAAGGGCAAACGGTGACGGCGGAAATTTTCTCGCGGGTTCAGCCAAAGAACAACCACGAGGAATAAGAATGGAAGTCCTGAGGAGACTGAACCGCAGTCAACCTAATTGCCATGTAAATTTATTAAGCCAGCGGGCCGCAGTCTTGGCATCGCAGCTAACTTAATAACGACTGAAAATTAGGTTTACCTACGGCCTTGTCCGCCTTGTCCACCGTGCTGCCCGCTTCCTTGCCCACCAAAGGTAGTCGTGACCTGTCATCCACCCTCGCCCCCGTGCCCCCCGCCGCCGCCGTGCGTCACTTACGTTTGTACCAAGAAACTGGTTCCCTGTATGCCTTGTCCACCACCCACGCCTCCACCATGCTCACCGTGTCGGCCAGCCTGCAGTCAGTTCCCTACAACGATTTTCGATGACGATGACGATCCCTAGAACACCCTGGCCATACTTATCCTCGTCCTTTTTCCACAGTGTCCTGCCCCCCTTGCTAGGCGACTGCACGCGAAAAGTGCACATCGTTCGGTAGCCGCACAGGCGACATGCGCGGACTTCCAACGAGAGCGACGGATGCATATCTTGGTAACAATTTAAGGTAATGTCTGCCACCAGCGTAATGCTGACAGCTAACAATTAACTTCACAATGACTGCGTTCTTAGATTTCACACGGTTCTAATCAACCAATATTCTCCGTTTACAGAATTTAGGACTCTCGACCGATTATGAGCAAAGTACTTCGACGAATCTGAGATACCTAACTGGACCCACGATTCGACCAAATTCCCGATTGTGTTCTATTTTCCCGAAATTGAAGATTAATCGTCGCGACGACAAATATTCGAATTCGTATTAATTCCCGGACTCGACTCGAACCGAACGCGTCTTATCACCGAATTTTAGACTAACACCAATGCTCCGAACGAGAGCTTCGTACTGTGAACGATTATTTAAACGATACTGACGGGTATCTAATTTAGGAGACCGAACCCGAATAGAGTCTTACCGAAATTGACAAACTAAACTCTCGATTCGCAACGAAACCCGAAAACGGCAAAAATTGTTATTGGATTGGGACAACTTCCCCGATGGACGACTATGTTTTCAGAATCGGCGTGCACCCCGCGAATAACTTTTGATCGACAAGAAGACTCGTTTGTCGATGCCGACTGCGATTTATCCGCGAAACCGGTTTCTCTAGAAAATCAATTTATCCCGCGAACATCTCGATTCGACTTGGGGATGCCGCGATGCATGTTTTGCCCCCCTCGGAACATGATCTCTCCGGCAAACTGAGGAGACGCGAGATGTCGTTTCGGAAACGGCAGAAACAGAACCACCTCGAAAAGCCCCGCGTAACCATTATTTCCCGACGAACGTGTCTGCGACGGGTCTCAGCGTTCCGATAAGTTGCGAGCAAAGAAAGCAGGTACCATTCCTTTTTTTTATTGTGATTTTTTTTATGAATCAAGTCACGTTGTCAAGATTTTGGTACGATTGCGGCAACGGGACGACTGATTCGGTCGTATCGCGTTCGAGATCGAAAAAAAAAATCCGTTTATCAAGAGACAGATCCGCATCGACGAATGACATCGATCACCTAGAAGAGGGACTGCCTTCGTGCTGCACGCACGTCTGAAAACGCATCGGTGCATGCTTCTTGTAAACGCTATACTAAATAAAAATGGTAAAATTCTCTGTTACGTTTCTTCGCTTTCTTCGATCGTCGCCCGGCGAGATTCGAAACTGTGGCGAATTATTACGCGGCCCACCAATTTGCGCCGAGACTTCTCTCGGATCATCATTACAAATTTTCCGAAGCAAAGCCCCCGAATTGCAATCTGGGAAAGCGGTGCGCTTTATGCCGCGCGGCAATCTCCGTGCGCCGTTGAATCATGCTCCGTAATCGAGAGAAGCGGGACAACACCGGGGCACGAGAACGCAATCCTGTCTGCCAGCTGTTTTGACACACGGGAACGAAGTTAGGCGGAGCCCTAATCGAGAATATAACGCGGAGACGTGGCCATGGCAACACGGCGCCCCGTGTCTCGTCAATTTTTCGTCCCCGTCCGCGAAACACACCCCCTGCACTCCGGCGGCTAATCAGAGTTTCCACATTCGGATCCTGTGCAAAATCGAGCCTGGAGTATCACCGCCGATCATTTTGGACGATGCGCCTCTGATCGCGGACAATATTCGAAGCAAAATTCCAGAAGAGTATGAACAAGAGGCAAGACTCTCGCCCGTCCATAGCCTAGAATTATTCCAATCTTCGTTGTTCTAATCTCCGTTGCGTTACAGAAAAGCCTCGGTAGACAGAAATGCAAGACAGAGGACACCCACAAGACGTCCAAGCACGAGCAGCCTAAAGGCGAGAGTGAACACGATGCAACGTCGAACCAGACCCGAGAAATCACCGTCCACGCAGAACCTGACGCACGCGGAGCCGAAAGAACCGCCGCAGCACAATGTTGCCGATTGCTACGTTCCGAAGACAAGGTTCACCTGTCAGGACAGGTGCAAAGAGTTCGCAACGTCCTCGCCCCGACTGAAATACTTCCCAGCCGAGAAAATTAAGAAGGTGGACAATTCCCCGGCGTTCACAGCCGATCCTATCGGCGCCATAATCATGCAGCAGAACCCTCAGGAGTCGGGCGCATTTTACGTTGCGGGATCCGCCGATCAGAACAACGGACAGGGCGATGCGATGACGAACGTGCAGCCGACCTCGCAGCAACGGCAGCATCAGGTTGTTCTATAACGTCGTTTGATCGTTTAACGTTTAAACGCAAAAATAATCCGTGGGACTTTCTCGCAGAACATGCACACCGTGAGCCAGCAACAGGTTGGCAACCAGCAGGCGGCGCATCCGATCGGTCAGGTCAACGCGAACTCCGATAGCACTTTGCACCAGCAAGTCCTGTCGAATCAGGTGCATCGTCCTTGCGTGCCTCACGACCAACAGGAGTATCCTCCGCAGAAGACTGCTCAACCGTTGTACCGCAACGCGCCGCAGAGCGCCGCGACGCCTATGCCGCCGAATCCGATGCAGCAAAACGTCCCGGGGCCGACGGCGAATCCGGAGAAGTCCAAAGCCGAGAACAACGAATGCCCGGACTACGAGTGCCAGCCGGTCGGTGGTCGAAACGCGGCCTTGTACAGGCAGACGATGACAGCCGGCCAACAGCCGCGGGCACAGTCGCACATGTCCATGACGGCGAACGTCTCGCAGTCGAACAGCAGCCAACAGTATCAGCTACCGGTCCAGAGTCAACCACCGGCGCACAACCAACCGCCTAGATACTCGACTCCTCAAAATCCTCAGCTGGCGTATCAACAGTTGCAGCAAACGATGGCGCAACAGCAGCAGCTGCAGCAGCGGGCGATGGCTTATCAGATGCAAATGATGAGTAACGATCCTCGAAACAATCCGGAGAATCTTTACAATCGTGGTCCACAGTTCGCAGCACAGACGCCGGCACAGGTTCCCGCACAGCAGGGAATGACTTCCCCTCAGGAAGCGATGAAAAATCGCAATCTGCAGAATTTCCAGGCTCAGCAGAGGAGCTACGCGATGAATCCTCAAAATATACAATTGCAGCCGTACTCGATCAACGTGGTGAACAACCAGCCGCATCCCATGGCACAGTATCAACAACAATCTGTGCAGCTGTACAGAAATCCTGAGCAACCACTCTACAGGAATCCTGCGGAGCATCCAGGGCATCAACTGTACAGGAATCCTGCGGGATATGCGAGTCAGCAGGTGACGGAGCAGCCTGGATACAACGAGCAAACGAGTGGTCGGCAGGCGGGACAGCAGCCTTGTCAAGAAACACCCGCAGACAGTCGCCAGGATGATCAACAGAAGAGGACAAGTTTGTCGTTCACCCCGAGCATGATACGCGACCAGGAGAAGATGGTGGCAACCATGAAGCAACAAGGGGTGCCGTTCGACATCTTGAAGAGACAGTTCGAGGCGCTGCTGAACGAGCAGCGCAGACAGCTGGAGTACATCGAGGATCTCCGTCAGCAGGACCGCATGCCGGAGGTTGAGAGGCCGGCGACTGTCACTCGCAGACGCAGTCAAACGGACGAGAAGCCGGAATGGATGATCCACTTAACCCCACCTAGAGTGTCCTACATGGAGTTGGAGAAGATGTACGAAAAGCAAAGAGAGAAGGACCGCCTGGCTAGACCTATGGATCAGGGTAGGCAGATCCCGCAGAACGAGATGCCGAATCAAACTAATCGACAGAACGAGCAGCAACAGTACCAACACTATCAGCAGGACAACCGCTACCAGCCTCAGCAGATGTTCGCCCAGCCTAGACCGATCGGTTCCGTTCAATCGAGTCCCAACGTGCCCGCGGTGAACTACCAACAGTACCAGCATCATCAGAGCTTCCCAAGTTACCAGCAGACACACTACGCCCATCTGCAGCAACCCAATCCACAATTCCAGCATCAACAAGTCTCCCAACAGAGCCCCCAACAAGCCCAAAGCCAAGCCCAGCCTAATAACTCCTCAGCCTATGAAACCGCCAAACGAACGACCGAGCCATCCAGCTTGCTGAAACTTCGAATGTACAAGGAATGTATCCGGCCCCAAGGTCGCAACAACGGGTTGCAGGATCCGCAGATAGTGCGGAAGTATCTGGAGCGGTCGTCGGAGTCCGCGGACGTTAAAAGAGGGTTGGAGTATCTAGACAGCTTGGCGTCGAAGACACCAAAACCGAGATTGAACGGGATGCAAGACCGCGTGGAAGCGGATCATCAGCTGAACGAACGACTGTTGGCGGCCTCCGGTCAACAAAGGCCGCAAAGGATCTCCGCGAACGGCCTCGAGAACGGCAGGAACCCGAACAACCCGCCTCCGCAGCGGTTGGCGCACCCGAAGAAGGATCACGAGTTCTCGCGGGAGTATCCGCGACAGAAGCAGACGAACCCGGGGAATTGTTACGTTCAGGCGGAGAGGGAGAACGGGACCGTGGCAGCTGAGCAACCAGCAACGTTCTACGGCCAACAACACGCAGGCTCATCGACGCCCATGATCCCCTACAACGAGAAGAACCCGACCGCGGCCCGTTGCGACGTGATGCCGTACAGATTCGACGCAAGTTGTTCCCAGCACTATCAGCAGATGCAACAGTACTATCAGAACGCGCGCAATCTCGTCAGGGACATCGGCGAAGGGGATACCGGACCCACTCGAAAGAACGACCCGACGAGCAACGCCGGGTTCGATCGGGCCGGCGGCGACGCCACCGGAAATATGAACGGCCAGACGACGACGGATAATAAAATGCCGATGTACAGGTCGCATTACAGCCAGCCGAATCTCCACGAAGCCAGAACCATCGGGGGTGTGAGGTACCTGGCCAGGAAACAGGACTACATGCCAAACACGCAACTCGTGTCACCGGAAACTCTGATCGCGAGCAGACACCTGCAGCCCCCGGTGATCTACTGACGGGGACTTGTGGTCGTGTACCTCTTCTTTCTTTTTTTTTTGTCCGTTTTACCAATTTCGTAGCAAGTTTTACTTTTCGTATGTACTTTTTTTTCTTTTTGGTTCGTTTATTTTATATGGTATCTTTTTTTTTTTGTAAACAGTGTCGTTTGTAAGAACCGCGTTTCTCGAAGTCGCCGTGTTACGAGAGCCGCGGCGAGTTCGAGAAAGGTGGTTTGCGTTTTGAAAATTTTGTGAATAAACCGTTGGATTCTAGCATGCTCCGGTGGTTTTGTGTGTATTGTTTCCCCCAGGACTCCTGGATTTCATGGAAACTCCAACAGGCAAGTATTACTGTTTGAAGGTTCACGGGAACATTTGCTATTCATCGCGGATAGTTGTTCCCTTTCAACGCGGGGCTCACCCTCATTGCTGGAATTGCTGCTTTTCCTCCTTTTTCGCTCCGTTCTCGGCGCTCCTTCCGTGGCGTTCCATCCTCATCAGCAAATTGCTGTCTACCAATGGTCCCGTCTATTGACAAAGCGACGACTCGTCTCGCCCCCTCATTCTGCGCAGGGATTTTCGTTTTCAAGACGCTTGGACGCCGCGAAACTTTGCTGTCGATGTTTCGGATCTTCCGTTTGACATTGACCACCATCTTCCTGCGAACCGCCCATTCGAATTCTTTAAACGAACACCCTGTCGCGTTCATTTCGTCCCACCGAGTACGCGTTTTGAATCAATTCGAACACCAAGTACGTGCGTCACTCTTCTGTTACCTCCGCAAAGGAAGTCCGCTGACTTCAGCTGGTTGAGTCTCCATTTTTCGCAATGCATTAGCAACATTATTCTAAATTTCTCGTGAAACAACAACCCCCGAAGAAACATGAACTGCAAAAGGCAACGGAACTACATGGACGAGATGTTGAGGATCATAGATCACATCGAATGTCTGTGGGTAGCTTTCCAAAGATATCTTAACACGTTTGCATGTTGAATTTCGTTTTCGTTTTTCTAATCTTGGTGACCGTCTTCTTCCAGAAAACCGGAACCGGAAGTGTGCAACGTTAGGTGTCCACCTCTCGGATGTCCACGAGGACCCTGCCCGGGGTTATGCTGCTCCGGAGGCGTTTGCGATCCTTGCTGCATTTCCAAGGTGCCCTGTTGTCCGATACCACCCCCTTCACGGCCCAGGTGTGTCGCACCCCCATTGTGCTGGCTGAGAGCTTATGCCAAGTCGGTTGGCTACCCCCCAGAATCCTGTCTCTCCCCGCAGAACGCGTGCTACCGCTAGAAATCCGGCTGCACGTCTTGGAATCAACAGAATCATTGCCCTCCTAAATTCTCCAGCACCCTCCCCGTCTGCGAGTCACCCTGTTGCCCGTTCCCGATACTGCTAGACCAACTTCCGCGAATAATTCAACCGTTCAAACTTCAAAAGAAATATCTGTGTTCTTGTACGGCATTACAGCGGATGAAAAACGTGAAAAATATGTGAAACAGTCTTCGACTTCTCCTCCGCTACATAAAGTAAAAATGTCTTGGAGGAAAATAAATAATTACGTGCGAAAGTAGAATCTCCGAGCTTTAAAACGAGACCAAGTTTATTGTTATACGATTGTTTTTTTACATGAGAAACCGTTCCACTGCTGTTGGAAAAAATAATTCAGGTGTTTTCACACGTTCAAATTATGTATAAATACTTAGGACATGTCCCGGTGTGACTTGTTAACGGACGAAAGACTGCTTTCATTTATCAGACTTGATGAATCATAGGAGACAGTCTATCGACTAGGCAGTTGGCAATTAAGTAAGGCGCATCGCGTTTCGCAAGCTCGGAAACTGCTGCTTGGGAACCGTCGAAACTTTCCCTAATTTTGGCTGAACCTCTCAAAGAGTCGTTCAACGTTCGCGACGGCTTGATCTACAACAACCCAAGGTATCGCACGATGACGAGCACGTCAAGCGGTGGCGTGATTCCGGCATTAGTTTAACAAACTTCGCGATTCCGTGGAATTTTATTCGTTTCAAAAACTATCGTTCGAACGCCGCGCGAAGATCGAAACAAATGAAGATTGACGGGACCATGGGACATGTTCACTGTGTTATCGCGTTCCTCGGCTAAGTGCTCGGCGCGTTTACGATCGCGTTAAAAGCTGCTCAAATATCGGGCCGATCACGATGAACGAGGAGAAACTGGATCGAATAAGACACCTCAGCGAGGCGTTCAGCGTATTAGACATTATACAGTGTTCGTTGGCACAGCCGCGGAAGAGGATCCACGAGGAAGAGAAAGGGGTTGGTTTCCGGAAACCTTCTCGCCGCCGCTAAATCTCTGGCAAGTTCGCGCGGAATAGAAAGTAGAGGCTTTTAATGTTTCACAGCGCGCCCGTCCGTCCGAGTTCGTGAAGCAAATGCTAATGACCTCGGAGGAGAGGATAGAATTTATTCTGAAATCGAGGTACAAACCCGACCTGTCCCGCTACTCGAAAACCCACGACCCCAACTTCGACGTGACCCCCAGCATCGTCATTTTCCAACGTTTCAATTCCGGGGAGGTGCTCAACGCGACGATCACCGTTCGCAACGTGTCGCAGGTGATTATTAACCCCGTCGATCTTGTGTCCTTTCGCGATCATGTTGAAAAAACAGCGAGAATCACGGAAGCACAGGTATCGCGGTACCTGAAGACTTGCTGCGACCTGAATCCATTCTTCTCCGTCGAGAATCGAGGATCGTTCTCGACGATGATCGCGCCGGGTCTCTCGAACAGCTATACTTTGAAATTCATCCCCGAGAACAAGATTGATTACCAGTATCGATTGAGGTTCGCGACGAACGTCGGCGAAATCGTTGTGCCGATCATAGGCGAGTGGAAAATCTGTTTCTGCGTGGTTTCGAGTAGACTTAATAACGTTCTGTTTCAGCGATCGGACCCAGAGGAATCTTGGACTTTCCCGATCGAATCGAGCTGCCGACCACGGCGGTGAAGATCATGTCCTCGAAGACGATTTTTGTGCGCAACGTGGGACACGCGCCGACTGTTTTTACAATTTACAGCGACAGGTGGGCGAAAGTTGTTTCGTAACAATTGATCGAGTAATTAAAATAAGAGGCACCAGAGGACAACGAACCGATTAGTTGCATTACCGACTCGACATTAATTTTCAGAGCATGTTTCGGGATCGAGCCGTCGAAGGGCAGACTCGAGGAAGAGGAGACTTTGCAGTTCACCGTTCGCTTCTCGTCGAGGAAAGCCGGCGACTTCGAAGGGAGGCTGTGCCTGGAATACGAAACAGGTTTCTCCATAAACGACCGCGGTGATCAAAGACCTCTAATGTCTTTTACTTTTTACGTTCGTCAGGGGAGAGGCTCGACATAGACGTCTGTTGTTCCGCGGAAAATTTGCCGATTCGCGTCGACAGAAGCTGCGTCAGAATGGAGGAGACTTATTTGGGCTTGTCGCGGAGCAAGACACTGACGATCCACAACGGCAGCGATCACATCGTCAAGTTCAAGTGGATGTTGCTCAAGGATTTGGACGCCGACGAGCAACGGCGCGCGGAGTAAGAAAAACGAGAAACCTACGAGTTCGTATGAGAAATTGGAAAAATTTCCTCGCAGGTACAGAAAATTGTTTCATCTGGTGTACGAGTCGGAGCTCGTCCGATCCGCCGATCTGGTCCATTACAACGTCTGCCTGCCTGATATTCATCAGCTGGTGTATCAGCGGATCTACACCGACGAGATCGAGTCGCTGAAGAAGGAAACCTTCCCGTACAACAATATATCCTTCATGCTTTCGCCCGAGGTATGATTTGATCGTTTCGGAACACAAGTTCACCGGGGAAAACGTAAAACGGCGTTGTTCTTAGGAGGGCGAGATTTGGCCACAGTCGTCGACAGACATTACGGTGCTGTTCCGCGCCCTGGAAGTCGGCGAGATTAGTAATACCGCCTACTTGGAAGTGACTGGCCGTGAAACTAGAATTCCACTGAGGTTGCACATTTATTACACCCTACTAAAATTAGTGTTGAGAAACACGCGTTCTCTAACTGATGAAGCAGTCGGTACACTTAAAATGTTGTCGCGACAGTTTATGCGGAACCGGCAAAGGACCATACTTTCGCCTGAACGTGCTCACGATCGACATGTGCAACGTGTACTTGTGTTCGGTGCACAATTTCGAGGTAACGCAGAGCTAGTCACAACGATAACTGGAAACCGTAACACAGAATTTCTTTGTATGTAGGTGGTGGTGGCGAATAAGGGCCACATTCCCGGTACACTGATCTACAAGCCGAAGCCGAGCGATTTCGGCGGCATGATCGAGGTCACGCCAACCCTTCTCTGCTTGAAGCCGGACGAGCACAAATCTTTCAACCTAAGATTCACCTCGAACCGGAAGGGCGACTTCGTCGAAAGGTTGGACTTTATTGTTAAGGAGAGCCTCGAGGTGCACAGCCTGCATATCAAGTGAGTCGTTTCACCTGTGGTACACGTAAACAGATTGATCGAGCGCAGAGGACTCGCTGCATCTTGCATCTTGCAGGGGCTGCATCGTGTTCCCGGAGCTGCGCTTCGACAAAGAGACCCTCGAATTTGATGAGACGCCCCTGGGTACGTTCTGAAATATTAAGAAGAAATGTTAGGTGCAAACAAATTCGTCCTGCGCCATATTGGGATGAGTCCCATACCGGAGAAAAGACGATAGCTTCGATTATTGTCTCCATATTTTTATTTTACAATTTTACCCAGGAATCGGAGCAACCCGAACGGCTAGCTAAATAATAAATAATGCTCCTCCTTCTTTTCGGTACAGTTAGCTGAACGTTCTCGTGCCACGGGATCACTTGTTCATTTCCGCAGCCGGCAAATCTAGTTTTTCCACTCTACTTCATTGCTCGAACGGATGAGGTGGCGTTGCCAATACTCTAAACTAAAGCTCATGATAAACGACATCCTTGGTATTCCACCAAGCGCGCACGAACGTAGAGGCATGAATATTGGATTTCAGTATCGATTTTGATTATGCACGACTTTCTACTCTCGGGGTTGTACGAGAAACTTCGCACCACAGGCTACAATCTTGTGCAAAGGAGCCTCCATCACGATGTAGCATCATTAATCTACCGATTTATTTTTTTATATTACGTATCTTGACGGCATTAATGTTTGCACTTAATATTTGAAAATGTACGGATAGTATAGATCTATGATTGATGATGCGCGAATAGAACAGTCTGTTTCGTTGAATTGAAGGGTTCAGCAACAAACGGGACGTGTACCTGCACAATTTGTCGCTGGTCCCCGTCACGTTCAGCCTGAGAATGTTGAACGACGGACACCAGGCACCGTTGACTCACGAGGAGTTTGCCAAGGCCCAAACGAAGCCTAGTTTCCCGTCGAATCCTCGCGAGTTCTTCGTCACCCCGAAGGCAGGGGTGATCTCTGCGAACGGGTTCTGCAAACTGAAAGTAAGCCTTCATCCCGCCCGGCGATCAATCATCCGCGCGATCTCTGAAGCAGCTCTGTTGTCGATCATCGCACGATTCGCAGGTCATTTACACCGCCAACATCGTCGGAGAGGGTGAGACGAAGATGGAGGTCGACTTGTGGGACACGGACTCGGACGCTCTAGCGTTGACCATCAAATTCTGCGGCGTCGTGGCCTCCCTGTCGATCGTTCCGAGAGAGATCCTCAGTGATTTCTGCTTCCTGAATCATCCCTGCACCAAAACATTTGCCGTGGTGAACGCGTCTGACTACGACGGATTTTTCTACTTGCAGTCGCAACTGGTAATTGTTCTCTTTTGTAATATTTCACAAACAAGAAAATATTTGTACGATCATGGTTTCAACTTTTTGCGCAGGTTTCCGAGTCTCATCCAACGATCTATTCCGTATCGACGAACCAAGGTCTCGTCAAGGCCGGTCAGAGGAAAGCTATTAGCGTGACCATCATTGCGACAGTTCTGGGCGAGCAGACAGTGAGCATCCAGTAAGTAATTGACAAACTCGCTGGGAAAGGGCTACACTAATTTGTGTACAATTTCTTTGTCTTTAGTATGTTGACGCTGGGCGAAGAGTCCCCCAAAGTGGCTTGCAACATCAATTATATTGGACAAGGAGCCCTCGTTTCCACGGAACCGACTGTTTTGAACCTCGGCGAAATTTCTGTTCTTGAGGACACCCCAACGAACTTCTTGGTGATCAACAATTCGCCGATACCAGCGCAGTTTACGGTGTCCATGGTAAAATATTTTCCCATCACTCTGTTAAAGACCTGTAAGACCAGGTTGAAGACCTGCAATCGCAATTCCGCCGTAGGAGAAGCCGAATTTGCTCTGGAGCGTCGACCCAGATAGCGGTTACCTGGAGCCGAACAAATCGATGAAAATCGACGTGAAACTGCGTCTCCGCGACGTCGGAAAATTCTACGACAAGATCTTGCTGATTGTGGTAGGTGCTGCGGCAGCCTGCGTCGAGCTGAGAGCTTTCGGAGTCGGGTGCAGCGTCGTTTTTGAGCCGCACATCTTCCCTGTCTACGATCTAGGATTTCTCTTCAGGTACCAATTCGCTGATGGTACTTTTATTACGCCGCCGGTATTAAAAGTCAGCGTGTTTCCTACAGCCACCAAAAAGTCCATCAAACGATAACGTTAAAAAATTACGGGACAAACGCTTATCAGATTGTCTGGTCGAACACTCCGCATGTGCAGCTCAATCGAGGTCAATTGATGGGAATGCAAACGTGAGTAACGTACAAGTATTCCGCATTTTATCTGGGTTATGATTAGGCGGTCTGTACTATTCAATCGAACTGGAGGCATACAGTTTCTCGGAGAAAAAGTAACGACAAGAACCTCTAGTTAATGTAATTACGCTAGAAATTCTAAGAAGAGAGTTTAATCACGTCTTTACCGGGTTCAGCAGAGCTTTGTCCCAGTCTCTGCTACTGTCTGCAGATTCGCTCAAACATTCGAATTTCTGCTTAACACAGAGCCAAGTTTGAAATGAAGCCATTGGTACTCGAGATCGAGCCGGAAGAGGAGAAAGTCGTGGACTGCGAATTATTCTGGGAAAAGTAAGCGGAACTGAGGCTGTTAAAGACAATGGAACTTTTCGAAGATACTCCGTTTCGTTGATAGGAACGAATGCGTGACCGAGGACTGGTACGTTTTTGGTAAAACTCTGACTGCTCTGAGACGCGAGTTGATTGGTGTTTCCACGTTCAAAGCCACGCTTAACGAGCCCCAAATTTTCTTCAACAAAAAGGAGTTACGGTTTCGTGTCGACGTATGCCCCTATGATGACGTACGTCATCAAACAGGTTCGATGACCCCGCAAAAATATTATTTCACCGTAAACCAATCTCTTTCCTCATCTTATACTACATCTTTTAACGCCATCTTGGCAGTCTCTTGTATGCACGCTTTTTTAAGTGGTACATAACGAATCAAAAGAATTCATCGATCAACTTAAAATCGGCCATGATTCCGTAGAGGAATTGGTGGTGACCAATCGGTCGAAGCTGCACGTAAACGCGAGGATCTCGGTGAAAGCCCCGTTCCGCATATTAACCAACGAAGAGAAACAGTTGCAGCATATGAAAATCATTTTATACGACGGGCAGGCCACGACAATACGTCTGTTCTTCTCCGTGGACGGCGCCAACAACCTCTATTCGCGAAATTACGTCGGTGTGCTTCAATTTGAATACGATGAGCACCCCAGCAAGGTAAATTGAATTCCTTGATTCGATGGGGAAGTTGCAAAGACGCCATTCCACCGTGCACATCCCGCCTAATTGAACTATCGAAAGTTGTACCCTACGCGAAACTTTTCGTTCGCCTGTTTACCAGGTAATTTATTTGTCGCAAAAATTCACCAGGGCAGAACCAGGCAAAACGAATAAAGCTAATACAAAACGATTTAAATTTAAATTTCGCAACGAAAATTATTACTCGAGTAAAAGGAAAGCTAGAGCCACTGGCAAATGAGAATTTGGATTTGCAAGTTTTTGTCTTGTCGCTTTTCGAATTTAGAAATATTATTTTCAATCTGTTAAACATATTAAGAAAGAAAATAATTTTCTACTTTACTCCAGTCTCTTGCAATTCATATCGACAATTTTTATCACCACATAAAGATCCGCCATCGTGACATGAGCTGGCTTTCGATTTATATGAAATTCGTTCGACAGCAGGGGATGGCGACCGATAAAACGCAGACCATTCTGTATCATGTTAATTGCATTACGTTAATAATGTAACACACCAACACGCCGAATGCCGCGTGAAATGGCGACTACGCTATTAAATAATTAATAGCACATACAGTTTTTACGAGTTTAATAAAACGCGCGATTGGTTTCAACATCGCGGAAAGTAGAACCCTCGACGCTACAAGTGATCAATAATTGTTATTAATAACACTTATCTCAGCCACGAGCGAAGTAAATGATACTTGTGTAAGAAATTGCGGAAAGTGGCTTGCAATCGCGTTAACAGATATATTTCAATCTCCATTATTAGTCTGCGGATCTCGAAATATTTCCTGAATAATTTTAATAAATCGACAATAATGTAACAGCATTTTCAGGTTTAACTTCTGCCATTGATTTTTGCCCACGAGTGCGTAAAATCCGCAGTCGAATCGTGGCGAATCTGCAATAGCGTTTTCGCAAGGCACCGGGTTGAAAGGCCTCGTTTTAAATAGGCGAACGATTTATCCAGGACAAAATCGTGTGCAAGGGGTTCGTCAACTTGCCGAATCTGGTTTTGGAACCCGCCAATTTCACTGTTAATTGCGAGCTTGGCTCGAGTGCCGAGAAAATATTGACGCTGACCAATAATGGCCCCGTATCGGTCGTGTACAAATTCCTGTGGACAGAGGACTCGATCGAGATAGAACGCGGCACGCATAGCGATTGCGTAAGTCCGAAAATCGACCGCGACAGTAAGTTTCGCCGTCGGCGTGCCACCCGGACTCGTTCCGAACGCGTTCGTTCGATTCGCCCGTATCGATCCCGAACGGGAGAAGAATCGGGGTCAATGACCCCCGTCGCGACGATACCAATGTAACTCGCTTGTAATTCAAATAAATCTGCCCGTGTCCTGCAGCCGGAGTATCATCGTGTCCGGAACGTCTGCTAACTTGAAATGGCTTTCCGAGTGGCATTAAGGTGCAAGTCGCAGTGCATTTAACGTCACTCGCGTCAATATATGTCGCAAATACCTGGCTGATTAATGTCGCTCGAACCTCGGGTCAAAGAATAGTCTCTCCTAGACGGTATATGTCGCCGGCAAGACTCGAAGAGCTCCGAGCGATGTCGCAGCACATATTCGCGACACATGTGCATTCCGACTTGTACCTAGGTGATTCCTGCAGCAATTTCCACAGGCTGCAGTTTCCGCCTAGTGAGATTTGATTAATCTGTGCTCGCAGGATTGCTCGACGCACACGCCTGATGCAACAAAATTACCGGCTCCCGATGCTCCCGCGTCAGCTGCGACTGCTGGAGACACTTTCATGAACGACAGACAGGATGGGAGCGGAGATGGACCATCTCAATCGATACAGCCGCCCGTAAACTGTATCTTTTCCTTTCTGTTCTAGAACGGTTAATGAAAAGAATCGGCGGGCTCGCCCGATATGTCTAACGAAAAATTCCATTTCTATTTCAGCGCCAGTTTCCGAGGAGCACCCGCTGCAATTGAATTCGAGCAGTACGATCAGGGACATGGTCGAGAATATTTGCACGGTGTCCGAGGAAGAGTTGAGGAATTTTTTGCTACCCATCGTTGAGACGTATTTCACGGAGGACGCGGATCTCGCCGCTTTCGAAACTATGAGGAACGAACCTCCGAGGAGCCATTATATCAACGATGTTAGTAAATTTTCATCCGTAACGGCGCCGTTCAGAATGCATCTCCATATTTCCACTGGCCGGATAGCTCCAGTTTTTAATAATACGTTTATCACGGTCGAGAGACGCGGTGATAGAATCTAAATCAACGTAATGGATTTAACACTAGGTTTACGGGACCCGTCAAAATGACGCGTTCGAATATTTTTAATGTACGATTATTGAGATTGTGAAGATCCATCTACGTGGAATTACTCGACAAACCGATTTCCTTAGGTATATACTGTTTAAAAAATGGCTGAAAACTTGGATAGACCTCTTATTTTTATAAAGTAACGTGAAATACTCACTTTTAATGCTCCGCGAACCTAGTGTTAATAAATGGAACGGATTAATCGGCGATCATTATCATTTAATGGGATATAATTTGGCGGAAATGTAACAATACTATATTGTCCAGATACTGGAAATCATTCCGCGCGCCGGTATTGTACCGCCGTTCACGAAGCAACACGTTCACGTTGGGTTTCACGGATTCGAACAGCTCCGAATAAAAGCAACAGCCATTTGCGAAATATTACGCGGCCCCGCCGAAGTGCTGCAGCTGTGCGCGCAATCAGACGCGATTCGATTCACGGTTGACGCTGACACAATCGATTTCGGACAACAGGTAACGCAGCTCGCTTAAACGGCAAACCACTCGAGCATAAGTTTTTATCGAAGTTGTTCCACTCGTTCCAAGAGCGATCGCGCAAGCAATGAAACTCGATGGAATCACTGATTCCTTACGATTGCCTTAAGAGTTTCAAAAGTTACAATTAAAAGGTCCACAGAGACACCCGAGGGCGGCCGAAGTATCTTGTAAAGACTTACAGGGCCCGAAGGGTCAATAAAATATCCTAAGGGACTCTGCGGGAGAACGTTCTCTTCAAGACTCTCAAAACGATTACGTTCCGAGCAACGAAACAAAATGTGCAAACACGTGTGCAAAAGGGCGTAGATGAATCGCGTGTGTATGTTTCAGCTGCTTCTGGAGCAGAGTCACAGGAGTTTCACCCTGAAGAATACCAGCGAGGTGGCGTTCGGCTATAAAGTAACCGGGTTGGACAATGTCGTCGAGGAGACGGTCAATAGCTTCGATATAAGTCCACTAATGGTCGAGCCAAGCACGGGATTCGTGGACGCTCTGTCATCCGTGGAATTTGATGTGAAGCAGCGTTCGACAACTCTCGGCCCCATCGATCATCGGTTCCAGCTTGAGGCATGTCTCTCTCTCTTTCTCTCTCTCTCTCTCTCTGCCCCTATTCTCGAGTTGCTGGAAATTTCAAGATTGTTGTGATTCGAACTGGGCGATCCGCTTTATTTATTTTAGGTCGGCCATCTAATGCCCGTGACGATCACCGTGAACGCGTTCGGATCTTTTCCACAACTGTACCCGTGCATTCCCCGAGGAAATCTGCATCCGCAGCTCGCCATCGAATCGGAATACGCCGCGATAGGAACGCTGACCGACGAGTTTCTCGCGAACGTAGGTACTCTACGGTCACCCGCTCTGCCGTGTCACCGGTCTGACATTTTTTCGAAACTGCAGCAGCTGGTCACTGCGATGGACGGCATGTCGGAGTGCAAGCCCGCCGAGAAGAGAGCCGACTTGCCCGAAGACTTGGTCGCGCAATTGTCCCGTAAGAATCAGACGCAGAACCAGTGTCAACCAGAAGAGGGGAGGGAGCACGAATCGAGGGGAAAATAGTCGAATTCATTCGTGTGCTCCCTCCTCTCCCGAAAATATTTGGTTGCTCCGAAAGTCCTTTTCGTAGTAGGCGAGGGATGGAGCGTCGTTTCGTACGAGGACAAATTTCCCCGTGTCGTGGACGTGGAAATGGCGGTGGAGAGACATTTGGCGAGGAATCTCGTCGACGGGAATTCATACATCTTGATACAGCACGCCGCAGCTTGCAAAAGAGAGCCTATTCCTCATCTCCTCTCCTTCGAATACGTTATTGGTACGCTCCGGTTCGCCGGTCCTATAAATCAACCATCCTCGAGACTGTTTCTGCCGAGAGGACACGTATTCTTCGCAGATATGGGGTACGTGATCGCCGGTCAAGTTGCCGATTATACCACGAAGATTGTTAATTACGGGCCGTGGAGAGCTGGTTTGCGATTGAAGAAGTTGGAGAGCCCGAAGAAAATGGACATTGTCGTGCACTTCAAAAGACGAGCGAATTTAATGGTCGGCGATTCCGCGAATCTTCGAGTGGTTTGGCACCCGTCCAGGGAAAAGTATAGGGAGAGATGCACGCCAATTACGCATACAGTTTACATCGAAGTGAGTTCATCAACAGATGACGTTTAGTCGCTTATTACAAAATCAAAATTCTCAAAGATACCGTCGGTGCTACGTACCGTTTAACGTGATAATCGGTGGTAATAATAGGTAGGGAGAGGTTGCACCATTCCCATAATCGTAAGAGGAATGGTGACTTACCCTTACGTGACCGTCAGCACGAAGTTCCTAGACTTCCAGGACGTGGTCGTGGGCGAGTGTTTGCTGATGTACATCCAGATAAAGAACGAGTAATATCGAACACAGATACCGGATTCTCTTACCCAACTGTCTACCCTGTGACGAGTATTAAAATATTCCACAGGGGATTCGTCGATTGCGAGTGGAAAATCAAATTGACCAACATGCGGAAGAAACAACACGACCACTGTCCATTCCACGTGGAATACGACTCGAATTGTTGCGCGCCTGGTCAATCGGAGGTTGTTCGTATTTACTTCAGACCTCGGAAAGCGGTATTATAATTATTATCGCTAGTGATGAGATTATCAGAGCACCGGTACGAGATCCTATTGATTCCAGTGTTACGCGGAGATGAAGCTGAACGTCCTCGTGAAAATGAGCTCGGAAACGCCGACGGTGGTGTTAACGGGTCGCTGTATCGAGAAAACTCTGAGCATCGCCGAGCCAGTTATCCGATTTTTACCGGTGGTGCCGTACACGCACGTGCAGGACGCCGTTTTCGCGATCGAGAACGCTTCCGATTATCCGGTCGAGCTTTTCTGGCATCATATAGACCGGTAAGCGGATCGATAAACATTTAACAGGAACTTGTCCGACTACGGTGCCCCGACGAATATTTTCGAATGAAACGACGGTGTTCAAGCTCGTTCCAGATAGACGATCAAGTCATAAACACTTTATTGGATTATTATGGAGTCGAGGAAATACTCTTGCCCCCTAGAGAGCCCGGGGAACCGTTACCCGCGAATTTAATAAAGTTTTACAACGATCTCGGCGACGAAATGGCTCGGGTTCGATGGCTCCAGGAATTAGAACAGGAAGAATATCCGGGAAGCGAGAGCCGTCTGGAAAGAAGAAGTGAGTGTGCAGATTCTTTCGGTCTCCAGTGAAATATTGATTTTATTCTATACCTAACGGACTGTTGTGAGAATCAAAATTGCAGTCAACGAGAAACCGGAAAGTTGACTCGGCGAATCTTTCGTGACCGGCGAGAACGCGAAAGAAAGTAACGTAAAAGGGATTGAAACGAAACAACTGATATACTTCCTTGATTTAAGGTTACACAGAAAGTCTGCACGACGCTGCAGACTTCCGCGGCAGAATGGGAGACCCCGTGAAAGAACTTTTCGAGAGTATCGAGCAGAAATCCGGCCCGCTGAACGATCTTCCGGACCCTGCCAGGCCGGAGAAGAAAGTCTGCATTATTTTCCACGGAGCTCCTTTCACTGGTACTATCTCACGATATCGCATGTACACATCGCCGCCATTCACCAGTTAAGAATAACCCTCGATAACAGTCCCGAAGAAATAACGATACGGGAAATAACTTCGGGCTCTTCGGGTCCAGACTTTCATTAACTTGTTCGAGCGAGGCGTATCATTTCCGCGCGATTTCGAAATTGTTGATACCGTTCCGCGCGTTAACAAAGACTGTAATCTGGTGTTCAGAGTACCAGGAAGCGGCCTGCAGAAGCGCGAGAGTGCTAGCAGCTCCGGTACTCTCGATCGACAAGGCGATCACAGAAGCCATAGCTCTCGGCGAAAGCGAATATTCGATTACGCTGCGACAGATCATCGACGACGCTTATCAGAATTACACGGAGCGGCACAAGTACGGCCAGCAATTTCATTCCTGAATGTAGTTCGTCGATCCCAATACCGATTCAAATAGATATTTAGATATTCAGCCAGACCGTGCGACGTGTTTCAGGAAGCTCGCAGCTGCGCGAACGATTGGAAAAACCGACGGACCCGACGGCGAGATGAGAATCGAGGAAAAACCGAAAGGAACCGACCGGTCCAAGAGGAAATCCCCTCGCAGCGAAAAATCGGCCGGCAAGGACACCTCGCCGGAAGGGAAGAAACAGAAAAGGAAAAAATCCCCTGAAACTGAAGCGCCGCACGCGAAGCAAGAAGTAATCCTTCTTCCACTTCCGGAGGAATCGGATCCCTCGACGGAATTGAATAAAATCCCGGAAGCCGACAGGCTGGAAACGATGGATCCTTTGAGTCGGTACGAGTACATGATTCAGGCTATTCTCCAGTTCGAGAAGATACTGGGGAAAGATTACTCGGCCGTGAGTAGCACGCCGAGGGATAAACTTTCTCCGGGAACGACTGCCAGAAGCGCCAAGAAAAATGTCAAGTCTACTTTCCTGGGAATCGATCCTAAACTACTCACCGAAGCGCTCGCAGAACGGTACGCCATTCGATAACAAATTTGCAAGATTTCCTTCGTCTAAAAATTTGTACATCTCCTTAACGATGGAGATATCGGTTGTCAACCGGTGTCGGGTTCGGCAGGCGACGAAAGCGGCGCTCGTGCCGGCCGGCTACACGTTAATTGCTAAACTTACCTCCTCGGTGAGTCGATTCTCGTTAAACTGTTCGTTGCAACAGGCTCTCCGCGGAAGACTTTAAACGCGGCTTCGTCCTGCAGTCGTTGGAGAGCAAGTTCCTGAACGACGTACCGGTCGAAACTCTGCTGGCTTTGCTGAGGATCGTCGGCCACGCGGCGTACTTTCTGTTCGTCACGTTCCTGAACTCGATGGCCAATTACAATCGGAAAACGGACGAGCTGCGTCGCGAGCTAGGTGAGACACGTAAGCGTGGAACGTGTAAGAAAATACAGGGAAACCGTGTCCACGCTATTTCTGTTGATCGCGCCCCTCGAGCGTTCGGGATTTTCCCTTGAAGGGAGAGATCCGCGTTATCGGGACGCGTACGGCCCGCTCTGGACGTTCCTCGAATTTCCCAGCGAACGTTCGATAAGATAAAAGCGTTCGAATTTGCGCGAGGCCCCGATTTGCGAGGTCGATATCGCCGCGGACCGCGCAGATCGCATTACGGTGATACGCTCCGGGGAAACGGGGCATTGTCGATGATAGACTGGACGAGAAACGAAACGAGAACGAGATTTGATCTTTTCGCGACAGAGAAAACGACCGATCCGGAGAAGAGGATCCGGGACATCGACGAGATGTCCTTGTCCGAATACGAGCCGCTCGCCGACGAGGACAAGAAGATGTATCTGGAAGCCATTCTGCCGGCGAAAAGGGAGAGGGCATCGCTTAGACGAGCTCGATTTGCCGAACGGATGATGGAGCGTCGAAAGAAAAAGGTCTGACCCCTGATGGAACCCTGCTGGTGACACCAATTTTAAATTTATTAGGTTGTCGCATACGAATTGTATGTTCTTCAACGTCGAACAAACGAGGTTGCAACTAGACGTTGCCAGATTGAGGGATTCAATCCCCTCGATCCAGTGACGCCGGTTGCAACGAGCGAGGTTTCACTGTACGCTTGAACAGCGGCGGTGAATTGTCTCGAGATGATCGTCGCGAGTTTCATTATTCAGAACAAATAGAAGGGACTCGGATAAAGAGTTCAGACAACCGTGAAACGGTTCGACATTAATTCTTTAGTGGAGCGTGTCACTGTTTCGCAGGGAGCCCCGGCCGGCGGCACTGTTCCGAGATCAAAGACGCCCATGGGAAAAGGAAAGGAAAAGTCGGCGAAGCTCAAGCAGACGGACAATAAAAAGTCCGCGAGCTCGAAGCAGAGCTCCGGCAAACGGGAGACCCCGAAGAGCGGAGGGACGAAGAGCCGGGACAGCTCGAAACGCGGTAAGATCCGCTCGCGGAACGGAACGAATGGAATTGAAGAAACGAGACCGGGAAAATGTCGCGAGCCAATTTGAACCGGGCCAGAGTAATTCGCGGCCCGTGATATTTGCAGATTCGATTAAATTACGGCGAGTTAGACGGCGGCTGGCTGCTGGATTACGGGGGCAAAATATTCGAAATAATTTCAAGCCGCGATCCGCGCCGTCGCGTAATTTACCAGGAAATTGAGGACCGATGATTAACGTTGCAGGACGCGAAACAGTTCCGAAGGAAGTCGCAGAGATCGCCGCCGCCATGAACCAATACCAGTCGGACCTCTCGGCGATGCTGGATCTAATTCGCAGTTGGGATCCCCTGAGAAAGACTCCGGTCAGTCATCTTTTTAACTTTTCAATCGTTCAATTGTTGTTATCGAAATTGCAAAGCTTTAAGAAACCACAATATCCGTATGCTGGCTTAGCGAATCCCCAGAGGATTCCCATCAGTTGGTTCGCTCATTCCGTTGTTCTGTCGTCAGGAATCGCTGGTCACAACGAAAACCAAGGCGTCGAAGAGCGAGAAGGCCAAAGATGGAGCAGGAGATGAAGACCGTGCGAGAACAGTGGCTGAGCTTCAGACGTTTATAGTTCCCGACACGATATGGATGGTATTTGCGAAATCGACTTTGATCGCCAGACAATTCAATCTGAAATACTGAACGGCTATTTCTAGGACGATGTGAACAAGTTTCATGTGTGGTACGCGAACGCCAGCGATCCTTGGCAAGGGTCAATGTACGACGCAGTGGTCGCAGGAATGGCCAACAATGATTCGGCGAAATCCGCACTGGGTAACCTACCAACTGCAACCTGGTTCTTAATCTTTACAACAACCTAATAGTAACAATGTATGATAGAAATATTATTGATTTTTCTGTAGAACCTGAGCCAACGCCTCAACCGGATCTCTCCCCGAAAATGTACTCGGTTTTAACAGCCAGAAATATTCAGGAACGAAGCAGACGAGTCCTTGGAGGTACGTTGATTAGTTTCTCTTACGATGAAGTCACTAAATCACCAGATCCACCAACTTCTCGGTCATCTTCGGTACCTCGTTCGTCGGCACTGAAACTTTGAACGCGTGCCTAAATAAATCGGTCGATCCCCAGACGTCTACGAGTTAGTCTCGCTGTCGCCGGCGCCGGAAGTTGTTCCGCTCGACGAATCGGTGTACACCGCCGAGACGAGCGTGCCAGAAAAACGTACTGGCACTCGAAGATCTTCGAGAAGAAGCCGACATGCGGAGGAGCAGCGATCGGCTGGCAAACTGGAGGATCGGTCGCTGATCACATCAACGATCGAGAGCAGGCCCCGAAACGTCTCCGTCGCGGAGAGTGTCGTGGAGGAGCCTCTGAAGCCTCGATGGATCCTCCAGCCGAACGAAACGCAGAGGTTCAAGGTCCGCTTTCAACCGACGGAAACCGGCGACTACGACGAACTGTACGCGATCACTATACCGGACGGACGCGGCGTCACCTACGAAGTGAAGGTCCACGGTGTCGCAGATATACCGACGCTCGACATGGATCTGGAAGCGATTTTTGGCAAAGTAAGTAACAATGATTGGGGTCAAGTGAATTCGAAATAAACGAATGTTCCAATGAACGTAGGTAGAAGAGACCGGCGCCGTTACAGACAGACCCGCATACTTCGTGGACCGCGGTGTTTACGATTTCGGATCGATACTGGTCCTGCCGAAAGACAAAAGGTTCGCCTGCGCCGATTACAAATCGGAAACGCCTCGATACGGAAGTTCGCGAAATCCGTAGCGAGAAGTTAGCCTGAGTGCTTCTCGTAGAGTTAACTTCTGGAACTCCGCGAGCTACATTTGCTTCTTATCTGCGAACAGGCCGTACCGTCGCGATGCCGAACTCAAGTTCCGCAACATTTCGAAAGTGGAGGCGGAGCTGAGCTTCTCCCTCGCGAAAAACAGCGACGACTGTTACACGATCCAGCCCGAGAATCTGCTTATCGATGTACGTTCACGGTTACGACGCCCTTCCTTAATTACTACTTAATCCTGGCAGACCGTGAAGCTGAGGAATTTTTATCTCGAAAACTATCTGTCGGGTTGAAGTGAATTTCGAAACTGCTTTCGTAATCATCGTATTCCTCGTAGCCAGGAGATCAGGGGATCCTGACATTGTCCGCCATTGCCACGAGACTCGGCACCAATTCCGCGAGCCTTTACCTCTGCATAAAGAATAACCCGAAAGCGGAAGTGTTCCGAGTAACTACGAGTCTAACGAATGAACTGCTTCGAGGCGAAAATGCGCTCTCGTTTAACTCGATTTTCCGTGACCTAGTTGCAAAGCGAAGGCACCAAGTTGAACATCGAACTGGATCGGAAACAGATTTCTTTCGGCACCACGCTCCTCTATCGGCGAGAATTCCAAGTGCTAACAATTCGGAACAATAACGGGACCGAGCTCCTCTGGTGTCTAGAGCCCGAGGAACCCCTCGATCCTCAGATCACGTTCTCGCCTGATCGGGGCGCTATAAAACCCTGGAACGAACAGAGAATCGAGTTCTGCTACCACGGAACCGCAGTAAAGTTTCTTCTTCATCAAACTCGTTCAAGATGAAATTAGCAACTTTTATAGCATGTTTTGTAGATAGGTGTGATCAAGACACAGACGATGACATTCAAAGCGTCCGTGTACGAGGATCAGGATCCAATTTTCACGGACACAATTCGTTTGTCGGGCGAGACCTACGACGTCGCCGTTGATATCGATCATGCGAACCCGATCGATCTGAAGAGGATAAAGGTTAACGTGCCTGCGAGTGGCCTGATCACTATGAAGAACCGCGGAGACTATGAAGTGCAGTTCGTGTAAGAAGCGTTTCGTTTAACCCTTATAAACATAGCAGACAAATAGCAAGATTATTGTTGTTATTGAAAAAAAACCGAGAAACGCAAAATCTTCTTGAGATTATAATAGGAAAGATTTTGGAATGTATTCACAGTATCATGCTCGAGGAAAGCGAGAAACTGTCGAGACTGAATTTGCCTGTGAACTTGAAGAAGAGTCTCGAAGTTCGACCCACGTCCGGTATCATTCCGCCGAACGTCGAAAGAGTAGTAGAAGTTCGTATTTAGAGTAATTAAATATCCTCTCTTTGGGAAGTGAGTATTAATTGGAACGTGCAATTAATAAGGTAGTGATTGTGACAACTACAGAACTGAGCATCAAGGAGGCTCCGATATTAAAATGCCATTTAGTTGACACTAATAAGGACCCTGTCATAGTTGCTGAAATCCCTCTGACTGTCTCCCTTGAAGCCTACTATACTAGGTACATTGTTCAACCCCTGGAAATATATATAATTTCTATTTCTGAGGATTTTGGTATAAAGATCCGCAGTCTAATGGACACCTTTACGCACAGATGACAATGCTTAGATCAATTTGCCTGCACTCGGACTAATACGAAGTTTCTTTGCAGATTTCGAGTCGATCCATACCCGTTGATGAATTTCGGGACGATGGCGATATGCACCGAGAAAACCATGTACCTTAGCATAGAAAACACGGGAAAGTTCCCGTTACATTACACCGTGCAACTGACACAGAGACATCCATCCATGTTGTACCAGAGTCGAGCAGTGAAAGATGTTCCGCGTAAAAAGAAAACTCTGACGGCGAGAACGGCCGCGTCGAAGAAGAGCAAGAAATCCGTGAAAATCAAGGCATCCGACGTCGAGTAACACTGTCCAACGAATCCTCCGATTATCGGAGCGTAAAATGTGTATTTCATTTGTTGGAAAGGGAGCAACCGGAGCCAACAAAGTTGGTGGTGGGACCGATGACGGTGTACAAAACGGAAGGCGACGTCGACGTGGGCCAGACAGAGACGATCGGGGTCACCTGTCGCCCTGAATTTGTGGGTACCCAGGACGAGCAGATTCTGATCCAGGTGAACGACAGCGTACCCGAAGACAGCGACGGTAAAATCGTTTCGTTGTCTGTGCGCTCGTCGGTGCCGTGCGTCGATTTCGAAGACGTCGACTCGATGTTCCAAGAGAATCACGTGGTAGATCGGATTCAAGATTTCGATTGTCCTAGAGAGGTATTCCCCCCTAAGATGATAGATTAACTCTTTCTCACCTGGAAAACACAAAGAAAATGTCATTCTTCGGAACGTTTACGTAGATCGGAGCGCACACGGTGTTCACGCGGCAAGAGAAGTGCCTCTACTTCCGGTACGTCTGCGTGTCGACCACCCACGCGACCTGTTTCAAACTGTACAATCGAAACGTGGTTCCAGCAGACGTGCAGGTGTCTTTCACTCAGAATTCCTTGACGCCGAAGACAGCGAAACCCGACACGTTCTCCGTGGAGCCGGCGGTCGAACGAATTCCACCGTCGAGTTACAAAACGTTCACCGTGTATTTCACGCCAGCCACGATAGAGGTTCGGAGAAATTGTTAATCGAAAAATGCCGCACCTGGTATCAGTGCTTTTTCGTTGAACCTTTGCTACACATTCGCAGACGTTCCAAGGATCGTTGGAAGTATCGGTGTTTCTGCCTTTGCACCTGGCGGAGGAGAAGATGTTCGTCAAGCTGACGGGGGAGTCCTGCGTACCGGAAGTGGAGGTCATAGAGCCGCCTCACGGGAAACGCGAGAACGCAACGTTGAACTTTGGTCGTACGTTGGTCAACGAAACCAGCTGCAGGCAGTTCGCGCTGGAAAACGTCGGATTCGTGAAAGCCAAAGTGATCATAGAGGTTGACGAGGACCAGAAGCTCTTCACCTTCGAAGCGCAGCCCGATACGCAGCATTTCCTGCAGATCTGGGACAGCAGCTGTGACGGTAAACTTGCGAAAACTCTGCGACCGCTGCTCTCCGAGTTGAACGTTTTAATTCGCGCATTAGAACCGAGCGACAGGTGCACGGTGGTCCTTCTGATGCCCGGGAATGTCGCCCGCTTCAAAGTCAGATTCTCGCCAATCGACGTTGAGAAGCACGACGGAAAAATTCGCGTGTTCATCGTCGACAATCCTTACGAGAATTTGGTCATCGATCTGAAGGCGGAGGCGTACAGGGAATCGATCATTCTGGAGGGACTGGAATTCGAAGGTAGCAAGCCCGAGGTCGAAAGGGACGCCGAGGAGATGCTTGTTAAGGGACGGAAGCTCTCGTGGAAACGAAGCTCTGTTATGTCCGGTAGAGCATAATGTTAATTAAGCAGCAGCTCGTAAGCTTCACCCAATTTAATATATAAACTGTTTTGTAAGTTGATGAGCCCGCTCATTTCAGACCGCTTGAGCGCAACATTTGCAGTACCACTTTCCTACATTCTCGATTATGGACTCTGTTTCGTCGGGAAAATGTACCGAAAGACGTTCAAGATCAGCAACAAATCCGTGGATAAGTGGTTCCGGTTCCAATGGAACGCGCACCCCAATCTGGTGTTCGTGCCCACTGCCGGCCACGTAAAACATCAGACGTACAAAGAAATCGTAGCTACGTTTCTGGGACCGGAACCTGTTAGTCACACAAATGTGGGTATCGATATCTGATTACTTCAGTTTGATTTTTCCATTTGATCTATTCTGAAAATGTCTAAATTATAAAGTAAGATGATTGTTACGTCAGACTCGCATGGAGTGCATCGTCAACGAGATCGACGGTACACAACTGATGAACGGGGCAGCCTGGGACGACCGGCAGACAGAAGTGCGCTGGGAGAAAATGTACACCGATATCGAGCAGCCGAAGAATGTCGAAGTTCTAGCAAAGAAGACTGTGCAACCGGCTCCGGAACCTGCAGCGGACACCATACCTGGCACGAACAAGTCCATCCAAGTGGTGCTTACTGCGATAGTCGCGTTCTCGGAATACTCTTGTCCGGTTCAGAATATTTACTTCAAAGACACGCTGATGTTCCAGGTTCCTTCGTCGCTTCGTAAACCGTCGGAAGATTCGAAAAAAGAGAAAAAGAAAAACATTCGATTCTGTTACAGACCAGAGTGTACACGTTCGTTTTATCGAATCCGGGGTCAGTGAACACGACGTACATTTGGAAGATAAGCATGGACGAGCAATATCCGAGGAAGTATATGGAGGATAGCCCGAACGTGACTGTCAGGCCGAAGACCGCGGAGAATTCCCGTTCACGGCCGAATTCGAGGTCGTTTCGGGGCGTTTTCTCCGCAACAAGTGAACGATCCAACTACAGAGACCTCGTCAGCCGCGGGAAGAGCAGCGGTGACGCCGGGAATGCATTTTCACGACGATGCACCGTCTCTCCGATCGGTAACGTTTTCTCAAAGCTAGCAAAAAGGGTTCGTGACTCCTCGAAGAGCCACCGATCATCGATTCCCCGTTGCAGACACCTTCGAGTTAAAAGCACCTAGCGCCAGGCCGTCGGACCTTTTCAGCAGCTCCGCCTGTTTGTCGGAACGAACCACCGACAGCTGGTTAGAGGGCGACGATCTACCCTTCACCATACATCCCGAAGAAGGATCCATCCCGCCCAGAGAATCCATCGAGTGCACGCTCAAGTTCTCCCCCATGGACGTGTTTTATTACAAAGTTTACCTGACGTGCAAGTACGCGATCATAGCTGCCAAAAGATTCAATAATCAATTACAATTCAATAACCATTCTTACACTTTGATATCTCTGCCGACGATGAATCTCTTGTTCGATTATATTCTGTGCGCCCCAATTACTTCTCAGTCTGTTCGACGTTAATACGCGTTGGAGCAGACGATGGCTCAGTGTCCGGTGTTTGCTGTTTTCGACAGAATGGAGAATCTCGATCCGGGGCTGCCGATGTTGACGATTCCAGTGGTGGCGCGAAGTTTAGTGCCGTATTGTCATTTCGACGTGGAGGAAAGCGACTACGTAACCAGCGGCAGGCGGGATCCGAAGCGGCCCGGCCCGCTCGAGTGCTGGCCGGACGATTCCACTTTGTGGCAGAATATCAGAGTAATCGAATTCAAAGTGGTCGGTGTCGGCGAGACTCATGTCAAGTAAGTGCGGCACGCGGAACTCCAACGCCCGTCGGTTTTAACGAAGTTCGCAACAAATTACCACGGTCTCATTTGCATTCGGCGCGGAAACGCCGGGAAATTCATTAGAACCGGAGCTCGGAGCTCGTGGAATTTTTCGACACCGATTCCCCTGGTCTCCCGGCGTTTCCTGTCCGCGAAAAAAAAATATATTGTCCGTTGCTTCTCCTTGTTTTCCTCGGGTCGCTGTGTCGAGCGAATCTTTGCTACCGTTTCGACGATTTCAGGAATTTTCACCTGGTCAATCCGACGACGGAGGACTATCGTTTCACCTGGACGGATCGAACCCATCTCCTGATCAACGATGTGCCGGATTTCCATTGCACCGTACCCGAGGGCATCGCAGAACGCGGAAAACAAACCAACCTAGCTTTCACGTTCTTGGCAAAAGACGTCGGCGTATTCGAATCGTTCTGGCTCTTCTCCATCGAGAGATACAATCTGGAGTGTCTTTTCCTGGTCGTCGGTACCGTCACCGAACCCTCGGTGCATTGCCTCACGGTCCACGTGAAACTGAAGCCAACAATTTTGGGCGAGTCTCGAGCATTCTTCTGCCGACGACCTTCGTTCATCACATTCCCCTTGATCCTTCAGAAACTCCGGAATTTTCAGCTGTTCAATTTTGCTCTTGCATAAATTGTTACTCTAGCGCGTGTTTCTCTTGCCGATTTTCAGAGCACAACGTGCAAGAGTCCATTCGTCTCCTGAACGACGAGACGTTCGACATTCCGTTCCGAATACTGGACAAGTCCCTGTACTCCGAAGGAAAATTTCAGAAGTTGACGGTGACTCCGATGGCCGGCGTCCTGGCATCGAAGACCGAGCAGTTACTACGGTGATAGATGCGCTTCCGAGTAGTTGCGCCATTGGCGTTCGCCGAGCCATTAATAAATCCGAGTCTCGCGACTTTACACGCGAGATCCCGAGCAAAATGACACGGGTGAAATCTTGTAATTCGTCCACAGGGTCGAGTACCATCCGACCCGGGTCGGTGAATTCCACTTTTCCGTTCAGTGCGCCGTGAGGCTGATGAAAAGTCCTCTCACAGTTTTCGTCACCGCCTCCGTTCACGAGATCGTCTCCTCGGTTACCTATTCCGTCGCGGCCGGCGAAATAGTGCGAGCCTGCGAGGACACGGAAAATGTCATCGACCTCGGCAAGGTTCGCAAAACTAGAAGACTAGAATTCAGATAACATCGTAATCAAATAATTTGTTGGCTACGCCCGCAGTTGGTCGTGAACGTGCCAATCACCGTCAAGTTCGACATCAGTAATTCCAGCGAAATGACGTTTCATTACGTCTGGGATCTCGGCATGACACCGGTGATCTGCAGCAGGAACGCCTACAGCCTCGAAACGCCTCAAAGGCAGGGACATGTGACCAGAGAATCTCGGTTGGCTTGTGATCTAATACTAACGTCCTTTCAGAAAACAGTGATCAAAGATCACCGCGTCGCCCTGAAGGTATTGAAAACCCCTCCTGTATGTAGTCCGAATTACTTTCTCTAACTATACACGTAACTCCCGCGAATGATAGATCAGCAACGGACCAACCTATCGATTCCTACTGAAAGCCACTTCGAAGAAGATCGCCGTCCAATTCAGCTTCAATCGTTACGATTTTGGACCGTGCTACGTTCAAACCACAAACGGATCATCTCATCGCGCCGAACTTCGCGTGACAAACTCCGAGAGTTCGGCTGTCATGTGAGATATTCTGTTTCGATTCATAATTGAAATGCGAGTCGAGTTTGAACGCTGTTAATCGAAAAGAATCCCAACGCAGACTCGAGTGCAATTTCGAGGATCAGCCGCATCTGTCGGTCGACTTGAATCCGATCTCCGAAGCGGTTGCTGTACGGTCAACGATCGCTATACCGGTCACTTTTCGTCCCCTGAAGGAGACCAAGTACCGCGAGTGCTTAATCTTCAAAATCAACTCGGTGAACGAGAAGAGAATAGTTATTACTGGCGAAGGAATACCTTACAGGGCAAGTATTCATCGCGGGGCTGAACGATCGAGTTGTTAAAACTTCGGTGGGAACGGTAGGCGAAACTTGAAACGGCTACTTAGCCTCCTCCTCCTCCTCCTCCTCCTCCGAGGAGGAAGAAGAGGAACTTCGCCGAAGAAAACTTAAACAATTCAGCTTCTGAAAAATGCTAAGCGCGAATCGAAGTGAAAGCCGCCGAGGAAGCTCGCGCGAACAGAGGAAAAAAGAAGAGAGCATACGATAATAAAAGGCTAACTCGTTCCCCCAGTGGGACTTGCAGGGGAACGCGTGCGAGCGATAGTTGCCTTTGGTAGAGAAAAGTTCTCGCACAAGTGACCGAACACTTAGCTTAGTTTCAAGACGTTGGAGCAAATATGTTTCTCAGCCCCAACTTCCAAAAATATCTTGATTCCCTCCAGCGAAAGAAAGAAGGAATCGTAGAAGATATCGGTGTCATTGCGAAACGTGCTTTTCAGATTCGACTGGTGAATCCGCGAGACAAGTCGATCGATCTGGGCAGTATCCCCGTGGGTAAAACGGCAGTGAGGAGGATCGGGGTGTTGAACGAGGGTTTGGCAGCGGTGGACGCGAGGTTCGATCTAACGAAACATCTGTCCGCTTACGAGCAGTATCGGGACCGGGAGAAAGCTTGCACGACGAATGAGCAGGACGGGTACAAAACGGAAATGGAGAAAGCTTCCATCGTGGAGACAAAACGTTCCTGGACGGACGACACGGAGCTCCAGACCAAGGATGGTAGGATCATGGAGTTTCTGCAGATCCAACCGTCCTCGATCACTCTGCACCCGAACAAGAAAGTCGACGTGACAGTGAGATACAAGCCTGCGTACAGAGTGGAGAGGTTCACGAGGAAAGTGGGCATTCAGATGTCTTCGACCATATTTCCGCTGTTCATGGTCCATGCGAGCTGCGTCGGAATGGAATTTCGACTGAACGGCACTCTGTTTTCGTTCGGCACGATCGTCGAGGGCTGCGCCAGGCAGTCCAAGGTGGTCCTGATGAACACCGGGGACATCGGCGCAAGGTGTGTTGCCGGAAGTTGATGCCGCGCGACAGAAAGATAGACACGGTTCGTACAACCGGGACACAGTTAACGCACACGATAATTCATTTAGATTCAAATGGAACACGTCGAAATTGCCGGCAGATTTTACGATCACCCCCCTGTCTGGCTATTGCTCCCCCGGAATGGATGTCAACTTCGTTATCAAGTTCCAACCCTCTCGGCAGAGCAGTTTAATTGAGGGTGTGGTGAGTGGACGACCCCGTTTCCCCTTCCGGCGGACAAATATTTCGAGCAATCTTTTAATTACACTGTCCGCGTCTCTTGCGAATCCAGTTTCCAATTAATTAACCCGTTAACCTGGCGGGGGGGCCTCGCCTCTGTTTACGTTGGCTTATTTGTTTCTTCAATCCATATCTATCCAGAGTGTGACAAATACACGCAGCCTTGTAATTTTCAAAATTTACGAAATATTATACAAGATTCGTGCTTCGAAACTTCCAGGCGACAGTGGAAATCGAGAAGTACGACTCCTTTAAGATAAAGGTCACCGGAGGCTGCTGTAAACTGCCCGAACCGATCGAGACTATCGTTTTCGCGTCAGTGGTTCGTCAGCGACAAATGCGGGCCGTGAATGTCGCTAACAACACCAACTTACCTTGGAAATTGTTACCCGAAGTGACCGGCGACTATTTCTCCGTTGAAGAATCGTTTCACGTTCCAGCGAGGGAATTGGGTTATTGCATGGTCACTTATACGCCTGCAGTGATGAACACCGAGGATACTCAGCATACGGTAATTTATTCTAATTTATCCTGTGCTTACCGATACTTGGCGCAATGTTCAATATTACTGTTAATTTCTGATCCTTTGCAGGGCACACTCTTGATTAAATTGCCGGACGAGGGAACACCGTTGATATATGCTCTTCGTGGCAGCAGCTTGCCGCCGGAAGCCCTGACCAGAATTCACCGACAATTCCCTGCTAAAACAAAATACACCGAACTGTTGCCTGTCCATAATTGGCTCGACAAACAGCAACGGTTTCACTGTAAAATTGAGCCAGTGCTTACCGCCCCGATACAAGCAAACGTGAGACTTCGAAATAGCATCCTCTGCTGCTAACTTTTCATTTTATTTTCTATTGTCGGGTGAGTTTTACCGTTTTGTCGCAGCGGATCCCGGTCTTCAATTTTTCCGGCAACGAGAGAATCGATGTTCCGGCCAACAAACATCGCGACTATCGCGCAGTATTCTACTCTTTCGAGGAATACAACTTTCACTTCAAGGTATCCCTTTCGATTGTCGAACGCTCCACTTGGACAAAGCGCGTCCTCGGAGGGTTGAAATGTTTTGTTTCGCTCGATGGACACAGGTAACATTCATCAACGAGGACAACGAGTATCAGTTTTACGAAATCGAGTACAACGTGACGGAACCGGACGTGCTGGAATCTATCAAATTGTCGACCTCCGCACGGTCCCTAGTGTGTCACAATTTGACGCTGGAAAATCCCCTGGATCAAAACTCGATCACTTACACCGCAGAGTGTCTCGATCCTTTCGTCACGATTCTAGGTGCGCCGAAAGTCGTGTCACCATTGTCGAGTGTAAGTTGTTCCATAGAAATTTAGACAATTTTCTAGAACCATTAAATTTGGCATACTATTAGATAACTGAAAAATATATGCTACGGTAGTTGATGCGTTACGAAACATTGCGGATTTAAGAGACCAGGTATGAAATTACAGGAACACGTAACCGTGCAATATCATCCGATGTTGCAAACCGAAGAGACGGTCGTTAAGCTCGACATTTACTGTCAAGAGCTCGGCCATTTTCCGTACGAATTAAGATTGAAAGCCGCGGCTGCGCTTCCGGAAAAAGTGACCCGCGTAAATGCTATACTTGGGACCACCTGCACGTTTCCGCTTCCGGTGACGAATGGCACCACCCACAAAGCCGTATTTACGATTCAAGTACGCCGTGCACGAAATTATACTTATCCCACCGTAACGGAAGAGATTCCTTTTATCTTTCGCAATTAAATGCCGGGCCACGGTGCTTTATAGGTGGACAACGGTTGTTTTGCGAGCCGAAAACAGATCGAGGTAGCAGAATCAAGTAATGGGACGATAGAAGTCACCTACGAGCCGTACTGTACCGAAAATGTGGCCGCCACGTTAACCGCCTCGTCTCAAGTCGCAGGAATATTTGTGTATGGAAATCATTTTCTGTTTTGACCTTTAAAATTGAAAAAATATTTGATAATCTCTCGCTCCTTTGGCTAGGTTCCCTTTGATAGGCGCTTCCTCGTTACCAAAACCCTCCGGACCTTACATAGTCACCCAAAAGTCGCCGGTTTCGATTCGCTTCAAGAATGTTTTTAAAGAAACGAAAACCTTCGAGTTCTTTGTCGACGCTCCCGCAGTTTTTGCGTTAGACAAGCAATCCGCTACACTGGATTTCAAGAAAGTATGTTTTTTTTAGTAATGTTAACCTTGCTCTAGACATTTTGTTGATCGTGCAAACGTTCTTTTTAAGTATACCGATGTCAATGTGAGGCTCCTCGGTGAAGACCAGAAAAGTACGGAAGAACAATATCCGGTTACAGGAAAGCTTGTAATATATTGCACCGAGCATGGTCTCTCTGACATTAATTGGGTGTATTATCTCAGAGGGATTTTCGAGTGAAAACAAGATCAAATACTCTAATATTGGTATTGTATATTTACAGTCTATTTGCAACAATATAAAAATTGCATCGTCATATATAGAATTATTTTAATGAAACTACAAAGTTTCACATCTAATATACTGTTTATTTCGTGTGAATATCTCGAGTACTCGTTTTTCTAGCAGAAAAACCGTAGTCTGATTCTGACTTTATAAATATTATAAAGTATTATGATTAGCCTAATTTCGTTTACGTACAGCCCTGGGTCGGAAAGTCTCGGATACGGCACTGAAGTATACGCAGCCAATCAGCTGTTTCCACTCGGTTTCCTCGAGTTATTATACTATCAAAGTTCTGTCTCCTTTGTGTTAGATTTCGTTCTCGTTTAAGGCTGGAATTCTGCTCGCTATTTCCTCGTGATAACGATTCGTGAGAAACCTGTAGAAGAACATATAGTAGCTGGACGGCCGATTGGTTTCACTTTTCGGCGAGAACACCGTAACGATGGACACCCAACCTCACTTTCTCAGCCGCTGATCGAAGGGAGCAACTATGTAAGCCGTCGAAAGCATTCCAATGTGTCATTTAAACCGAACATTCCTCGCGAACCGTGTATCCATCCTCGTTTGGTTCTGTCGAGTTTTGGAGCGGCCAGTGGTTCTTCGTCGATTTCCCTTAATGAGGTTTCACGCCGAGACCAGTCCGTGCAGAGTAGATTTTTAGTAGCGGTCCTCGGGATCGAATCCTCCTCAGTCTCAGCCTCGCAATGACTGAGAAATCGAGGAAAATACTGACAAGGTTTCATCCCACCCATGGGGGAAACATTGTACTCTTGGATGACAGTACAGTAGCCTATCGTACTACCAGCTTCGCCAATTCCCTGGCTTTCAGTGAAAAGCCTCTGCAACCAGGCGAGATCTTTCTGGTAGAGATCGAGGCGACTCAAGGAGGATGGAGCGGGCATATGAGACTCGGGCTCACCTTAATCGATCCAATGTCCATGGACGGGTGTTTGCCTATGTTCGCATTGCCTAATCTGGTCAAACTGGGAAACACATGGATGTATGCTATTACCAGGAGCAACGCTATATGGGACTGTTTGGAGGTCATGAGATACGGTAAGAATCCACTGCAACAAATATATGTTAGCGTACTACATAAATCGTGTGAACCGGATGACTAATGTATTACCGTGTTCTTTAAGGTGAAGGAATACCATCCAGAGAAAAGAAGCTAATAACCGATGGGGTTAACGTTCAAACATCTCGAGGAATTATTCCCATGAATGCCCTTCGACCAAGCACCATTGATTCTTCTCAAAATATTCTACCCATGGATGCTGGAAGTCGTATTGGATTGATGTATGTGCCACAGGCTGGTTCTGACAAGGCAGAAATGCACTTTATAATAAATGGAGAAGACCAAGGAGTATGCGTCAAAGATATACCTTACAAAGCAGGACCTGTGCGAGCAGTGGTAGACGTGTACGGTACTACCAAACAAGTCAGGATAGTTCAGTTGTATGGCGGTAAGTCGATAATATAAACTGAAGTACAATAATTATGGTAATACTTTCATCTCTTTCTTTTTTTTTTTTTTTGAACAATTTGTTTCAGCAGTATCTACCCTACAGAGTGCCTGCCGTGATGCAATACTGCAGTATACCAAGGGAAATGCGGTTGACTCGCTTCCGCTTCCACGGGTTCTGAAAGATTATCTACTGTATCAGTCGCAGTGAGAGTCGAGCACCATTCTGTCTTGTCCCTCGACTTGTATTCTCCACCTTTATTTAGATGACGGTTTCAGTGTTCTTCGTTCGTTTGCAATTCAATATTCCCACCAATGTTGCAATGCGTTCTATCGCGTGAAACGTGCTTTCGTTTACTAGTTACTTTACTTTAGGACAAAACAAAGCATTTTACAAAAATCGTATGCTGCTTTCGTAGTTCCAGGTAGGCGTTCCTTTAATTTGTATCACACACTATTGTGTATCTAATACGTATTGTTTTTTTTTCTTTTTTTCGTTTTCTTTTTCTTTTTTGTTGCTACATTGTAAATTATCGACGCACGCACGAATGCTAAATTCTGACCTGTACATAATGTAAGAAATCGTTGGCTGAGCACCTGTCAGTTTTGATGGACAAGAGAAACAAGGTTCTCCCAGTGCATTAGCATTTATCGCTGCTACACGTTCGCAGTTACAATCGTACGAATCTACTAGACTCGCAATGTCGTGGGTGTAACATTCTTTTCTACTCTTACGACCCACTGTATCTCGTACAGGTACTGTAGAGTTGACTTGGGCGCACTGTTAATATTCGCAAAGATTGATCTGATCGACGTAAACGATTAAGTTCAACATGTTTTTTCAAAATAAATGTATTTATAAAAAAGTAACGGAAACAAATGATTTATTGATCATCGTTTCACGTGTGTTGGTCTTTAGTATTATAAGTATTTCACAGTGCGAACATTTATTTCTTTAACACAGATTATTTTCCACGTTTAATGTATAAGCTAATAATTTGCAAAATATTTTGAAGGAAGATGCAAATCTGCAAGTTTAAACACATTATTTGTGCTCTGGAAGAAAAAGTGTTACGGATTTAGCGCATAAAAATCTACAGGAAACGCCTACTGGAAGTTAAAGCTTTAAGAACGAGTTCAACTTTATGAGCAAGAATAAACCACCTTTGTTGAGTAAGAATCATAGTAAATCCTGGCATGAACACTTTCTGCCAGAACGATGAACCTTTTTATTCGGTAATACTTACATACACTTCACACAACATAATACGAGGACGAACTCGTCGGAAGACGAACGATCAAGAGTATTATATATGCAAATAAAACAATAACAAACGCGAGCCATCCGATCACAATGGATGTGTATCTCCAAACCAGTTCTACCTTATCGAATGACACAAGATTAGTGTTTTCGTCATCATTCGATACGATTTGTGCCGACAATTTCGGATCCGAAAAGTTCACCAAGAATATCTGGCCGGCTCTGCTTTTCAAAATGGCGATGACAATCGACGACAGCCATGAAGGTGCTTTGATGGTCATCTCTTGCATGTGGCGCAGTAGAAGCGTTAGACAAAGCGCGAACGTGGCCAGGACCAGAGAGTCTTCGTATAATTGAACTGGAAAAGAAAAATCCTCTGAATGCCGATTACTTTTTCCATTACAAACGTACTTTTTGCAAAAGTTAACAGGTCACAGAAAGGAATCTGAAGCGAGTCTTTTTCACTGATCCGGCATTTAAGACGCCAGGACAAGGTGGAACAAACGACTCACATATTTTCGGTTGATGACCCTCGTTAACGGGAACGCTCCACCTCAGCTGCAACATGGACAGTAAATGAAGAACGAAACTCATGTTCGCGAGCATCATCCGTTCGGAGGAATTTGGCTCCAGCCAAAGAACCAACAACGTCACGGTCACCAATACTATACAAGAAGAAACACCGAACGATTAGCTTATGCGAATACGATTCGTATGCTTGTCCACATTACAATTGCTACGAACCTATGATGATTGTAGTATAGCTTGTACTGTTAATGGAAGTACGTCTTTTGAGGAGGATGTTGTAC
Organism: Halictus rubicundus; assembly: GCF_050948215.1. Classification (NCBI taxonomy): domain Eukaryota; kingdom Metazoa; phylum Arthropoda; class Insecta; order Hymenoptera; family Halictidae; genus Halictus; species Halictus rubicundus. Next base: position 1,261,831 of record NC_135166.1, read on the forward strand.
GACAACAGTTTGGTGGTGACGTCGTAACCGAACTTTGAGTGTGCTTCGATCAGGTTCGTCGTGATATTCGTGATGTCCCATTGAGGATTTCCTCCGGCAACCTGGATCATTGTCTAGGGGCAACAATAGTCGAAATGAAGACTTTATTTTTTATATGTACCAGGCGAATCGTAAAGGATCATGGTGAACACCTCGTTAGACTCGTCAAGCGAAATGAACGTCAGGGATATATCCTCGGAGGAATGAGCCCAGGAGGAAAGCTGTATGCTGCAGTTCATTATATCGTGAGGCCACCATGTGGTGTCCCTTGCACAATATATTGGGAACACGATCTGTGGTACGCATAACACGTAGCCTGTAGACATGATCAAACAATCCGTCTCCTGCAGCTCCGTGTCGATAGACATGTCCGTCCTGCGTTCAAAATCAACATGCGTGATTAGGTGAGAAAAGGCCAAAGACACGGCAGAGTTAGGGAAGCTAACATAAGAATGACAACTTACGCGCTTTGCAGCGTGATGTCCGGTACCCATATTCGATCGCTTTTCACATGAACCTTACTGACATCTGCGTAATGCGACGGTTTCCACGTGAGAAAAGAATCGTTCCATGACTGTGGCACAGAAAAATTAGATTAGTTCTCGGTAAATCATCAGATTTCACTGTTTAATCGCACGAGTATAATTAACTCGGGTACGCCCAGTATTATGTTAATTATGACTTCTGAATTTCTCTCTGATTATGCTACAATCTGTTGCTTCAACAGGTCCGCGCGAGGGTCAACGCAAAATATTTCGTGGGAAACGAATTTCACACTTTACCTACGGATAGCTACTTAACATTTCTTCAAAAATCGACGATGGACAATCGGGGAATTTTGCAGAGAATTGTTCGCTAACGATCTGAAAATCGGTCGTTTGACCGTGGTTTCTTTTCATTGAGAAGCCTATTAGGATGCTTTCGGTAGTTAAACCGTTAAAATCCTATTGAATACACGGACAAGCGAGGAGAACGTGTTATTAGCGTAACTCACCAGTGCCATCCAAACATGAAAGTCGACGGTTCCTCCGAGCTCGTGCTGCGGAATAGAAGTTCGATGAGAGGAATCTTTGGATAGCGGATCGCCTCGCGAGCGGTGTACTTACAACGGTGAAATGCTCCAGATGTAATCCAACGCTGACATGGGTGGCGCGTGTATGATTGTTGGTCGGCCTGACGTCCATCTTGTAATTGCAAAGAAGGTTCCATTTCAATTGCGCGTAGATGGTGGAGGTTTTCTTGTCCGGTTTGCAACCGAGAGAATCTGAGGCGTACACCTTTGACGAAACGGCGAGGACCGTCAGCCAGGCGAACAGGAAGCTCCTCATTTTTGTTGGTGCATAGAAATCGGACCGGCAGACACGCGACGACTGTAGTTCGGGAGGATAGAAGAGAATAGTTGCACGCCCACGTGAAACGTTAAACCGAGGACGCCGTAAACCGCCCCCTTTCAATGATACGCAGCTGCAGCACTTCGCGCGGCGACGACCAACCAAAATAGTTTCGTTTTGTCCTTCATCATCCGCCGTATCATTTCCTATTAACCCTCGGACGACGCGGAGAGTTTTACACCCGTACGCAACGGAGCCAGACCAAGATTGTCCGAGATAACAACTACGTGCTAAGAACGCTGCCGCGACGCGCACACACGCCTAGTCGCGGTACTGCCCGTACTCACGCACACAGTTACGGGTGTAATATACCAAAAATTGTCCGCATCTATCCCCATATAGATTCGTTCTTACATAACGCTATGAGATTAAACTAAACGTACATGTATACGTCGCTGTGCGACAAATTACATGTTCAAATTGAATGCGCCGAGCAAATCAACCGAGAGAAGCGAATATACTAATTGGCAGAGCCTGCGTTTATCGGAGGCCGGTTGGCGAGGATTGATTACGAGTTAGACAAAGGGAACAGAAAGCGAGACCGATTAAAAATGAGAACACAACATCGTTTATTTGAGAATAGCATATTCCGCCGAGGGGAGATCGAGAGGGGTACAATAGAGAAATCGAGACAGGTGATTTATTATTAAAAATGAGCATCTACAACTGAACGCGGAGCAAGAAGCGAACGAGTCTCGCTCGCTCTCGTCCCCTTGTTTCTCTTTCTTTTGTTAAGTGGAGGGCACAAGGGTGATGAGAATGATGGCGTAGGTGAAGACCACGGCGAAGAAGGAGAGCCACTCGACGATAGCCGCGAAATGTCTCCAGGACGGGTTCTTCGGGATCTCGGAGGGCTTCGGCATGTCCCCGTTGTCCTCCGGCTCGTTGTTCAGTATCCTTTTCGAGTCCTCGCCGGTCAGGATCAGGAAACGGCCGGCCCTGTTGTTCAAAATGAACGAGGTGGTCGACGAGATCCAATACGGCGCCTCGACGTTCATACTTTGGATTTTGCGGAGCACGGCGGTCAAGATCAAGGCGAAGACGGCCAGCGCCAACGAATCCCGGTAGTACAAGACTAGAAGACAAGAAGACCGATTTGTTAATCCCCCACGTACCAGCCGCAATTGTTCTCGTTGCTCGAGTGCTTACGTATGCTGGGCGTATTTAAGCCATTGTGTGGCAATTCCCAATGCAAGTCGAATATACACAGCATGTGACACACCAGATTAACGCTGCCCACAGCCATCCTCTCGGTGGACCTTGAGTCCAACCAGAGCACCGTCAACGTGAGCAACATCATTGCTGAGGACAGAACACGCGACGATGAATTATATCTTTCTACAAACTCATAGAAATTAGAGCGTCGTCGATGCTAGACTGACAGACGCGCGAACAACTACAGCTAATGAGAGCGTTTCGAATCGCAGGAGGATGAATCAATTAACCTTTCGGCAACGAATGTCAGTATATTGGCGACATCCTGCAACGAACCTCCACGGTTCTATAATTATTTCAATAACGAAGGCTCATATTTTTAAAGGGTCCAGGGTATCAGTGAAATGAGTAAGGGTACACCGTACCTACGGCCGGAGTGACGTAGGTGGTTTGCATGATCCCGTGGTGCCGAGTTATAGAGAACTCGTACACGATCATCGGGTAGGTGTCGTTCGGGCAGCATTTGTACTTTTTCAGGACCTTGTACGCGTTCACCACCTTGAAGTCCCACGCGTTGTTGTTCGTGAACCCTGACATTTGGAACTGAAGAGCCGCGTTCGAAAGTAGTTAATATCAACGAAAATCGGAAGCGCGTCTCGATCGATCGAGTCATAAAATTACCCCCTTCTGATCCAGATGAAAGTCCACTTCCTCTCCGGCGTGCGCCCAGGAGCCGAAATTGATTCGGCACAGGTGGGTGTCGTAGGGCCACTTGGAGAAGTCCGTGGCGCATTTCGCGACGTGCTTCAACGTCGGCACACAGCTGACCGAACCGGTGTTGAAGACCAAGCACGTAGTCAGAGGTATGGTGTTCTGATCCGCGTCCATGTCGCCCCTTTTTCACAGGAAAAGAACGAGTGACGAACAATCATCGATCCCCCGATAACTCTGGAATGCTTACGAGTTGTAAACGGAGAAGTCGGGCATCCATATTCTGTCGCTCTTCACGTGTATATAGGTGATCCCGTCGTAGTCGCTCGGCTTCCAGGTGAGAAACGAGTCGGTCCAGATCTGTGGAAAACGTACAAGCTGGATCGAACCGATTCGAACGCAGGTGTCTCAACCCCTCGACGTGCAAAAGACCGTCTAGAAAAGGGGCTAGAAGGTGAGGAGGGAACGCAGTTACTTACGAGAGTCATCCAACTGTGCAGCACCATCTTGCCGTTCATCTCATCCTGAAGAAGATGATTATAACGTGACGATGATTGTAGGTATCGTTGTCGAGGTTTTATAGAAATGAACTTACGAATTCGAGTATTTTCGGTATCAGCCTGATGGTCACGTTGTTCACATCTTTGTGGGAGAGAACCGGCCGGACAGTGTTGTCGTAGCCGCAGAGCAGGTCCGACTTGAGCTGCATCAATGGCGGAGGATTCGCGAAGCTTTTGCATATCGAACGCTCGATCTCCGGGAAAGCATCTGTGTACGGACAAAGTTGATCAGTCTCGAGAAAAATGCGATCCGTACCGTTCGCGAATTGTTGTTCGCGGTATTTGTGAACGGGAGAACGCGGCGATCGTGAACCGGAAACGGATCGTGGAAGCGGATTCCATGGGTTTCCGAACAGGGTTGAGATCCATGGGGATTATCATGCGATTCCCCTAGTGAAAGAGACAAGATCACATTGAACACTTGGCGACACTTTACCCGAACGACACGATCGGAGGACAGTGAGGAACCAGAGCACAGTTAGTATTCTCATATCGATGGTGGAAATGAGCGTACAGCCGCCAGTCGACTGAACGATTCCTCGGTTCGCGGCGAAACGATTATCAGACGCCCCATGAAATCCGAAGCCGCAGATACGCGAGACGCCCCCAGGGTGGTTCAACGCTTTTTAAGTATTTTCAGATAGAATAATAATAACCAGTCCTGCTGGACATGGTATAAATAGCTCGGGAATAGATGCTTATCGAGTTTTTATGCGTCCCGCGGGCTATCGCCTCACGAAAACCACTGTCGATTCGAACCGAACATCGGAAAATCGGACGACCCCTGATGTGATTTACTATGGCGGATATTTATGGAAAATTCTACCAGTCGGAAACCGAAGATAAACGAATATTCTCTCTTTCCAATCGTCTTGAGAAGCGAAATTAATATTAACGATATCGCAGTTCTGTGCTTGATCTATTACTTTCTGACAAATGCATAAAATCCAGTCGAAATTTAGACGATAGATTCTTTGCTCAATTTTTTACTGAATGTTCTATAACGAAGGTACTCCTTTATGCTGGTCATTTGCACAGTAAATAAGTTACTGTAAAAAAGGGAGCTTGGACGTTTTAAGCGGCCGGTACTCGTTTCTTTTTTTTTTTTTTTTTGAGATCAAAAATCATCTTTTTTGCTTGCAAGTGTATTGTGGCTCTTTCAGAAAATATGGATGGGAGGATTTCTTGAGTGTCTTCGAAATTGTTAGTGTTATAGTGATCCAAAGAAAATATTATCAATTAAATAGTCACCACTATTTTTCACGATTGTCTGCCAACATTTTCTGGTGTTTTGAGGTTTTTAGAAAATCGAATACGAATTTTCGCAATCGTTCAATATTCATGCGACGTCGTTTTTATTTATTTAAAGCTGATAAGTCATATCGTTTTTGCATCAATTTGTATAACGCTCGAGTCACCTATATCCATATGCCAGTTTTAAACGCGTTTTTCTTATGTGAATAAGCTAGTCTTATTCATGTGCTGCATTAAAAAATTATTTTTTGTTCCGGACGAGACGTACCACCTGTATCATTATGACAATGGCTGTCACGCTTTAAAATTGATGTTTTTATACTGTGGACATATTTTCAACGCGTTCTTGGTTTCTTAATTAAACGCGATCTAAGCTCGAAAAAATTCCACGAAATTAAAATAATATTGTCTCTTTCGGAAGAGTCCTTCGTAATCCACACTCCACTCCTGTGTCGTAACACGCGATTGGCGGAAGTGAGATGGACAGGTATTATTAAGGATCAGGTGTAATACGTACTTAGTTCCGTTTCACAGGTTTCGATTACGTACTACTAAAAAAAATGACTAGCATCAAATCTCGGGCGTTCTCAGTGTTTTTGCGAGACGTTCTATGAAAAAATTACCATTTTCGGCAACGAAAATGCCAGAGTATATTATACATGTTTCAATGACGCTTACAATTTGTTTTGTCAAGAAAAAAAAACGACACTCCATGCCCTCGTATTTAATTGCTGACAAACGAAGGCCGTCCGCAATTTCGACCGTTCTGCTTATCTGAAAGCAAAATTTCAAGGAGACTCTTATCAGAATCGGTTTGTCTGTAGCAGGTACTGAACAGGAAAGGAAAGACTGAAAAATAATTCTTCAATTAATCAAGTAGATCTTTAAATGTCACGGACGCCATTGCGAAAAACGTAAACCCGAGAGAAACGTATTTAAAGCTTCGTGTACCAATAATAACCGGAACCACGCTTATACGTTTATACAATAAAAGTATATTTACGACGATCCACCGCCGCGGGACCATAAAGGGGACCTTCTTCTTACCAAAAAAAAAAAAACAGAAGACCTTCTAAGCAACTCGAGCTCTCATACAGTAGGGTGATTTACTGTGGGGGTACCAATTACCGTGCCTATATGAATTATAACATTAACTGATTTAATGGGAAAAAATGTAATCTCCTTTTTGTAATATCCCTTACGCTTTGAGAATAAGTATTATTAACACTAGATTTACGGGACCCGTCAAAATGACGGATATTTTTAATTCACCAATATTGAGATTGCAAACGTGGATCCATGAGGAATTATTTAACAAATTGATTTCTCTAGGTATATATTATTTACAAATTGGCTACAGATTTTGATAGATATATTCGTGTTATTTTTATAAGGAAATGTAAAATAGTCATTTTTAGTGCTCCGTAAACCTAGTGTTAACCCTTTGCACTCTCGGCGCTGTTTTCAATCTAAAACTAAATTTTTCTTCCGTCTTACAATATTTTCATTTTATCCATACGAAACTTATCCGATTTCCACATATAATATTGAAACGTTTAGTAATCTATTAAATACAAATTTTGTAATGTAACAAATATTTTGTAATATTTTTTGTAATTTCTTTGAAATAATGTCACAACAATTTCTAGTGGTGCTTCAGAGTCACCACTCGAGTGCAAAGGGTTAATATGGGAACAGTAATTCCGTCCCTTACCCCATAAATGCCGACGTTCGGGACAATGAGCTTATCTCAGACAATCGTAACTACTTTAATCGTAGGAGTCCAGGTACGGGATTTCGGGGGTATATTGCCGAAGCTTTATTCTCAATGGAAAAAAAAAATGTGAAAATGTTATTGACAATGTGCTCGACGACACTTGATACCGGGAACATCGGTTCCTCCGTATCCGACGTGACATTGTGTAGGTATGATTCCGATAAACCGGCTTGTCGAGCATGCGTGGTAGAATCACGTGCTTGCTCGCAACGTTCCGGGAGTAAGCAGTACGCGATAAGTGGCTTCTAGTAGTTCGCCGCGCGTTTCCGTGCGAAACGTCGCACGTTGTTTCGTGGGCCACGGTTCGTCACGCTAATTGCAAGAAAGTGCGTTCTGGTATCAAGATCAAGCGGAGAGCCCGACGACCCCGACACGCTCGAATGAGCCGAAGAACTTTGCTGTTCGACAACCATGAAGTACATCGGAGCACTTGACGTCGGAACCACCACGGTGCGGTTCCACATCCTCGACGAAGAAGCCTCCACCGTGGCCTCCTCCACCGAAAAGGTTAGCTCTTTTCGATTTATTCACGATTCCCGCCGGTTCCTCCGCCGGACCGGTTAACTCTGCTTGCTCCCAATCTTTTCTTTTAGAAGTTTCCGTCAGAAAATTTCTTAACAAACTTCTCTATCGAAGCAGACATTCGAACAAGACGAAATCTAAACAAACGCAATTTTATTGTTATCATAAGACAATGTATCCCGGTTGCATTTAGTGTTGGTCCAGTGTTGACTAGGAGGGACCCCTATAGGAATGCGTATATTATTTTTATTTTATTTTTATTGTAATTGCTCGAACAGAACTGGGAACCTACGTGAATTAGTGAATACGTCAAAATTCCGGAATCGGGCGATTTCAAACAGTTGTTTCCTTGAAGCGATTTTGCATACTTTTTTCCAAGGCCGCGAAAGAAATCGAGATGTAGATAACAAAGCGATAGAAAGCAAGAAGCGGGGAGATAAGCGATCAGGGGAACGGCCGAGGCGTTCGCTGACTAACGGTTCACTGCAGATCTATGATCGGGATCCATGACAGTAGCCCTAACTGGTCCCATTGGATCACCGTGTTATCCGATTTTTCGCTTGGCCGTTTGATTCGTTGCTGTTCGCACAATCGGAAAAAACTGCGGGGCGGGCGAACGAATTTCGCGCGATAACGAAACGGAACTGTTACGCGAGATACGCAAATAAAAATTTGAAAGGCTAATGAAAACGATCGGTGGCACGGTCCGAACATCGAGCGCCGATTCATTAATATTTCATCGTGTCCGCAACAGTTCGTGATAACGGCCCGCCTGCAATGGCCCCAGCCAGATGCATTACATTCTTGAACGAACCACAATGTTGTATAACATTCAATAAGCAGACGGTGGATTTTATGCGATCGTGAGAAACATGGGTAGATTAAAAGCAAAACGGTAAAAATATTCCAAGAATTCATGGACGTCGTCCCTACTCCGTTATCAGGGCACGTGTCGCTCCCGTAACATGAAACGAACATAATTTTTATGTTGCATAAAAATCCTCAGTCGATTAACCTTTGGGGCCGCTGTAAAGCGGTCAGGGACAAACTTGGGTAATTTGCGTAACATGTTGGCTATATATAAACGTACAATATTATGATTGTATACACAGGGTGATAAAGATAGCTCTTAATCCCTGTAAAATCAACTGTTTTTATTTATTACTGTTCGATACCATGGCTCTGCGCAACACATTCGAATGTATACACTTCGTAGACGTGACTGAAGATTACAACCTTTTATTTACGTGTAACCCTTGTGTGTACAACCTTGAACTACTACTTCAAATTTCTCTGTGTCGGAAGCGAAATAATATGGGATAGTAAATGAATGAATAATAAAAGTTGATTTTACGGGGGAAAAGGTCGCTTTCAGAACCTAGGTTAATTAGACATTTTTTGTAGGTATCGGACCTTTCTTTTGTCATTCCGTAAAGAAAATTCAAGTTTTCAATGGAAAAATGCCGGTCTTCTAAAGGTTAATCAGCTATTTCTCTGTTATCTCAGAGCGATTCTCCGTTATCGCGGAATTCGGAGTATTGTGAGCTGTTTCAGTTTTACGTACACGTCAAACCGAAGTTAAAGTTACAATATTCATTGTAAACTGAAAGTCTTAGGTGGTCCGCTTAGTGAATAAATAAGCGAATACGAAAACGTCTACGTTTTCAGTCTTTAAAATCGAAGTCACCATTTTTAAATCGCCGAACCGAATGCTCGCATGTTTCGAGCGGACGCGAAACAAATGTCCGAGGTCACTCGACAATCCTGGCAACCGTCTTTTCGAGTGAAGTAGCATGTGCTGAAAATGCTGATTACCTCGCTCCCCTTCAATGATAGTGGAAAGTAAGGTCATGTTTATACATGCAAACGGCAGAGGTTAAATACTTTTTACAAGTGTCCAAGCTTTGGAATGATGCGTTCCAAATATCAGAATTATAATCACAGTTTGCAGCTACTCACTGTACATCGTAACTCATCCTAAACGAGATTTTTCAACGACTTTCATAACGTCTAGTAGGTGAATTATTCCATCTAAAAAGATTGAATACGTTTGGTCCACTTATAGAAAATGTTATTCTGATTTAAAGCGTCTAATTACGAGACTGACAGTATTTTGCATAATAAATCGACAGTTCACGTGTCGCTCGTGCACTGCAGCCCGTAAATAAAGTAGAGCGTTGTTTAAAAGATGACGAAAGTCGAGAGAAGTTTCGCGCTCGTAAAAACCGCGCGGTTGCGTGTCGTCGCGGATACGTGTCCGCGAAATGGGACGGATAAGTCGCGTGTAATCGGATCAACGTGGTTAGTTAACGCAAAGAATTGGGTAATGGTCCTAAAGTAGTCCTGGGCAGCAATTCCAATTCTAAACGACCATGACACATCCGATTGCTTGTTGCGCTGGTCCAAACACGTACGTCCGCGGCTGCAACACAATCGCCCGGAAAACGTATTCTCCCGAATCGTCTTCCCGCTCGTTCCTCACCATGGAATACGAAACCGTGCGGTTTTTCCATGGTTGTTTGTTCGCGGAGGTGAACGTCCTGAAGGAGCCGGTGCCGTTATCACGCCGCTGTTATTATAATAATAATAGAGCGAGCGCTGTTCTTAGGTCTAGCCCAGTAATGACGGAGGTAGAGAAACAAATGGCGTGGCAAAGAGCAAGAAAAGTCTGCACGGTATCGACTGATGCATGGGTCGAAAATGTTCACGGCGCCGGGACAAAAGTTAGGGGAGGGATTTAATAACGCTCCAACGCATTACCTATTAACCCAGTTACGCTCTCGTCGTTGCGTTCGATCGTGTGTGCTTTCTCCGAGCGTTGTATGGCGCGGAAAATATTGCGAAACAAAGGCCTGGGAGGATAGCCGGCGATTAAACGGGGCACGTAATCGAATTTAAATGGCGTTCGTTCGAGTCCGGCCGATGCGACGAGGAAGTATTGATTAACTCGCATCGAGGCGAAGCGAAGCCTTCGGCTTTGCTGTCAGACGTGTGTGCCTATAGCAGTTGCAACCGTCGTGCACGTTTATTGAATGGATCATTCATAAATGTTTCACACTTTACCCCCGACCTAGCGTACGCTTAAAACAACGTATAGTTGCTAACTGTGTCCTGCGATTTTCAGGTCCAGTTGCTGTTTCCGGAGCCGGGATACGTGGAAATAGATCCTGACGAACTATGGAGCGCTATCGTGAAAGTGATCAAGACCACCATAGAAGGTACACCCGTGAAATCTGCGAGAAAGTGTCTCGAGTGCCAATCGTGGCGTACGATAATGATCTGTTTGTAATTGCAGCTAGCGATGTCAAAGCGGAATCGATTGCATGCATCGGGATATCTTCGCAACGAGGAAGCTTCACCACGTGGAACATGAAGGACGGAAAACACTATCACAAGTAAGTGTCTGATTATTCGACGTCTAATGTTTCGAAACAATGACCAAGTCGCGTTCCGTTGCAGTTTCATCACTTGGAAAGACGTGCGAGCTGACACCATGGTGAAAGAATGGAACGCCTCGTTTACGATGAAAAGCCTACGCCTAGGATCGCAGATTCTCTACACGTTGTCCAGGAGAAAACGGTTCTTGGCCGCCAGCGTCTTCAAGTTCATGAACACGCAGGTTTGTCCGAGAATCAGCTCGTCCCGCGAGCGGAATTCTTGATTCCCACGATCACGTAGTACTGTAGCGCACAGTTAAGTGTCCACCGCTGGTCCCCCCCTATTCCAAAAAATGGAACCTCGGACTGAACTTCGGACGGGCCGATCGAATACCCGATACGCGTATCGGTATCGCGCTCGTACACGTCCTCTCTGTCCTTCCTCCGGTTGAATTCGCAGAAGCTATCTTCCTTCCCCCCTCTTAAGTGTCCGCATTCTGTCCCCGGCTGCGGACGCTTAATCGTGCGCCACTGTATCTGGAAATCGTTCGCTGATTTTTCGTTCGTTCTGTTCGTTTTGTTTGCGCTACGATCGCTCAACTGTTTCGTTGAACCGCGCGACCCCCTCTACTCGAATCATTTTCCGTTTCTCGGTCGTTTGTTTTGTTCACCGTTTACTTTCACACTGAAATCTAGATCTCTTTGAGACTCTTATGGGCGTTGCAACACGTGCCAGGTTTACAGGAGGCAGCTGACAGCGGGAACGTGGTCTTCGGCTGCGTCGATTCCTGGCTTTTGTACAAACTGACCGGTACGCAGCATGATTTCGAACATTCGTTGCTTTTCTGCGAACTCGATCAATTCTGTTTCTGTTCCGTTTTCGCGCAGGCAGACACATGACGGACATCTCGAGCGCGTCGGCGACCGGTCTCTTCGATCCGTTCACGTTGAGCTGGTCCGACGTTATGGTAAACATGCTCAAGCTTCCGACCAGCATATTCCCGGAAGTGGTGGACTGTGCCGGAGATTTCGGCGTCACTCCGAAAGAGATCTTCGGCGTTGAGATCCCGATCGTTTGCTCGGTAAGCTTCACGAATTTGAGAAACAAACGATTACGTAGAAGAAATTCAACGACAGGATAATGTTATTTAAAGTAGATGGCAGATCAGTCCGCCTCCCTGTTCGGTTCCGGATGCATGATGCCCGGCGATTTGAAGATCACGATGGGAACAGGCACGTTCGTGGACGTGAACACGGGAACGAAAGCTCACGCGTCGATCACAGGTGATTCATTTGAAAGCTGCATGGAAAATCTATGTTCACAGTCGTTTCAATCATTTTACAGGTTTATATCCTTTGATTGCATGGCGCATCGAGGATGAATTGGTGTATCTGGTCGAGGGCGCCTCGAACGACACTGGAATACTAATCGAATGGGCGAAGAAAATTGGTAATTCTCCTTTTAATTTTCTACTAGGAGTGTGCAGCGACCCGACATGTTAAAATGCAACATTAGATTGAAGCCGCGCAAACTAATCTGCAGGTCGCTCGAATTTTTTAAAGTTGCAGTTTGTTTCAGGCATTATCGACAACCCCGACGAAACCTCTTCTTTAGCTAGTGGTTTGAACGATACCGACGGAGTATACTTCGTACCTGCGTTCAGCGGATTGCAAGTAGGTTCTTCGGACTATCGTTAGGCGCGAATAGAACGTTCCAGAATCTATTAGCTGGTTCGGGACCTGTCGCCGAGCCGGAACCAGAAGGGGTGGTTCTCCAAGACAGTATAAGACGAAAATGAAGAATAAAAAAATTGCGATTTCGGCTTCATTTTCTAGTTATTATCAATTAAAAATCCGCCTACGATGCGGCAACCCGACCGACAGCGGTGTACGTTGCTTACGTCATAATGGCGCGCGACAGTCACGTGCCAAAGGAGGTCCTCGCTCGCAGCCACTGGTTAGGCTTACACCTCTGTTGGCCGGGTTGCCGCATTTTAGGCGGATTTTTAATCGACAGTAACTGAAAAATGAAGCTTAAATCGCAATTTTTTTATTCTTCATTTTCGTCTCATGCCGTCTTGGAGAACCATCCCTTAAATTTTCTTCCACCTGTAGCCGAGCACCCTGTATTACGTAATAAAGGCAGGGCTGCGAGAAATCGTTGATTGGAGGATTGTTATGGATTGAAGAGGGGGAATTGTTGAAACTTCACTTCTAGTTGTGATCATTTGTAGGAAGGCCTTGAAACTAACCGGACCAGCTAATACTCGCGGGCAAATATGTACTGCGTTGCGTGAAGTAATCTCTATCGTACCCCGCAGGCCCCCATAAACGATTATTCCGCGGCTACCGGATTCATCGGGATAAAAGAAACGACGGAGAAAAGTCACATCGTTCGTTCGCTGTTAGAGAGTATCGTCTACAGAATATTGCTGCTCTACGAGTCTCTTTGCAGGGAAACTGTTTTCTCGTATCAAAAAATACGGTAAGACGGTGCCGACATTTTTCTGGATGTTTTCCTGGACTTTGATCGGGATAGGAGACGTTTTGTATGACACGAGTGAGAATGTTATTGCATTCCTTTCGCAGCGTCGACGGCGGGGTATCCAAGAATAATTTTGTGCTGCAGTTGCTGGCGGATCTGACGGGTCTCGACGTGGAGAGAGCAACCAGCACGGAAATGTCTATTTTAGGAGTAACGTTTCTCGCCGGATTACAATGTGGTATAGAAATCGCTTGACTTCGTTTCAATGTTCAACACGCTCGTTGTACGGACGGGCGAACGAATAACACGCGTGTTACAATAGTCGCGCATAATTTAGCTGTTCTGACGCGCGCTTCCGGAAGTTTGTTCCATGCGGCTGCTTAGAAATATCAATACACGCTGTATTTACTTTGAACTCGTCGGGCCGGTTTCTTGCCTCGAATGACGCCAGCCTCTGCACCGGAGACCTTTGACCTTCGGATTTCGCAGCTGGTGTAACTCGAAGCTCGCATTCTTTCACTCGGATGACCGAACTTATTTTTCCAGGGGTCTGGAAGGACAGGGGCGAGGTGTTAAAGCTGCGGAAAACAGAGACGGTGTTCACGCCGAACAAAGAGAACTATTCGCGGTACCAATCGATTGTTGCTCAATGGCGACGAGCCGTCGAAAGGCTCAGCCAGTGGTATTGAATACCGAACGAGAAAAATACTCTAGATAAAAACAAAATGCCTATGTTGTCGGAAGCAACGGTGGTGATCGATATACTGGCGATTTTGATACAATGTTTTTCGATTCCTTGTAAATAAAGACGGTTCATTTATATAAAACAGAAAAATGTCTCCAAGCATTTATCATTGATGCGGTATGTACCTATTTTGTACATAGTCGAGCCAAGGTGAAAAGAGGAACTTCCCGGCAAACATGATCAAACCAACAATTGATGCGTATAAGAAAATTGCACCCGGCTTTCTCCGTAATTCGATGTCTCGGCTCTTTCATCGAAACTTTTCACTTTTCGTCGTAGCGAACGCGTTCAAGGATTTTGCGTAACGTACAATTTCAGAATTTTTCCGCATCGATCGTGCAGGTTACAGAAATGCTTCTTGCGTAAGGCGATTTTATAGACGCTCCCCGTGTTTACGCGATATTTGAAGAAAGTTGCAGCGCAATGTTTGTAGACATAATTTCATTCAAGAAATTTGATCGCTGTTGAAAAATATAGTTAAAATGGAAAGGTTTCGTGCCTCGCTAAAAATGTCCATCGTATAGCGCCACGCGAGCATAATTTCTCGAGCCCGGTTAAGTAACGGCGATGCAGATTACGTGTTGAAGCTTTCTCGATTACAGGTCGCCGTAATACATGAGTAACCGTTCGCTGTAATCGAAACGCACATGCGGTTGTCCTAATACGTATACGTCTAAACTGGAGGAGAAAGTTCGCGGTGCGTCAATGGGAAACACCTTGGCAAGAAAACGGTCCAGCCGAACGAAAGAGAAACGACGCGGTCAAAGCGACTGCGACACGGCCAGCAGACGTTTTAGGTTTAATAATCTCTGTTGTTGCACCGCGAGCTCATTATACCGCCGGCGACGGTAGACTGTTACGCCGTAATCGCGTGATTCAACGAAAGCGCGCGAGCGCGCAGTGCTCGGGACGATGCAAAACAGTCCCGCTTTCGAAGTATGAATTCTAAACAAATTTTTGTCGTAAACCATTACCAATGCAATGATGCATCGCGTATCGCATTAACGTTAACTTGATAAAGAAAATCTTCGAACGAAAGTTGGTCGGTAGTTAACCAGAAATAGATTGCAATAAAAAGAATTAGCTAAAATGTTTTTAAGCAATTAAAAGATATAGATCTTTTTGAACAGCGTTGCATTTTTTTCATTGATCACAGTATACCTTAGCCGACGCGCATGCGATCAAATCGGTGTTCGTCTATAAATACAGTTTGTTAGCTGGACGACAATGGGAATGGCTACCCACGATTATGTAAATAAACGCGACCTCGACATTTTTGACTCGGTGCATAAGTTACAATGAACTTTTCTCCTTCTACCGCTAGCCACTTCCGCCCGGATCGATTCTGAAATCAAGTTAATCGGCATTCGATAGATACTCGCTGCAAAGTTATAGTCACTTTATTGATGACCATCGATTGTGCGGCGTTCTCTCGGTGTCCTGTTGCTCGTGATTATTTAGTGGAAAGTTCGTTGAGGCGCGGTGCCGTGTGCCGACATCAAAAATGGTGAGTGTCCATTCGTCAACGGTGCGAAACAAGAATGAAAAACGGCGAAAGAAAAGCCGATCGAGCGGACTCGCCAATCGATGAAATCGGCGAAAGTATGGCTGCTGCCAGACCTTCTGCGAAACAAGAGATTGTGCTCGTGTGACGATAGGGTTGTCTCCGCACGCGTATCTCTGGGTGCTAATGCTATTTTTTAGCATTTTTTTTTTTACAAACGAGTAATCCTAAATCGGAGGACGAACGTCTCCGCCAACAATGTCACTCGGAATCGATCCAACACGGTGTTTAACACTAGGTTTGCGGGACCCGTCAGAATGACGGGTTCTAATATTTTTAATTTACGATTATTGAGATTGCGAAGATCCATCTACGTGGAATTACTCAACAAACTTATTTCCTTAGGTATATATTATTTAAAAAATGCCTGAAAACTTGGATAAACACATTCTTCTTATTTTCATAAAGTAATGTAAAATGCTCACTTTCAATGCTCCGTAAACCTAGTGTTAATTGCACGTTTTCATTATTCCTACAGATGACTACGGTGCAAAGAAAACGGTCGAAGAAAACTTTCCACGAAAGCGGCCATCGCGGTTCGCGGCAACCTTTGCCCCGAGAACCTCGTTAAGAATGATCTAAACTATTTACTCTCCGCAGCGGACGCCGGTGATTTCGATGACCAGGAAACCGGTTCCCTTGCATTCGGCGATTTCGGTTAGATATTCACTTTCTATGACGACGATCTCTCCGCGTCCGTGCCTATCCATTCGCTCCCTCGCCTCGACACGAAAATAATCTTAGGCGTTTCAAGAGCTAGCACCTAAGTAAGAATATAACCGATACCTTGCAGCCAAGGTAGGAATATATTGGTTGTTTGTTTACGATCTCGACGCAACGTCGCGCTCTGTAAAAGGACGAAACCGCGACCGGCAGTGTAGCCGCAGCTGTGCGAAAGACAGCATCGTCCTTTCGATCTTTCGCACTGGTCCAGGACCACCGCGCGCGAAACGATCCTCATGCTGGATCGTCGGTGATTTTTCGCCGTCTACCTACCTACAGGTGTGTGAAAATTGCACGCACGCACACGATTCGTCGTTCTGTCATAACGTTGGTCGATCGGATCGCGGTTACGTAAGTATGTAATCTGCGAATCGCAGTTACCAAGTGGATTTCCATCCTTACTTCTCGCCGCGCATAATGTGACACGACAAAAACGTTCGCTAACGACGCGGAAAGCCATTATCCTTCGGCCGGAGATCACGATCTTGTCCATCATCGAATACGCGATCCACGATTGTCATCAGCCGAGAGGAAGATGAAATTAATGTTTCCCTAATTCGTTCGTGCTCGCTAAGACAGAATTCGGATCGACGGGATTCAGGGTTCGGAGGAAAAAACGTAACAAATATTTACGTAAATAAATCACGAGCTTAAACCGGAAAACAAACAATTTTCGTCACGTTGTTTCTGCATTTGAAACAAATGCATAAGTTTCTCTAACAATTAGCGAGCTGAAAGTTCGTAGCGTTTCTTAAATTGAAATTCAAAGATAAAATTAGGATTCGTAGATCTATTGAATAACATATTTTCCATTCCGTTCTATTACTGTTTGCCATTTCTGAACTCTCTGGAATATCTTAATGTTATCTGTGAACTTTAATTTATACCGACTCGTGGCGAGGATTTATTTTTCCGGAAACAGTCGATCAGAATCATCGAGTAAGTAGAGTCATTTACATTCGGCGTGAATCAGAGATATCCGATACATGACCCTCGCCAAAACCGTGTAGTGCACTTATGAACAGAATTTACTGTACAGCCTCTAGCTGTGATCGTGTACACTGTATTTTTGCAGCGTTCGCGTAAAAAGCGAATCACTGTCCAACGTAATGATCGCGTTGTTGATTGCAGGAGGAAGTGATACTAGACATGACCGACGCTGAGGAAAATGCGATGGCGAACCGCGCTGAGTGTCGAATAGACATTCAACCGGAAACCTCGGAGAGCATCGAATCTGGTGAGCGAATTTGAACACTGTACACCCTGTAATCGATCACGGTCCATTTCGAAGATCATACGGCCACGCTAGATCAATCATTTTCGCGTGGAACAGCGTAAACGATGACAGACATGTTTATTCGTGCTAGACGCAATGCACTTTTTACATTTCGAATCGACACGAAAGTCTTCATTTTCCATCGCGGCCAGTCCGATACGGAAAATCTGATTCGGGGGGGACTTCCGGTTCTTCTACATCAATCTTGAAGTTACGATCCTTGAACAGTGTACTCGAGGAACTCCATAATCCTAGGGTACACGCATACTAATAAACTTCGTAGACCTAGAACTGGTTGCTGGAAAATACGCACCGCGTTCGATATCACTAACAATAAGTGTAACAATCGCGTAAAGCTGGTCGAGAGGTGAAAGACGAAGCTCTGGCCAGAGCTTTGTAGTCTTTCGCGCAGTTCAGAGTTCACGGAGAAAGCGTGTCCGAGTCGAGAAATTTGAATCGAATTGACCGTGTTGCGTCTTAACAAAATATAAAAAAAAAAAAAAATAGGGTACAAATTAACTGATCGACGGGGTAACGCGACAGTACTCTTAATCGGTGCTTCGTTGCAAATTGTATCGTTAATTACGTTGTGACTTCATTCTGTTGTGCATATCCGGTAGTACACCGTACCGGACAAATTAATTCGGGTACAGACATTTTTCTCTTTGTTTGTTGTCAAGTAATATTCATATTATCAAACGATGAAGGACAAAGGAGAGCCAGTGATAATTCACGTGCAGCCGTCGCCGACGTCGCGCGATAACATTAATGGTACGAATAATTTCACTTCGGTGTTCTAACATTGTGTTTCTGATGTCGACAAATTATACTCTTGATCGTAAATGTGAATTTAAGTGTTTTTCATTAGAGACGAGTCTTTGATACTGCACGAAACGCTATTTAATAATAATGAGAAAGCCATTATTGTGCGACACGTAACATTTACGGCAAATGTCACAACATGAAACGCAGTAATTTTCGAAATGTCAAAGCATACTTGCGATCAGTAGGATGAGGGATCCATTTACTTTGCCTATACTTATTCTTAAAGTATAATGAATATTAAAAAAGGGATATTGAATTTTTTTATGTATTCGTATCTCATTCCAGTAAAAAAGATCATCAAAATTTCAGTATGTATGGCGAAAAATATTTGGTAAATTAGAAAAAGATAAATTAACATGCGTTCGTGATGCGAACGATTAAAATAAATTGCACGTAGAGTTACAGTGTAAATTTTTTAAATTCCGCCGGGAATGAGAGAGAGGGAATCGTCGATAAAGTCGGTCACTAACCTGAAAATGTGCGCAGTACTGACATCTGAACGAAACAGCATGAATTCGTCCGTGTCTGCCTTATCGGCCAAGCAGTATGTAAAAGGATTCGAGTTTATAAAATTTCTGTATGACAAGTACGCATTTTCAGTCTTTTTTCGACAGCTCTTGGAGTACGAAGTATCCGTATGTATACCTTCTTAAATCATAAACAAATGCGGACTGTCATCGATATCAATCATTAACAACCCATTTCGATCATTTCTAATTTATTCGATGAGGATTCATTACAAAAAAAAACACGCCCGAATTATAACGTGAAAATAATCACTGCTTTCAATTCACTGGAGGAGAGTCGCAAAAGGTATTAATAGTTTATACACTATTGTTCTGTACTGTATTGAAACAATTGTTATTTAGTTACACAAGTCTTGTGATCCTCTTTTTTATGTTCAAAAACTAGTGGTATTTAACATTTTTGCCGATTTATTAATAACAATTTCCACAATTTTATAGCATTGTTATTTCAACTGGAACAAATTAAATTAAAGTGTCATTAAAGTCTGGCTTCGAAAGAATACCAAGAACACGTTATCACGTAAAATTGATTAAAAGTTTTAAAAGTAACATTCTGGATTCATATGAAGATATATTTAACCTTTAGAAACGACTATGTAATGTCAAGTATGTAAAACCTATTCGATGGCGATTTCATTCGAGCAATTGCGCGGATTTAATGTCGTAATGCAAGATTACAGCAATTAGGAGAATAAAAAAAACTTGCTGAAAGACATATAGTCGAATTTACATAACAAGGTAACATATCCATATTCGTAAAATGAGTAACAAGTGACTCCTGTTTTGTGTACATTATCGCCCAAAAATAGATACCGTAATCCGTGCTAATCTCTCGAAACGTGAACTTTGAATGTAAATTCGCGCAGAAAGGAAAACGCTGGCAGCACGAATCAGTTTTATCTACACGTACAAGTAAACAATACGTATATGTCGTTTTCAACAACAATGAACATATTTTTCGAAATCTTATTTGTAATATTTAATCTGTACACTTTTAATCTGTAATATGTCAACGAAATAAAAAATTATTTGTATCCGTCTATACTTTTATAGTGAGTTAAATATTTGCGGTATAAACTAACAAACTTTTAATAGCGTGTGAATACTTTTTTGTCATACTAGATACGAGATACGAGAGGAACTTATATATACTACTTTTATCAAAAATTAGAACTCATTTTTAGAACACCTTGTATATGTATTATCGTAATTGATTGTGAACCCTGTATAATCTTCAGCAATGATAGGTGTGTGTTGATAATAGTGAGTTTCATATTTTTCCGGTTTACAGTGTTCGGCAATGTGTTATTAATAAACAATAAAATTGTCCGTTTTCGTAAAGTGCGAAAATGTATTTTACAAAAATTTTATACTGAGCAATTATAAATTGATCAATTTAAAGGCCAATTAACCACATTGTTAAATTTAAAGTTGCAGTAAAGAATTACTTATACATTCCGTTTTTATCAATTCATTTGCTCACAATAAACCGTGCAACCACAACCTTCTGAATATGTATGAACATATTGTTGTTTAAACATGACAAGCTCTTTTCAAGCTGCAAGACATTTTACACAATTATTTACATTTTATAGTCCCATTATTTTATTTTTAACTTGATCAGACATAAAAATGAATATTGTATAAAATAATTAATGTATTCATGCATAAATCCTTTTTTGTTGTAGCACAACCTAATGGTAAAATGGCAAAAGACTATGCAGCTGTAAGTATACTAACTTTTTCTATTGTACGTCAGACCATTAATGAGAAACATCTAATGTTCATGAAATTATCTCTTTCTTCAGCTTGTTGAGAGATCAAGAAACTCATTCTTTAGTGGCAAAACAAGGCCATTAGAATGGAGAATAAAACAATTGAAACAGATAGACCGTATGCTGGAAGAATGCAAACCTGATATAGTATCTGCACTTGCATCTGATTTACGTAGAGTATGAATAAAATTATATTTCTGTTGTAAACAATGTTTTTCATGTTATACATATAATTTATTTTTACATATTCAGTGTAAATTTGAGACCATCGCGTTGGAATTGCTAATTTCCCAAGGAGAAGTTAAAACATTACTTATGAATATTAAAGAATGGGCAGCTAAAGAGAAGGTACAATCGATATAACGATATAGTTGTAAATGAAAATTCATACATAATATATTAAATATATCCATATGCTACAGCCTCCAAAAGCAATGATCAATATAATGGACGGAATCGAAATTCGGAAAGATCCATTTGGTGTAGTTCTGGTTATGGGACCATGGAATTATCCATTTCAGTTGTGCATTATCCCTTTGATGGGTGCAATTGCTGCTGGAAATTGTGTAATTCTTAAACCATCAGAATTATCTTCAGCTACATCAGAATTATTTGCAAGAATTATTCCACAATATTTAGATTCAGTATGTATAGCAAACGATAACAGATATTTTCCACATAAATCGCAAAATGTTGCTTTATTATGTACTTTTTTTCCTGCAGGAATGTGTCCAAGTTGTTCTGGGGGGTATTAATGAAACGACAGAATTGCTCAAACAAAGATTTGATTATATATTTTATACAGGCTCTACTACAGTCGGAAGAATTGTACGAGATGCAGCAAACAAGTTCTTAACGCCTGTGACATTAGAACTTGGTGGGAAAAGGTATAAAGTTTAATTTTTAAATGTAACAATATAAAGGAACAAAATGTAAACGTATACTTGCAGCCCTGTGTATGTGGACAATACAGTGGATATAAATATAGCTGTAAAGAGAATACTGTGGGGTAAATGCATTAATGTGGGTCAAACCTGCATTGCACCAGATTATGTACTCTGTACACCTGAAGTGCAGAATAAATTCTTAAACGAAGCACACAAAGTTTTAAAGGAATGGTATGGCGACAATCCCAAGGAAAGTCCAGATTTAGCACGTATAATCAACGACAATCATTATCAGTAAATATAATTTTCCAAAATAGTATATGTGTACAAATATTCCACTTTAATACATATTCGTGTAATATATAAAAACATTCTTTCAGGCGACTTGTAAAATACTTAGACGGCGGTAAGATAGCAATAGGAGGACAATGTGATCCTGCAGAAAAATACATCGCACCGACTATACTTATTGATGTTAAACCTACGGATCCAATCATGCAAGACGAGATATTTGGGCCGATATTACCTTTCATCAATGTAAACAACGCGTACGAAGCCATTCAATTTATAAACAATCGGTAGGTTTTTCGAATTATTTTTACATTATTTTTACATTATTTTACATTGTTATCATACTTATTTAGACTTTATTTCCTTGTCTGAGTCCCAGCAACGATTTATTTTAAACAGAGTTTAAACTTTTCATATAGGTGAAACATTTCATACAGGGTGTGACCGATGTAGTGGTACAAGCCGCAAGAAGGTGAATCTACATGAAAAATTAAAATGTAACACCAGATTGGTCACACCCTGTATATGTAGATAAAAAATCACAACTTATTTATTATTTCACCAGTAATAAAATGCTGCGAAGTATCCAGATCTAGCATAAAATATCTTATGCGTTTGCTCTTTAGATAGTAAGAACAAAGAGTATTATTACATATCTACATCTGAATAACTTATAGCGACTACTTTGTTTTTATATTTAGCGAAACCCCACTCGTACTATATATATTTACCAAGGACAGGGGAGTTCAAGAATTAATAGTTAATCAGACTCACAGTGGAAGCGTGGCAATTAATGAAACGATAATGCAATTTTCTGGTGAGTCAGGATATTAGGAAACAAATGATAAATAGTTTCCTACTATTTAAATAGTAGGCAAATTGTATTTATTTGGAAGAAAAAATAAGTGGTATCAGGTAGTCAGATTTTTTTTTGTAAATAGAAACAGAATTGACAGATCATATTATAATTTAATTTTATTGTAGCAAATTAATTCTATGATGTAGCTTGCTTAATTCTAGGTGTTAGATTGTTAATGAAATATTAAGGTGTTGGTTTCTGTTTGCATTATCCAATTACAGGCATGGTAATTATAGGTTTAGATACTGCAATTATAATGAATTAAGATTATGGTGATGGGTAGGGAAAAAACGGAATGCTTCTGTATCTTAGGTGAGCTTCGTAACATGATGACGACTGCAAATAACTCGTCAGTTATCTGTGAAAAGTTTTTGTTACCTCACTTCTAGAGTTTCGTGATAATACGTTCTCGCATATCTTCGCTCGTTTTAAACATTAGGAAGTGAAATAAGTTTGACTTGGTATAATACTGTTTTATTAACTTACGAGAATATTTGAAGTCGTCATGTGACGACTAACGTATGTTACGAGACTCAGCCTGTACACAACTTCCACTGCTCTTGTACATAGTATTCCACAGTATCATTAAAATTGGTTTCAACTTAATTTAAAATACTCACAAAGTTCTAAATATATACATGAGTATTCATATAGGTAAATATTCCCTAACTAGAAGTGTTGGCTTTGTTCTTGCTATAATTCATGAAAATATATCCATAGTTCTCTTCCGTAATCGACATACAATCACGCTGAAATGAATGACAATCTTGAATGATTCGTGTATTATTACATATTTCGTACAGGGAGAAGCCATTATCATTGTACATATTTAGCAGTGATGAACAAACTATATCACTCTTGCTTGATAATACAAGTAGTGGTAGTACCTGTATCAATGATACAATGATGCATGCCGCAGGTATTTGTTCCTACTTTCTTCTTACAAGTATGTTCTTATCGACAAAAAATTTAATGCGCTTAGTTATATGTACATATACCGCATTATGTTGCATAATTTTTTGTCGATTTTTTATCGAATGTGTATGTCATTACGTACTTAATGAATCACTTTTGTAAATATCGCTTATGCATTCTATATGTATTTTCCTTAGAGGATAGCTTGTACATTATTATTCGCACATATTTAATCATGATCAAATAATTACATATTGCTGTATCATAATATGAAAATCCATTGCTTTAGTTGATACTTTGCCATTTGGCGGAGTTGGAAATTCTGGCATGGGATGTTACCATGGGAAGTATACATACGACACATTTGTTCACAAAAAGGGTTGTCTGATTAAAGATTTCAATAAATTGGCAGAAACCTTGGCATCGTAAGTTAATACTTTTGAATTTGTTTATGACAACTAATTTATGATTTGTCTGCAACAATTAGAAATAACTGTTATAGGTGTCGTTATCCGCCATACACCGACAAGAAACTGTCCTTCTTAGGATCTTTAGTGGCAAAACGACCTTCCATACCAGGAGTTAAATATATTCCATATCTTTTAGCGTTTGGCTTGGGAGCGTTGGTCACTTTTGGAATTTCAGCCGCTTTAAAGGTATATAAGCAAAGGCGAATTTGATGTACCTCATATCGTTTGCACACAATAGTATGTGAAAAAAAGAGCTGTTGTCGTATACTTGTATGCTGCCAATTCTATAAAAACATGATATAATTGAGATCAATCAATTGAAGTCTTTTTAGGAGTGCATTATTTAAAAATTAGGAGAAATACAAGTATATGTATATTTTCGCGGCTGAATAAAGGTAATGAGACTTTTAATACAAGCCACAATTATTTTAATTTTCCTAACCAGCTATATTTAAATTAATGAGTGTAATGTTAAAACAGAACAGCTCAGAAAGAAATCTTTTTGATACACACGATGCACGTGAATACGGTTTTATATAGATAGATTCATTCAGACACATCACTATGAAGTCACAAATTTTGCTACGAGGTACCAAGTAACTATTTACTTACATTTAAACAAATTAATAATATGAATGACTTTTTTCAGGCTCAGGAAGACAATTTGTAATGGAGCTCTCAGCATTTTTTACAAAGAGTGTGATACTGAAATCCAATTACATACATATAAGAATATTATTAATATAGTTAAATCTTTTCTAGTTTTGTACACAAACTTTTTGTAAAAATTATCATATTTTTGTAAGTTTTCCTCTTGTACTTGTTAAATGCTTCTTTCTGCAATTTGACTAGTATTGGATTGACCCATAAATTCGTGCAGATTTTATACAAATACGACATGCATGAACAGAAATATAAGAAATAACCAAATCTTTGTCAAGATAATTTCTGTAAGAAGTTATGGGAAAATCTTATTAATACAAAACAGGAAATACGCTCACTTTTACTTGAATAGATGCAAAAGAAAGTATGTAGATACAAATAGACAGTATACACACTGGTTCACTAAAATATATGTATTCCATTGTAAACTGTTTATATTTACGTTTGAAGTTCAGATCACTGTTCTATCAAATTACACAGCATAAATATTGTACAGAAAAGTAGGAACACTATAACATAGAGTATGTAAAGCAATTGTAATTTACTTTAATACATGTAACAATTTTTTAGAAGTCGTACTTTTATAAGGAAAATATGTTGTTATTGTTATAACTAATTGTACAATTTAGTACTAGGTTAAGTACTTTTTTTAAATTTGCAAAAGTTCAAACACTATATGCATTGTTTTATGTTGCAGGAATGTGACATCATGATTAATTACATACAAAATATGAAATTATAACTTTGATGTTGTATCTTTCTTCAAAAGTATTTTTCGTTAAATTATATTCTAGAAATGTTTAACTACACTTTAAGTGCGAAAAAACTAAAAACAATTTTATAAATATAATTTAAAGTAAAAGTGTATCAACCAAGTTATATTATTTATTCATATAATAGTTAATAATACAAAATAAGCACACGCATGTATGAAAAACAAATTATACGTTTATTGACGCAAAATTGCTAGCATACACAGTATGTTATCAAAGGTATGTTCAAATTTATTCTAGTAGTCTAAAAGTACTAATTTCTTTGTATTTAAGAGATTATGATACATACATATTATGCAATTTATTGAAAGTTCAATTTGGTATAAACAATTTACATGTATTAATACGTTCGATATGATATTGAAGTACTTTTTTGTATCTTACTGAGCATGGCAGTTTATTTTTGTTAATCAAAAGATTAGCATAAATCACAAATTAATTTCTTGCCACTGAACTATTGCTTCCAAGTATCATCTCCCCTCCTTGAGTACTATCTCGTTGAAGGCTCTGTAAAAATATTGAAAAAATATGTAATACAGTAGTAGAAACAGTGTATCATATATAAGAAAATGATGTCAATACTTTAACATGTATTTGTTGTTTCAACATAGCTGCCCTTAAAATTAACATGCGTGTACATCTCAAATATCTCTTGCCAGCACTTATTGACTTTTCGAACGTTGTACTGCGTTGATCAACATCTTTTGCATATAAAATCTAGAAATGCATGATACAAAAACACCAGTTTAATTAAATATTTCAGATTGATGATTATCGATAGTAATTACCTTATTATGAGAATCTATGCGAGCTTGAATTTGACCATCAAGAATTAGTTGCATGAGCTCATCTTCCAGTTCTGAGACTGTTCTATTAAAAGCAGTGGCCATGCGTCTCATATCTGCGCTTAAATATGGACTAAAGTATTGTATTAATGCTCTATTTCGTATTTGCGTGTACAATATATTTACATGTGGTGCTATATACATATCCAAGAGTATATTATCCTTAATTTCATCTAATAACTTCAAACACGATGCATACTTTGATTCATAAAATGTAAAAATAATGTCTCTTAATTGTGGTTCCAGTTCTAGGAAGAGTTTGAAAGAACCACTGAAAATGACTTGCTTCTGTAATTCATGTCTATCAAATGTGGCTAACGCACAAAGACCCCCGTACAAGGCAACATTTCCAGGGGACAATAACTCTGGACAATCACAGTGGTCTAACGATGCTTGTAAGAAATGCCTTGCAGCCAATTTGAATCTTCTTGTTGCTAGTTCTGCTAAGCCAGCTGCAACTTTTAGCTTTGTAATTATAGACTGATTGTTATCTTTACCATGTACATCGGATACATCTGATGTGCTTTCAGCCTTTGTAACGTAACTTAGTACATGTGTCCAATTTTGCAAGTAAACAGAAACCTTGATAACATTCAAACACATGTTTACAACGTGTTTGCCACTGGTACAATAATCCCTTGCTCTCGAGTAACATTTTAAGGCATGAACAAGATCACCGCAATCAAGATAATGATCTCCCAAATCATCGTGGCCCCTTCTGATACTTTCTTTAATTGAATTACTTCTGTAGTTTTTTAAATCGGTATCAAATTTTTCTAATTTTAGAGCAGCCTTTTTCGTTCGAGATTCAACCCATGCTTCGTCTAAGGTCAACATGTCTTGAGATGTGGATTGAGCTGCAACATCCGGTAACCCAGATGAACCTACAACTTGTACTAGTTTTTTGTGCAATAATACATATAAAGAAACGTTGTATGTTGTCATCACATAAGAGATAGCCATCTTTAATGCTTCTACCCTTAACATGGGACAATGTTCAGCTATGTACATAAGCCTATATAGTTTGGCGAGTCCTGTGTAACTATTAGCATATACTTCCAAATCCTGTGGGCAGTATAATGTATAAATTATCTGACACTCGTTATTTATTATATCCTTTACATTTAAGAATGTATACATACCAATGTTGGATTTTCCACAATATATGGTTCCTGTTCTGCATTATCATTATCTTCTGTAGGAGCATCGACTTGCATTGGCTCCACCACATTTTGCTAAACATGTAAAGCAATGTCAAATATGAATCGTTTATTATACTAGAAAGGCCAATGCTGTTCTAACATTCAGATGTCACAAATACAATTGGCAATTCGTTTTCAAGAAATAAATAGAAAAATAACAAAGTTAAATGTCACAACACAATGCAGTCTTGAAAAGAAACCGAAGAATTTTTGAATCCTTCCTAATTTGTATTTACATTGAATGTATCGTTCTATTAGTAAAATATCTGTCTTTCAATTCACAATTTTACCTGGACGTCGTGAAATTGAAATGGCATGTCAACGTTCTTTCTCGCGTTACTCATCGGACACTACGAAAGAAAACAAATGCTTCGAAACCAGACATATGCAATAGAAGAATAAGATAAACACATGTATAGCCGGCTCAGTGTACACCACCGGGAGTAATGAAAGATTTTTCTTGGCTATATTTAGATAAATTTCTTTATGTACATAAATATATATGCAACACCAAAACAGTTATACACTTCACACCGCGACACGAGAGTCCATAATTGCAATGCGAGTTCTATCTAATATCATAACATTCAATGGTATTTGTACATTCTGATATATTCTATCTTAACACCACAAGTCTGTGGTTGAAGTCAAAAAGAGCCCCTTTATATAAATTAATGCGTGCGAATATTCATGGCTTAAAAGTTATTCTGTATCTCGAGTTCTATAATTTATTCTTACTAAATAATTAGACGGCAAGATGGTCAAGGGAGTGCTTGTTCCTTCTGGTTTCCTTTCGGGTCTTTTGTGCTGCAACCTCCTCGTGGTGAGACCTGGGCAATCGGTATTATTCGGTATAAGATACTAGAAGTTCTTACAAATAGAGAATAATATCGAGCTAATAGCTGCACATTTATAATTTGCTATAACTGCCAGTTATACAAACTTGTGTATTTAATTGAATTGTATATGAAAATTCATAGAAAATAATTAATTCATTCACTTCATTATCAAATTCAAATTATCAGAGTTACAATTCAAGATCTACCCAACATTACTTTGCCACGGCTTCCTTTTTAAGTTCCTGCGATCATCTTTGGCGTTCGGTATCTCTCAGGCCAGGGAATGAGACTACCCAGTTGTCTTCGAGTAGAACCTACATATGTAGATCGCTCCTCGGAAAGAGGAGAATTACTCTCGCCGACGCTGCACAAGGTACTAGCTACAATCACCTGCAACTACCACTCGTCCTGCGTGCATTTTAGTTCTACTTTGTTCTATTTTTTGTATGAACACGTTTAACATTGTAATTTATTTGGTGAAAAATAAAGAATATTAGTTACAATAGTTAATATGTTCTTCTTTCCACACCCTCGATATTAGAATTAATGTATTTGCGCCAAAATTTCGTGCCACCTCTTTGGCTATCATGTTCTCCTAGTAGAAATCCGAAAAATTGAGAAAAACTACGAAAATTCAGAAAAATTGAACTTTGTATTAGGAGAACATGATACCGAAGGAGGTATCCGAATTTCAGTAGTACAAGTCAACGTCAAGCCAGACGCTCGAAAATTTTCGAAATTTCAGTGGTACAAGTCAACGACAAGCCAGACGGTCGAGAATTTTTCCGAAAATTTTCGAAAAATTGAACTTTTGTATTAGGAGAACATGATACCGAAGGAGGTATCCGAATTTCAGTAGTACAAGTCAACGTCAAGCCAGACGCTCGAAAATTTTCGAAATTTCAGTGGTACAAGTCAACGACAAGCCAGACGGTCGAGAATTTTTCCGAAAATTTTCGAAAAATTGAACTTTTGTATTAGGAGAACATGATGTCGAAGGAGGTATCCGAATTTCAGTAGTACAAGTCAACGTCAAGCCAGACGCTCGAAAATTTTCGAAATTTCAGTGGTACAAGTCAACGACAAGCCAGACGGTCGAGAATTTTTCCGAAAATTTTCGAAAATTTTAACTTTTGTATTAGGAGAACATGATATCGAAGGAGGTATCCGAATTTCAGTAGTACAAGTCAACGACAAGCCAGACGCTCGAAAAGTTTCGGAATTTCAGTAGTACAAGTCAACGACAAGTCAGACGGCCGAATTTTCGGAAAATTTTCGAAAAATTGAACTTTTGTATTAGGAGAACATGATATCGAAGGAGGTATCCGAATTTCAGTAGTACAAGTCAACGACAAGCCAGACGGCCGAAAATTTTCGAAATTTTAGTAGTACAAGTCAACGACAAGTCAGACGGTCGAAAATTTTCCGAAATTTCAATAGTACAACTCAATGACAAGTCAGAGCATGTAAATTTTTTTCGAAAACTCACATTTTCTATTAGGACAATTCGACTACAGTATTACAACTCGACTACAAGTGGGACGTTCGGGAAAAATTGAGGGTTCAATAATTAAATACGCAGATATGTCTTTTCGTTACCTTTTGTTTATTCATACATAGTCGATTCACATGAAATGGTTGGGTTAAAATACAATATAAATGTGTTCAGGATTCCTTCGCTGTGTGGCGCGACACATAAAGTCCGGCGAAATCTACAAAAAGCGCCATTCGTCGTAGTGGCGGAACGCCTAAGCTTGTAGCCGATTAATTTCGGATTTCCATCGATGGGTGGCGCCACGTACAACTTCCGACAGAATCTGCAAACAGCGCCATTATCTCGTAGTGGCGAAACGCCTAAGCTTGTAGTCGATTAGTGTTCGGCATTCCTCCGTTGGGTGGCGCCGCGTACAAATTCCGGCAAAATCTACAAACAGCGCCATTACCTCGTAGTGGAGAAAGGCCCAAGCTTATAGACGATTAGTTTCGGATTTCCACCGCCAGGTGGCGCTGGCGGCAGAAGTCGGTTATTCGGTCGGTAACGTTTGGCTAACAGTTTGAGCGTTGTGCCGCTACGGTCTAGTGGCGCTATTTTCAAATTTTCAGGAGCAGGTGAGTCCTGCCGCTTATTGCACTACCCCTTATGGGAATAACGGCAAGAATCATTTGTTCTGTTCTTTAGGGGTTGGATATTAACAGAGAGGGAATGAGAGTGTTCAGTAATGTAAGGTGAGTGTTACGTAGCGGTAGATTCGAAAATCCATTGGTAACAAGTATCTGGATTCAGCCGCAAGAGTTGAGCTAACAGTTTAGGCACAGACTAAATCCGCGAACTGTCGGTAATGATGGGTGCGACACCGAAATGGTACGGGGGCTCTTGGAGCTCGAGCCCCCCGAGGCCGAGGCCTAGATTGTACTCCTATACGTTGTCTGTTGTTTAATTAAAAATCTAAAATCTGGGAACCGTTAATTCTCAAACACAATTCAAAGCACCATTGGAAATTTAGTACATGATATATTGTTCAATGAAATTGGGCCCTCATTTTGACCCTCAATTGTTTTTCTCCCGTTGTAGATTTTTTCTGTAGTTCACAGCATGCACGCATCGTAAGGGTTATGTGAAACGTCAAAACCATAATATCAATATCTGTATAATATTTCTATTAACAAGAGGTCGAGCAGGCATAAAAATGAAGACAAGATTTAATTCCTACGATATTGTTTGCACCGTAACTGAACTGCAAAAGTGAGTACACTGTACAAATTTATCAAATCCTTGACAAGCTATGATAAGCTTTTGTAAATATACTTAATTTTATTTCAACTCTATAAATTACTTCCAAACTATTATCGTAGCCACGTTTTATTGGTGTATATATAGCTAATTTTGATTCTTAGGCTCATTGGTATGCGTGTAAATCAAGTTTATGACATTGATCATCGAACTTATCTCATCCGTCTTCAACGAAGCGAAGAGAAACATGTTCTTTTATTGGAATCTGGTAATAGAATCCATACAACAGCCTTTGAATGGCCAAAAAATGTAGCTCCATCAGGATTTTCTATGAAAGTACATAATATTAATAGTATAAAGAAAAATAATAAAAGAATTCTATAAAGATTTATATATAATGCTATTTCCAATGTTCTCAGATGCGTAAACACCTTAAGAACAAACGACTTGAAAGTCTTGCTCAAATAGGTGTAGATAGAATAATAGATTTACAATTTGGTTCTGGCGAGGCTGCATATCACATAATATTAGAACTGTACGATCGAGGAAACATTGTCCTTACAGACTACGAGATGACTATTTTAAATATTTTAAGACCTCATACAGAAGGAGATAAAGTCAGGTAAAACATAATGAAACTGAAATACTTCATCTCTCATATGAAAATATTACTAATAGTGTACAATGACCAGGTTTGCTGTTAGAGAAAAATATCCTGTAGACCGTGCCCATAAAACTAGCATGCCACCAGTAGAAGAAATACAACAGCATCTCGAAAATGCTAAACCAGGAGAAAATCTCAAAAAGGTTTTGAATCCACTTCTGGAATTTGGTTCTTCATTAATTGATCATGTTTTATTGAAGCATGATTTCGCTCTTGGTTGTAAAATTGGAAAAGATTTTAATGTCAAAGATCACATGCCAAAATTAATCTTAGCTTTAGAATGTGCAAGCGATATGATGGAGGCAGCCAGAAAAAATGTTTCTCAAGGCTACATTATACAAAAGAAAGAAGCAAAACCAACAACGGACGACAAAGAAGATTTTATCTATACCAATATTGAATTTCATCCAGTTTTATTCGAACAACATAAAGATTTTTGTTATAAAGAGTTTCTCTCTTTTGATGTTGCAGTAGATGAATACTTTTCTGCAATGGAAGGTCAAAAATTAGATTTGAAGGCTTTGCAGCAAGAACGCGATGCTCTTAAGAAATTAGAGAATGTTAGAAAAGATCATGATCAGAGGCTCGTCTCGTTAGAAAAGACTCAAGAGGTAGATAAGCAAAAAGCAGAATTGATTTCTAGAAATCAAACTTTAGTAGACAATGCCATATTAGCTATACAAAGTGCGCTTGCAAATCAGATGGCTTGGCCAGATATAAAAGTTCTGTTAAAAGAAGCAGAAAATAGAGGTGACCCTGTCGCATCTGCAATAAAACAATTGAAACTGGAGACAAATCATATTACATTACTTTTACAAGAACCTTACGAAGAGAGCGACGAAGAATCGGAATTAAAACCGATGTTAATTGATATTGATTTAGCTCATAGTGCATTCGCAAATGCCAGGAAGTATTATAGTCAGAAGAGATCCGCGGCTAAGAAACAACAGAAAACAATAGAGTCACAGGATAAGGCCTTGAAGTCTGCAGAAAAAAAGACAAAGCAAACATTAAAAGAAGTTCAAGCCATTCACAGTATCAATAAATTGAGAAAAGTATATTGGTTCGAAAAGTTTTATTGGTTCATTAGCTCTGAAAATTATCTAGGTATGTTCGTGTGATCCTATTTAAAAAACAATCGCCAATTAATTATTTCATCGTTTTATAGTCATTGGTGGGAGGGATCAACAGCAGAATGAGCTGATAGTGAAAAGGTATCTTAAATCTGGAGATATATATGTTCACGCTGATTTAACTGGTGCCAGTTCAGTAGTGATTAAAAATTCTGGTGGGAATCCTGTGCCTCCAAAAACATTAGCCGAGGCAGGTACAATGGCTGTTGCCTACAGGTATATAAGAACGTATAATCTATCAATAGTAGACGTGTGCACTAATAGAATACTAATAGGTATCTTTTACTATAAGGATTTAATATAAAGATGCTTATGTCGTTAGTATCGCGTGGGATGCCAAAGTTGTAGCTGGAGCATGGTGGGTAAACAATGACCAAGTTTCAAAAACTGCCCCGACTGGAGAATATCTTACGACTGGATCGTTTATGATCCGCGGGAAAAAGAACTACTTGCCACCGTGTCAGTTAATCATGGGATTAGGATTTCTATTTCGTTTAGAAGAAAGCTCGATCGAAAGGCACAAGGATGAGAGAAGGGTCAGAATTGTAGATGATGAAAGTGATCATGCAGAATCGACAGTCGAAGAAGATAAAGAGATAGAATTAATAGGGGATTCCGATGAAGGTAGTATGTTAATTCTAACAACATTTAATTTGATATCACCTTGATCTTACTTTTTGGATTAAATAGAGGAGCAATCCGAGCGGAAGAACGATTTAATTCCTATCCAGGAAGAATCGAAAGAGGATTTAAATTCAGAAGAGAAAATTGATCAGATCGCCAGCGATGAAGATGAGAACATATCACAACTTCCGGATACACAAATTAAAATTGATATGTCTGGTTCTAAGTAAGTTGTAGAAAACACAGATTAGTATCTTCCTTGTCGAAAAATTGAATGCGTAATGGTCGTTTTTGTGTTATAGAATTAGACTGCACATCGACAAAAACCAAACAATAATACCAGAGAACAATGATGAAAATGTGATTTACTTAGGCGATAATAAACCAATAGTAATCAATACTGCCATTAAGGAAAAGAGTTCCGATAAAAATAAACAACTTCTGAATTATGAAAATAGAAAGATTGAAACGGAAGCTAAGAAAAACGATCAAGTAGGACTAAAAAGAGGTCAGAAAGGAAGACTGAAGAAAATGAAAGAGAAATACAAAGATCAAGATGAGGAAGATAGAAAACTATCTATGCAAGTTCTTCAAGTAGGTGCAGTTGTAAATGCAATATCTCTGACATAACAAAAGCAATGTATAATAGGTAATATCCTATATGTATAAGAACATTCATTTAGTCAGCAGGTGCTGCAAAAGAAGATAAAAGAAAAAGTAAAAACAAAGATCCATCTGGGCCAAAACAACAAGGAAAGAAAAAGGGTCCAGCAAAACCACCCCCACCACAAAATCTTCAAATTATAGACAATGAAGAAGAAGACACTGGGCCAGGACCAGAAGTCGACATGCTGGATCAGTTAACAGGAAAACCTGTTTCGGAAGATGAATTGCTGTTCGCTGTACCAGTTGTAGCACCTTACAATACTCTACTGAATTACAAGTGAATCATTTGTGTTTGAAATTATATTATGATTTTTCTTCGTCATATTTATTTCATATGTATTATTTTTCAGATTCAAAGTAAAATTAACCCCAGGAACAGGTAAGAGGGGAAAAGCTGCGAAAACTGCAGTGACAGTATTTTCGAAGGATAAAGAAATTACTTCGCGAGAAAAAGATTTACTAAAAGCTGTAAAGGAAGAAACAATAGCTAGGAATATTCCTGGAAAAGTTAAAATAAGTGCTCCTCAAATACAGAAACTAAAGAAATAAATCTTTTTGTAGTGCTATATACAAAATGTATATAAGGAGATTTTGATCCAAATCACGTTACCAATAAATTATTACTCTTGCTGTTAAGAATACAGCAAACATTAAGATACCTAATGTGTTTGTAATCTTTAAACATTGTTAATAAACAAACATGAATCTGTATATACATATATAAACAATAATTCGCATGTACAGAAATCATGTACCGAGGGAGACCATTTCAATAATAATTTGTTTACTTGAAATCCATGTCTTTTCTTTCATATCCAATGTAATTTAAAATACATCATTTATGTTTGTACAAATATAGTGCAATTAACAGTGTTGTTGTATTTCTAGGCCGTGATTTTGTTCCTTTCAATGGATTATTATTATCTTATCTTATCTTATTTCCTATTTCTGTTCCTGATCTCTGGTTCAGAGTCTGAGCTCGACTCGTTATAATTTACTTTAACTTTAATCCTGTTTCTAACAACCTGTACACCCTTGGGTATATTTGCAGGAATAGGATTAGGAACCTTTTTTACCTTTCTAACTATTTTTATATCATACTCTTCGTCAGGTTCCATGTTATTTAATATTTGTTTTATATCTTCCATACCAGCACGCCTTTTATCTATTACAATACCTACAGTACTATCATCAAGATTTCTCACAGGACTTAGGAGTTTCCTTCTTCTAGGATTCTTTAATGCTTCGATACGCGGGCTCTTTCGAGTTTTATCTACTTTTGGTTTTTGTACATCTTGCGGAGTAATGGGTTTGAGGACTGCTTGTGCATGATTGTGAACACTACTCTCAAACTCCAACTTTCCTTCTGGTTTATGTGACAATTGCTTTAAACCATCTGTTAATGTTTTCTTAAATTTTTCATAATCTGGTACATCATTAAACTTCATACTTGCTAATTGAGTCATGTACTGTAGTATAGGTTTTGGAACTGATCCGTGGAAAGTGTGTTTTAAAAATTCCGGAATATCTTCAAATGCTTTTTCTTTTTGCTTGTGTACTGCAGCCGGATCTGATATATCTTTTTCCCACAAGAGTGAACCACATAACCATTGGATCATATTGTAGCCCAAAATTTCTAAATCACCACGCATTGTTGGAACTAAAATGAACGAATGCCTTAACTTGACTTGCAAAAATAGCAAATGCAAATATAAAAATTTAATATGCAATTATCATTACCTCCTGTATGAGCATCTCTACTATTATATTCTGTGGTTCCATTATGTGCTCTCTTAGGATCCAGTTTGTATTCGTTCTTTGTCGTATAACGACACGCCAGTCCAAAATCTACTAGATAAACCTGATCTGGAGACTTCAAATGTATCATCAAGTTTGATCCTTTTATATCTCCATGTACGTATGTTTTAGAATGAATATATTCTAATACGTTTAACTGAATATCGAAATATACGTTTTTAGAATCAGCTGTGTCGCGCATGTGTAACTAACATGATCATTACTACTCACTATTTGTAAAGCTACTTTATACACTGTGTGTTCTGGGAATCGTCTATTATTTTTTTCAAATAGCTTCCACAAGTCAATGCCATATCGTTCCGTCACAACAAATCTGTATTTAGTATTTTTGTATTCATGACTTCCAGAACCAAGGTATGGGGGCATTCCAAGCCCAGATAGTTTCTTCTTCTTTATCCAAGCCTCAACTAAAATGAACTTTCCTTTCTTACAATATCTGAGCAACCACATATTTCAGTACATAAAACTATAATACATGGTTTCAGAAAGAGTAGAACAACCACGCCAAAATCAATCATGAGATAAAAATGTTGTTCTTCATTTAATATCATCCACATAATTATCTTGTACATAATTATATTATCTATTCTGAACTTTTTGGTACAAGAATACTTACTATCGTTAGCTTTACCATTTCTCATGTAAAATTGCATTTCTACATAGAGTGGCCCATTTTCATGTGGTTCCTATAATTTATAAGATATAAGGCAGTGCATAAACAATTAAGTATAAGCAGTTATTCAATAAATACTTACAATTTTAATTACATTTGGGTAATCCTTTGGAGATTTTCCATTATAAGGAGCAGCTGTAATTTTTATTATAGTTACATTAGCACGATAAATTTATTGCTATTCGAATAAAAATTAAATGAAATTTCGTTGATTATAGAAATAGTGATTTCTTGTTGGGTGTAAATAGTACTCACCGGAATAAACTTCGCCAAATCCTCCAATACCAACGGAGTTGCCAAGAATCCATTGCTTTTTTGTCATATCTGTTAATATCTCGCCAGGAGATATCCGATCTGGCAATTTATACGCGTTCGCTTTCCTTTTCCTAGGTTCCTTTTTCACTACTTTACCAGACATGACGAGATTATGGTTATGAATAATGTCTTTAATACGTAGAAGAATAGGTTTCAACTCCGATGGAAATGACGGCGTACTAAAAATCTATAATTTCAGGTATTATAAAATGAAATTCTAATGCTATGACAAATTCCTATTTAAACAAACTTCGTACAGTAAATGAGCGAATAACGATACTTTGTGTACAATCGTTGAGCTATTGAGAATACGAAAAAATTGCAAAGGCGGGAACTGCAATTCTACAGTGCCGACCTTGAACATCGGAAAAATTCCTATGATGAAAACTGTACTACGAAAAAAAAAATAATTAATAATAAATATAAAAGAAGATTTGAAACATTATTTATCGAACTGTCACTGGAAATTTTTCGTGTAACTCGATACTTTTCATTTATGTTGTTCAACGTTTCATAGGGAGACAATGTTACTGTTGGTAATTCGAGCGCATTGAACTATACAACGTATGCTGCCACATGATCGTGCGCATGTTGATATTCAAAAATGTCAGACAGCCGTTAAAGTATATTTATGCTACACACGAGAAAAGCGTACAATATGAAAGAACGATGAATAAAACCTCGCGTTTCTTGTGCCGCGATTTCATTTTATGAATCGAAGCATCGGTGTTTGACGTTCCGTTGCGTAAGTTAGCGACAAAATCCCGTTTAGGTTACCTTTTTAAATGGAAGAGGCGGCGAGTCGCTCGCCAAATTCACGTCTAGACAGCAATGATCGAATCATCGAGACAGATGATGAGAATGCAAGTGGAACCAACAATGACATCGAGTGCGAACAGGAGATTCCGCACGGGGAATGTACACCGCAGCAGGCATCGACCAGTAGACAGATCGACAATTCTATTTTTAATACGATATCTAAAATTGTTAATCCTGCGGCAAAGGTCAGAGAACATATTCTGTTCAGTTATCATGTAAACTCCTTTATCTTGTGTACCGCTAAGCTTAAATATTATATATTTAGTTGTTTTCTCTAACTAACAGACTAATTTTCCTATATCGCGTGTAATTTTCAGGTACCAGAGATTCAGGATTTTAAAATTGTAAAACCCATAAGCCGTGGAGCATTTGGCAAAGTATTTCTTGGGTACAAGAAGTCTAACTCTGAGAAAGTATATGCAATTAAAGTGATGAAGAAAAACGAGATGATAAACAAGAACATGGCCTCGCAAGTGATAATAGAGCGGAACGCGTTGGCTTTAACTCATAGTCCGTACTGCGTACAATTATTTTACTCGCTGCAGTCGGTGAGCAGTGTCTATTTGGTAATGGAGTACATGGTGGGTGGAGATCTTAAGAGTTTGTTGGGTGTCTACGGCTATATGGAGGAATCCATGGCAGCTTTTTATACCGCAGAAATATGTTTGGCATTGGAGTATCTTCACTCTCACGGGATTGTACATAGAGATTTAAAGCCGGACAACATGCTTCTGTCCCGAGAAGGGCACGTCAAGTTGACAGACTTCGGGCTGAGTAAAATATCCTTGCACAGGGACCTAGAAATCTCTGATTTAGTGAATTGTACACCGAGTCTTTGCGCAAGAACCCCGGGACAGCTTCTGTCGTTGACTTCGCACTTGTCTTTCGGTTCTGGACAGAAATCTACCAGCGATTCGAATCTGAGCGAAACGAGCACGCCAGGCGTTAACTTGCTGGCTGCCCTGCAACGGAACTGTAATAAGTTTCAATCATCACCGAACTCGGTCATCTCATCTGCTGCGTCTGGAGACTATTCTCGAGTATCTGGCGTGACGCCTTTTCAGTCAGCCGAGGATCTACGGTTAGGGGAACGCTTCGATTACAATACCGGAACTGTGACTACCGACGAAGTGCAAGACAGCAGCTCCGGGAGTTACCACACGTGCGAAGCTTCATCTATTCGCGCTGGTAGTCAGCCGAGCCAGGACGTGGACGACGAAGACGATTCCACGTTAGAAGCGGAACAATCTCAGCACACATTTTTCCATACTAGTCCGTTGAGCACGTGCGCAACCTCGCTTGCGAGAGGCGCGAAGAGAAAGAGGGCGCCTGCTGGGGGTACAACGGGTTTAACGTGCGAGATAAATGCCATGGACTTGGACGTGGACAAAACGCCGAAGAGGAAGAACCGGGGCTGCATATTTTCCAGGAGTCCTATGAATTCCAACATTTCGGCATCGTTGAAACCACCGAATAACATCAGCAGCTTGAACGGAGGACAAGAAACTGGTTCAGGTGGAAGAGTCGCTTTCAGTACACCAGTGTCATCCATAAAACAAAAGGAGAGAACTGAGCAGAGATGTAACAGCGAGGAGGAAGAGGAGAAAGATGGAGCGGAAACGGTCACCTTAGTCAAGACAACAAGATTTCAACTTCCACTGCCCACAGCTTCCACGTCGGATTCAAGTAACGATGTACAAAGTGATACGTCGGAGCAGGGTCGTTCTCCTCAGAGTATATCTCCTATCAAAACACCGGCAAGTTCGAGTAACTGTTACACACCTTATAGAACGCCAAAGTCTGTTAGGAGAGGTGGTCAGACCGGTGCAAATAGATCAGATGACCGGATACTTGGAACACCGGATTATTTGGCGCCAGAGTTGCTACTGAAAAAAGGTCATGGTTCGGCGGTAGATTGGTGGGCTTTGGGCGTCTGTCTCTTTGAGTTCTGCACCGGTCTGCCGCCATTTAATGACGAGACACCGCAAGCCGTGTTTGCCAATATTTTAGCCAAAGACATTCCGTGGCCGGAGGACAACGAGGCTCTGTCGGCCGCAGCCACAGAGGCCATCGACGCGCTTCTGACTATAGACCAACATGAGCGCCCATCGGCCAAAGAAGTGCGGACTATGAGCCTCTTTCAGGACTTTCCCTGGAACAATCCGTTTAAAACGGTCCCACCGTTCGTTCCTCAGCCCGATGACAATTATGATACATGCTATTTTCAAGGTAAGCCTGGTCCGGCACGTAACGTGTTAAACCTACAGAGAATATTTAGGTGTTCGACCATAGATTGGACATCTGATTAGAGTGAAATTACTTGAATCCGTTTTCTGTTTTCAGCA
Organism: Halictus rubicundus; assembly: GCF_050948215.1. Lineage (NCBI taxonomy): Eukaryota > Metazoa > Arthropoda > Insecta > Hymenoptera > Halictidae > Halictus > Halictus rubicundus. The sequence goes on from NC_135166.1 coordinate 1,302,069, forward strand.
CGGAACATTATGCAGCACTTGAATGTCAGCAGCTGCGACACGTGACTCCCGGGGAAGTCAGCAACTGTCTGGTCTGTGACGGGAGTAGTCACTGTTAACGCTAAGAATTGTTACAATGTAAAACTATTTTTTATATAGTTGTAAATGTATAATACTATAAAATATTTTGTTACGACTTACAAGTTTCTGTGCGTTCGCTTATCTCTAGGGTGAAGATTCCTGACTTAATTGCTATGCTTCTTCGCTTGGTCATGATTATAGGAGCGGAGTAGAACAAGTATCGTTGATAGCGCTTTTGTGACTGATGGAACGAAGGCTGTTAGGTTTATGCGTCTATGAAACCTCATTATATCCTATATGACGATGTATCGGGTGGTTTGATGATGAAGAGCATGATAACGAGCGAAATACTTTATCGAGCGGGAATTTCGAGAAAATTCATTCCCCGTCGCGCTTTCACTTCAGGTTCTTGTGGATCCAGGGCAGGAAGTGCGTCACTCTCGTATAGACGCCTGGGAATTGACCTTTACCGCATCCGATGCCCCAACTGACGATACCAACTTGCGTCCAACGGCCGTCGTTGACCATCAATGGACCACCGCTATCACCCTGTAACAGATAACGGCGTTAGTCGAATTCAAGAGGACCCGAAGAACCGAATAACGCGATACACACCGAACAGGAGTCCTTCGCAGTTCTGCCTGCGCACAAGAAGCTGTCCACGATGCCACCGGGTGCTGCTGCACCATACTTATATTTGCATTGAGCGTTCGACCAAATTGGTATCGACACTTCCTGAAGTACCGCCGGTTGCGGTCCACCTGGAAAAGGCAAATGTTATTTCACATTAACGCGATGTTCCACACAAAGACAAACTGGGAATACAGAGATCCTGTTGCACCCACTTTCTCTCAAAGAGCCCCAGCCGATAACCGTAGCGGTTGTCCCAGAATATAGCTGGGAACCGCTGGGAAGGCAGATTGGTCGTATCTGTTCCGAGAATTGGACGGGTTCGCTGAGAGTCAGGAGCGCGACATCGTTGTACAGAGTGCGCACATTGAATCCTCTGTGTCTGACCACTCGTTTCACCCGTCGTTCGATGTGTACGATCTCGGTGTTGGTCTTGATGTTGTGATCACCGAGTCGGACCGTCAATCTCGCCACGTCCCAAGGATTCATACTGCGAACAAATTGCGAACGACCAATCTAAGCTAGAGCCTACACACGTTAGCTATTCCAAGCAATTGTAAACCGAACCGAACCGAACCGAAACAACGTCCTCTGAAATCGGACATTCTTCGCGGGCACAGTTTTGTCATGCGGTGCGTCTTCCCGCGACTTACTTGGCAACGCAATGAGCCGCGGTGAGAATGTGTTTATCGTCGATGAGCGAGCCGCCGCAGAATTGTCTGCCGGCGTTGAAGAGCGCTGCCATCCAAGGCCACTCGCCGGGCTCGACGTTGTGGCCGCCTACGATGCGTTTCTGGTCTTGGAAACCGTTCTTCGCACCGCATTGCGACGTGTCCAGGACGGAAACGCTTCCCGACAATGGTGTCTCAGTGGTCGGGGATGTGGTCGGGGATGTGGACGGCGCGCCCGGCCACCAGGCAGGTTTCTTCGTCGGCCAGGTTGTGCTGAAGCCGGGTTTTTTCGAGCTCGAAACTGGTTTCAACGTGGAGATCGTAGCTAAATCGAGGTACGGCGGATGGGTCGGTAATGGCGGCAAGGTGTGATCAGGTGGATGCGTTGGGATCGGCGGCGGCCATGAACCAGGTTGCTGCGGCTTTGTTGGTTTGAAAGTCACGTCATCCTTGTTCTTACCGTCGTTCTCCTGCAAAGTATGAACACGTTTATGCGTGCGCAAACGGAACAGCCACGGTAGTTAAAGAGAGTCATAAAAGTTTCGTTTGCGAAATCGATAGAGCCCAGCTGTAACTTTCTACGCTGGATCTAACGTTCTCGATTCGCATCACGTATTATCTTTACGAGTTCCTGGGAACTAATCGAGGTTCTACGACCGATCGCGTCGAGTCGGCCGGGTCTCTATCCTAACGAAGCTTTTTAAATCGATAATCGCCTTGGATCTTGTATTACCTGCGGGTCTTCGACTATCGGATCGATGGGATCCTCGTTGCTGGCCGGAGGTGGCGTGACAACCGGAAGCAGGTTCGAGCAACAGATTCCGAAGTTCGTTTGACCGCTCTCTCGTACGTAGCTGCAGGTGTCGTAAACCCCGAGAACCCAGCCGTCGAGAGCGCTCAGGTCGGGGATCTTGAAGTACGGGTAGCACTCCTTGAAGCTGGTGCAACGACCAAGCTCCCCTTTCGACGTCAGACAGAACTCAGGATTCGAGACGTCCTTCCTTCTCGCCTCGATCACAGCATCCAAATCGTCCGGTACTGCTCGACAAAACAATTACACGTTACGTTATCAAACAAATTCATTGTCAACGGTCTTCAAAATACGATCCTTAACTCGATCCAAAGGGGAGAGAAATATCTACTTGAGCTTGAAAGTTCCCCGGCACGTCTGCGAGTGCACGCGCGTGCATTAACCATGTCCCACCAGTGAATGACACATCGTCTACCGTTGTAACGAATGCGGATTGTCAATGTAACGCTATTGTACCCGCGTGACACATTTGTCAAGAAGATCGTGCGCGTTATCGGCACAGGGCCTTTTTCCCTTCGTCCGCCGTGAAAAGCGACTCCCTTCGCGGTAAAAAATATTTTCGTTTCGTCCGGACGTCACGGTGCTTCCCATTAAAATTTACATCGAACCACGTGCAAAACAGACAGACTCGTGCCGCGTTGTTCTCAGCGTCGCGTCGCGTCGCGTCGCGTCGCGAATGGTATTCCTCTCATGCTCGACGGGGACACATTCTGATACCGTCCTATTGTTGCAGAGAATTTTAATTGCAAAGGATCAAGAAAATGACCCACTTCGCAGCCATTGGCGCGAACAACCTTCGATTTACCGGGGACGGTGAGATATTACAAGAGAATTCCAGCTGGATCATTGGCAGCGGGTTCGCTGACCCAGGATTATTCACACAGGTGCACACACGCGTCGTGACTCCAAGACTTCCGTTTGCCGTCTATGGAACGCGCGGATCGTCGCTCGTTTGTCAATGCTCACCGTTCACACGTATACTAGAGAAAATTTCGCTACCGACCAAGTCCGATCAAACGAATCGGTTTACTTCAAACGATTATTTCTTTTCTTAAAGATCACAGGACAGCTTGAAGAACGCGTAGATTGACTTCGACTAGGGATCGAGGAGATCGCGGAGGAGGACGAAGCTAATTTTGCTGGGATTCATCCCCGGTTAGCACGACTCACCTTCGGTGACCACCGCGTCATCCAGTTCACCCTGCTGGTCCAGCGACGAATCGAAGACTTGCGACTTGCTCGCGGGATCGGCGTAGATGTGGCGAAGGTCGGCGACGACGAAGAGCGCGACGAGCGCCTGCACGACGTGCACCGTCACCATCCTGGTCGACGACCGGCGTCGGTCCACGTACGATCACGGTTAACTATAGGGGAACACCACGGCCTGGAGGATCGCGAGACGTTAGGGCCCGGTCGCTGTGTTACCAGTAGGGACCCTGGGACCGGCACTAAGTTGCTAAGCTGCTGAATAGCCGGTGCTCGAGCTTATAACGGGCTCGTTCTCCCCTCTCGGGCTCTCCGCTGTTCTTTGCCCCTAGCAGGTTCGACACGGCGAGTCACCGGGAGTCATCGGGCTCTTCTCTTGTTCTTTTAGCGGTTGCTGGCCACCTCCAGGCACACAGTCCCCGGTCATCGGCCAAGGAAAGGGTGAGCCCAGGGCGAAAATTTCCATCCGGATGATCGAGCGGTCCGATCGCGATCGACTTCGCACGATCGTTCTCCCGAGACTGTTTTCGGTGGGATGGGGTGTCCTTGCGAAGCATTGCGCAGGATGTTTTTACGCGATGCTCTGATTCCACTCTTAACGAGGCCGTGCGCTCGGCGCGCAATCGAGTACTTTACGGTTTTGGCGAACTGTTGCGATACGATGACAAGCCTCTGCTGTAAGGTATTATGCCGGACGAACGATTAGGACGTTTAATGAGAACGTTTAATTAAAAGAACAAAGTGTATCGCGCGTATCCTATGTGTCGGACACGTCCTCGAGAATGAGCGTACTAAATCTGAAGCACTGTATACGAAAGGGAAGATGGAGAACAAAATAAACACGAGTTCATTTTGGTCGGACAAAATTATAGGACACTAACAAGAAATTAGAATGAAGAATATCTAAAGAATAGTACACAAGAAAAAGAAATTCTTTTAGTAGTATTGTCGCACAGTATAGTACTCACTGTATAGTTTTGAAGATATCCTTGGCTTGCCAGAAAATGGAGAACGCGTATCCACGACGAACGAATGGAACATAAGGCACGTTGATCGTTCGATTGCGCGTTAATCAGACGATAAAAGTTCGCGTCCCTTTAAGGGGCAGATCTAGAAAGATCAAGTGACAGGGCAAGTTATTGGAACGCTGAAGAAGGATGACAGAGGTTCTCGGAAACTTTCCTCGGCGACCACAGATGATTGAACGCTTCCTCGAATCGGGTTTCGGTGTTTTTGTTTCGTCGCTTGCAAATAAACAAACGTAGCACCTTTCCGTCGACAACAATTCATGCTCGAATCTTTTTTTCTATCACTGTACAGGAATATTCTACTCGAGTGTTCATATCGGTCAAAAGGTCTTCGTTGTTATTACCTAAATCCGGTTCGTTTTTCCATTCATCGTCGCGAAACCGCGTGCCGTATTTCGTCCGCAATCATTTTTATTGTTCCGCTCTTCTCCGAATTACCTCTCGTAATTCCTCAATGAATTTTGCTGTTTTTTTTTTCTGCAGTAGTTTTATGGAACGCAACGACGACACAACACTCGCATTATCGCTAATCCGGATACAAAGGACCAAAAACTGGTGACGCGTTCAGGAACGTGCGTCGTCTAGAAAAAAAAAAGCGGACAGCTGTGGAATAAGTACGTCTAACGCAAAAAATCGCCTCAATTTACATTTACCGTTTCCTCGGACCGTGTTCGGTCGATCGAGAAGAATGGTCAAATGATCCGGTAACGGGTCCACGCCGGGGCTATCCGGTTATCGAAAACACAGTTCTGATTTCAGTCTTTTTTCCTCACGTCTGTGTCTCTCTTCCTCCGACGCTGAAGAGGAGTACCGTCGCCGTCGGACCGGCACGATTTGTCATTCGATCCGAAGATCCGTGTCCAATTTGCCCGGTTCGGTAACGGGTAATGGCGGACCTGTTATCCGATAAGTATCAGGAATGCGTAATTTCGCTCGGGGTCGAAAATGACGGTGGTTCCGGGGGATTGTGATGGGCGTGTGCGTCTCTCTCTCTCTCTCTCTCTCTCTCTCTCTCTCTCTCTCGGTGATTATGCAAGCCCCCGCCAGTGATATCTGTATTATGAGGAGAAGGTGGTGGGGCAGTGACACCGACGGGAGAGGGAGCTACAAGGAGACGTAGAGTTGGCTATTTTCGAGATCAAATGATACCGATTTTTCAAAATCTTGCAGCCTGATCAAGGTACCTTTCCTTTTTCCAGATTTGTACATTCTCCGAGAAAACCTGGACCATATCTCGTGACAGAACCGGCTCAATTTTGATTTGTCGCCGGCCAGGCTGTGAATGCCGGTTTCGAGTGGCATTTGCATAGAGAGTACAATCCACGGGCTGGCCTTGAAGAGGCCGAGGGAAGGCTGCACGTAAGGGACGTCGGCCGTGAACTTACCCGGCCGTGTGATTCCCGTGCACCGTCACGAATGCCAAGCGCGATACGCGTGCATTTCCTTCTGGCACGATGAATGGAATTTCTTCGAACGGCTCTCCCCGGGATCGCATGCACACCAGTCCGCGCAGCACACTGTGTTCCCACCTATTTGTTTCCATTTCCACCGGCGGCCGTGCCTCGACGACGGGCGCCACCAACTTATTGGAATTTCTCCTCGCCGAGGAAAATAACGCGTTCCCCGTAGAACCCCCTTGTTTTGCTCGCGGCCTCCGCCGCTGGGAGAAAAGAAGGGTTTTTGTTGTTCTCTGCGGCTTCGCGCGCTGTCGGCATTCTTCCGAAGACGGATCCCTGGATCTTCGTGCGAAACAAGAGGTGTTCGATTGTGCGGAACGGGTCAAAACAATACCGGGTAAAAAATGTTGGTAAACATAGGTCGAGAAGCCATTTCTGTTTTCCCAAGATCTAATAATGATAACTTTACTTACTTGCTTACGGAGAAGAGTGTCGTTGATTTCTTTTAATGTGTGATACAGCAGCCTTCTGGTCGAAAAAGAAGTCGAGGAACGGAAGCAGATCCCAAGCCTACGGATGAGAATAAACTTTGGGTTTCATGGTTCATTGAACTCTGCTCCTTAAAGGGCGAGGTTTTAGCGTTACTTTTTTCGTCGCTGTTTCGGTGCTCACGCCTGGCAGGTTGTTAGTAATCTTCATCAGCGGTCCCGCGGTTCGCAATTAGCATCTCCAGCGAGTTTTACGGCTGCGTTTCATTCGAGTAATCTTTTTCACAATGTCGATCAATGCGAACGTCGAATGTTGCAAGCGGAAAAGTAAGTTTGTGTACCTAGAAGAAGATCGTATTATCACATCTAATACAGGGAACGGTGTTTAATGTATTCCTGTAAATTTCACGAAATACATTTCCTATGAAACCGCTTCCTACCGTTTTCTAAAGTTAGAGGCGGAGATTCGAGGGAGTCCGAAGAAGCCCCCGTAACGGCCAATAAATAAAATCGTTCCCCGAGTGGCCAAACCGGACCGTCTCAAAAATACCGAGGCTGTTTCGGACTGTTGATACCGCGTTTCGCAGAAGATCCCGAGGGTTCATCGGCTGCCCTTCGATTTCGGTGGCGGAGCCTCTGCAGCGTCGCTCGTTTCGTCGACTATCTTTACGCTTAATTGCGAACCGATGTTAGCCGGGAAAGTCGAGGTAGCCTTCTTCATCCGTGGCTCCGTGGGTCGATCGGAATTCCATTTCGAGTCGCGCGTACTTCTTTCTCTTTCTCTTTTTTTTTTGTTCCTTCTGTCGTGGTCGTCATTAAGCTCCGGCGGACCATCGACTCGTTCTAATTCGAAAGTGCCCAATTCGTCGTCACGAGAGCCCGTTTTAAATACGCACGAGAAGATTTATGGGCGACAACAAGACATGCGTGAGCCGTACCATCGAACCAGGATCCCTCTTCTTCTTCTTCTTCTTCTTCTTCTTTCAGTTACCGAATGTTTCGCAGAAGGCGAAGAAAGTTCGACGACCGTGTCTCGTCCCCGGTCTTCCCGATGGAGCCGATTTTCTTCGGGGTCCCAGCGCAGCGCGGCCACGTTTTCTTATTGCAAAATTTGTCTGACGATTTCGCGGTTGACGCCACCGTTCGATCAACGCTTGTGCGCCCCACCTCGGAAACCGGTTGCGTCGGGGTTGCTTTTTATTATGCGCTCTTAAACGGTACCAAAGTACTCGGGGGGCCCTGAAACGAATCGCGTCCCATCACCGCCTGCCCGAGGAGTCTCGACGCTACGCGGACAACTTTCAGAAAACAGAATGCGGCATATCTCCTCCTCTGTCCAGCCAAGATTAAATTTAGGGTTGCAATAAAGCAGGCGAACAACACGCCGGACTTCGACGCTCGGCGTACTATAGTTGCGGAAAAAGTTTCTGGTGAACCCTCGGACGACCAACAGCGGGCAGCTCCTAAAAAATAAGTGGAGAATTAGTTGGTAAAATTTTAGGGTTGTTTCACAAAAACCTAGAAATAAGTAGCCCCTCTCGGATAACTCCGCGGTAGTGGGGATAATTCCGCGCCGTTTATCACCCAGGCCTTGGCGTCGTATATAGGGAAATCAGTGTTCTCAGAGCTCCAAAACCCCTGAAACCGTTTTGTTTGCAATTAATAATAACAGAGAGACGAATTTTATTCAGCCTTTTGAAATTTTGGATCAGTGTGTAACGGCGAGATCACGAAGATCTAGGCAGTTGACGGGCGACGTGACGCGTAGAAATCACCGGCTGAATTAATGGAAAATGTAGATTGTTACAAGAGAGAGATTACAATCGATCCCAAGCAACGGACACTGATGTCCGAACATTGTACGGCTTATGGCACGGCCGGAGGAGCCAGTTTTACGCCGTGGTTCCCGAAGACCGATCGACAACGTTCGCCTCCTTGCAATCAAGCCCGGAGATCGTGTTGCCCGGCCTAATCGAAGATACTGTATGCACGAGTACTACGAGGATCGCGCGTGAATACACGACCTTGTAGGGGGCCACTGGCCCGGAGTTGAGTTATCCGTACAGTGTCCGCCTTCGACCGACTGCGTGGATTCCTTAATGGTCAATAACTCACCGAGGGTGGTTCTTATGTAACTATTACTGTGATTACACGCGTAATTCCCTCGGCGAATCGTGGCCTCCCTCGAAAATCATCGACGATGATCTCGACGATCGAAATGACACGGACGCTCCGCGCTCGCACACTAATTCCGGACTGTTCTCAAAATTCATAGAGCCACGGGGTGATCAGTAATATTTTTTTTATGTGACCTCCCTCAATATTTCTGCTATTTATAATAATATGAAATAATTACGTATACAAAACCTGCGCGGGGGGAAATATTGCGATGCAAACATCGCCGAGAAAATTCTTAATCGATAAGAAAATATTTACTCGGAAACGAAACTAATATTGATAGGTACTAGAGACTTGAGCTCGACTGTTATTTATTTAACAAATCAGATGCGGGCACGTGTCCTCTTCGGTCTACCTCGATCAACTGTCAGCTTACCCAGGAAAGTACCCAGTGTTGACCCGATGACGCGAACATTTTGTAATTAATTCCACTTGTTTTAAACGGCCCCACGTCGATTGTTGGTCTTCGCGAATTGTGTTGTTTCGTCTTCCTTTCGACCTGTGTACGAACGGAATCGTTTCGTTGGATTCCCGACTAACAGGTTTTCTTTCTGCACTCCTCGTCGGTACAATTTCATCTCCGCCAAAAGAAATCGGTCGGGATTGTTGATAGAGGCCGCGTTATTACTACAATTATAATGCTGCGGATCGAGTTTTAAATGGTTCGGAATGCTAATAAAACTTGCGGGGCGAGGGGCTTCGGTTAGACTTGTACAAGTATAGATAAGTATTCCTCCGACCGGCAGGACGCGATCGAGACGATTTTCTAATAGCAGGACTGGATATTGATGGGCCTTCGTTTTCCAGCGTTTCTAGATCATTGAAATCGCGAAGAATTTAGTCTCGGAGGCCCTGAGGTAACTCTTGAAAATTTCAAAAGACTTCGAGGATTTTCAGGGTGATCCCTGAGATTCCAGTGATCCTAATGAGGAGAGATCACAGCAGAGAGGGAGAGAGAGAGATAGAGATCAGATGGAGATAGAGATAGATAGAGAGAGAGAGAGAGAGAGAGAGAGAGAGAGAGAGAGAGAGAGAGAGAGAGAGATAGAGATCAGAGAGAGATAGAGATAGAGAGAGAGAGAGAGAGAGAGAGAGAGAGAGAGAGAGAGATAGAGATCAGAGAGAGATAGAGATAGAGAGAGAGAGAGAGAGAGAGAGAGAGAGAGAGAGAGAGAGAGAGAGAGAGAGAGAATGGCCCTCAAGAAGTACCTACCTTAGAGGTGCAAGAAATCCGAAGGATTTCCAAATAAATGCTCCGACAGAAGCGAGTGGTCCCCTCCGACGGCAATAACGACACGGTGATTTATAAAACGTACTAATATAATATTTATTGTTTGCAATAAACAGCGTAATATAATATCACCTCTGGCACAATCTCACGATGGCAAGACAACGCGAAAACGGTACATATATTCGGTATTCTCACATCACTTATCTGTTTTCCGCAACATCTACTCGGGCTTCATGGCTTCTCTAACAAAACGGCGTGGGCGCCGCGTTCCTGGACCCGCGGGGTTTCGGGTCTGTTTGCACAGCGTACCTCCGCTAACATACGGGCGAGACATTTCCAACGAAATGTGAAGGCGAGGAAGCCGTTGGGCTACGTGTTCCGCATCGTCGTTCACGTTTAAGTACGATATCGGCGACGGTCGCGATACGATCACGAACAGATCCTTCTCGGTTCCGCGGCTCGCGAACTCTCGGCGACGGCTCTCTCTCTCTCTGTTTCTGTCTCTCTCTCTCTCTCTCGGCTCGTGAGGAAGTACAACGTCGAACAAACTAACTAAACGAAAGAGAAAGAACACGGAAAAATGACGTCTCCATCGAGAGTTCGTTGTTCACCGGTGTCGTCGCGCGGCCGAGGTCTTCCCCTGATCGTAACGCGGCTGTCCTCCATAGTGTATCATTAATTAATAATATTAATAAACGTAAGGATAATAAGGGCTCAAATACGATAGCAATAAAAATCGTTCGCGAGCCTAACGCGTGCTTTGCGCGTTGGTATGGCGGCTGACGAATATTTGGGCGTTTCGGGGGGCGGGGTGGGGATGGGGGTCAGGGCTATTAATTACGGAAAAATATGTCATGGAGCAACGCTAACAATCTTCGTAAAATGTAATCAACCTCTTCGTCGATTCTCTCTTTCTCTTTCTCTCTCTCTCTCTCTCTCTCTCTCTCTCTCTCTCTCTGGAATACGCGTTCTATTTACCATTCATTCTGTCATTCTTTCTTGCTCGCTTGATCCCTCGTTTACTCTCGCATTCTCGCACCACGAAGACACGCATCCCTTGTATAAAAATAATAATAATATTATTTATAATAATAATAATAATAATAATATATATACGTAATTACGTAGCTCTAATCAATAGAATCCATAATATTAATAATATCAAACTATATGCTGTCTTGCAATAGATGTAACAAAATATAGTACTCATGTCGTAATAATATGCATTTTACAAGCGTATTTTGATCCTTGCTTTGATATCGGTGTATCCGCGGCGCGACGTGTTCGCGTGTATGTATACATAACATATAGATCCATATATTTCTACTTATACGTATAACCATGCGTGTGAAAGATAAAACGAGTGTCGTGATCGTGATGTTTCCTCTAGTCTGATCCTAGATGCGAGTGTAATTACCGTACTTTTTGATCGATGATGGTGGATGGTTCGTGTCTGTGTTGTGTGTCTGTGTGCGTGCGTGTGAGCGTAAAAAAATTAAGCGACGAGAGTGTCGAATGGCTCGCTTTCACCAGCGGCACATTAATCCTGGCTTCGCTTCGCGAGAGAAACAAGAACAATACCGATCGTAGACTCGCATTGTTCCAGCACGGCCGCTGGTTTTCGGCGAGCATCGACGATCTCGCGCGACATCGAGATTCGGTCTCTGCCATAATCAAGATAAACCCGGGTCTCCCGTTGATCGCTTCAAGAGCTTGGATCCTCCGGAACTCGCCGAACAACAACCGTCTTCGACAAGACGAATAAACATCTGACCGCCGAATTTAAACATAAAATTGCCCAAGCTTTAATATTTTCAAGGATCGTTGACGTACATATAAAAACTTTAAACATTCGATACCGCACGCGACTACAAAAAGCTTCGTCCTCGAAGGATCCAAGTCTCGAAGTTTGTTCGCATATATCTGTACAATACGCTCGCTGAAGCTTCAGAGCTCTCGATCGTGACTTAACGAGAATAGAGACAATTAAATTTTAGATTAGCGGAAGCACTGACCCGAAATGGGTTTGTCGTTCAAGGTCGACTACGGGTACCAAACATGTCGTAGCTACCTAAACCTAAACCTAGTCATCGTCGGTCGTCGCGACGAGTACCACGCTGCGTTTCCATCGAAATTTCGCGTTCATCTGGTCGTCGGAACGATTAATTACGTATCTGAGAGTAATACTTCGTGTCTTTGTATAATATCAAAGAATCCTGGGACGCGCAGCACGTGGAATGATAGCGAAGTACTCTACGGCGAAAAGTGTCCTCGTTGGCGGGCACGAATGAAACCGGAGACTCGAGTGAATTCGAAATGGAGATTCCTGGCTCTCCGAAATGGTTTTTTCTTTTTTGGAGCTTCACTCCTGAAATCCTGAGGACGAGTATGACACGAAACTTCATTTGCTCGGTATATCTATAACCGCGTGTGTACGTGTACGTGTGTTTACGTGTGCGAGCGTTAACACTACGAAATAATGCTCGATGGCACCGGTCTATCTTGTAATGGCGGCGGAAAATTCGAGAGAACGCTTCACAAAAAAAAAAAACAGTTCTGCGCGCGAGTCTCGGTACAAAATAAAAACGCTTTCTCCCATGCTGAACGCGTAAACAAGAATTTAAACTCTATAGCGACGATACAATAATAATAGAGCGGCGATCTCTTCATATACAATCTTATACGTCATACGTATACTTAATGCGTAACGGAGTACAGAGGAGGGGGCGGGGTGGGGGCATGGGAAGGATTCCTTAAATCAATTTTGATTGATTTACAATATAGCCATCGCGTGTCAACGACGACGCCGTCTCTCTCTCTCTTTCACTCACTCTCTCTCTCTCTCTCTCTCTCTCTCTCTCTCTGTCTGTCTGTCTAAGCTAACAACCATCGATATAAATTGTTCACAAGTGAAAACAAACAATATAGAACATAACGAGTCGCCACGGCTCGAGCAACATGAGCCCCGCGCCATCATGGAAGCTATAACGACACACAGTTGTCGCGCGAACGCGCGAGCCTCGTTATAAAATTTACAAATTTCACGTCCGATATTCTCGGGAACAATAATAACAAACAATCTAGCAGCGAGGTCGGGCTCCCGCGTTCGCGGACTCTGAACGGCTACAGCTCCGGGCGACCACTATCAACTAACAATCATCTGACTTCTTAAATCGCAACATCAGTCCCTTCGGCGGGCCCCGGGAAGAGCAACCTAGCGCCCGTCTTCTTCTTCTTCAACTTCTTCCTTTTCTTCTTCTTCCTTCTGCTTCTTCCTTCTTCTTCTTCTTCTTCTTCTTCTTCTTCTTCCTCTTCAGCAGTACAGCATTCCTCTTCGTCCTTTCGCAACCGGACTCGATCCGCAAGATCGAGCACTGGCGGCGACCAGACCTCTCGATCCAGGTCCCTGAAAAGCTCTCTGTTCACATTGCACCGTGTCGACGATCCTTCGATCCTTGAACCGCGATCGCCGACTGCTGCCGCTCTCTCTCTTCCTGTCCCTCAGACTTATTTACACCGAGTCGCATGCGGGCAGATGCCTGCGCACGCATGTCCTCCCCCGCGTTTCTTTCACGTGTTTCCGGTGTCGTGAACGTGCGCGTGGCCGTGCGCCGAATTCGTTAGAGGTGAATGAGCTATGTGAGCCGGGGACGAGGGTAGCTCGATCAGGGTGACGTCGTAGCCGGGTGCTGTCGGCGGTTCGCCGGGGTCGCCAGGGTCACCCGGCGACCCGGGATTCGGGTTGCGCTCGTTGTTCGGGTCCGGGTTCACTCGGGAATGGCTCACCTCCAGCAGGAACAGGTCCTCGTCCACGTAATATCGGATCATGTCGTCGTCAATTTTCGCTGTAATTCTGAAACACGTGGACATCCTGGTTAGACCGGTTTGTTTTTCGCCTAATCCTGAAGTTCAGGCTGTTTCTACCCTGCTGAAAGCTTTTCCGGGGCTGAGTTCGACGGTAACAGCCGGCTCGCACCACCGATGCGATTAACCACGAATAATAAATATTGAATCAACTTTTTAAAACGGCGTTCCCATCGATTTCCTCCGGTTCTTCCGTCGCGGAGTGAATCGATTTGGCTGGTGGCTCCATTCATGGCAATTTTCGAGCAATCGCTGGTGCGAGGTCGGCGTAACAGAGAGCTCGAGAATAACATTAGTCTGTCGTGTGTGGTTTCCGTGTCGAGGGACAAGGACTGTGGGCGTGTGTTCTAAGCAGAGTTAATCGTGACTCTCGGACAGGTCGACAGACTTGAAAGAGGCTCTTCTTCAGAGTTGGAGGGGAGGAGGAGTCGTGTTACTCGTGTTACTCGATAATAGTATTTGTGATCTAGGAGGAGCTGTGAAGTATGTACATTAGCCGTTCGAAGAGAACAGGTTTTATGATCGATGAGAGCGGAGGTCCCGAAGGAATTGTGTCCGCTGTCATTGATCATCACAAAATGAATTTATGCTGTGCGTGTATAAAATAAACAAGGATGAGATCAGTTTGTACGCAGCTCGAGAAGGGTGAGGAACGCATGTAGTGAATTCTGGAGCTTCCGAAAAATTTATCACTGGCAGATAACATCGTTTCGCTTATCGGGCTGTAACCTGAAGCACTTCGACGTTAGCTTCTCTTAAGCTAAGAGTATTCTCTATTGGGAGATGAAGAAAAAGTGTACGGTAACGAAGAAAAGTCATTTAGGGGTAGGCAGACATTTCTTTCTGAAGGTTCTTCTCAAATATCAAAATCAGTGGCCTCTACGCGGAACAAAGACGACGTCAAGCATGGTGTCACACAGGTTACAGCCGAATAATTCCTAAACTTCAGTCAAAGTCACCAAAATTAGAACATCCTTAGTATCAGAATGACTCGCGGGCCGCCGAACCGCGTCAGAATGACGGCAGAAATCTGTCGACTCTATCGTGTCGGCGTGCGTACAGTGAACAACACTACCGAATCCGGTATCTCTAGGATCTCTGTCCGGTATAATAATACAAGAAAGTGAAAACACAAAGAGCAAAACAAACAACGAAACACGCGTACGATCCACAGGTGAACTGGATGCGTGATGCGTCCGAGAGAGGAAGTATGACGAGAGAGAAGTGTTACGTGCAGGAAAGTGCAAGCGGGTCGTGCGACAGGAGCGAGGCATGCGGTCGAACGTTCGCGCGCGAGTAGAATGTCTCCGTTCCATTTTTGTTCCGTTCCACAAACAACATTTGTTAGCGATTAGTTAGGGAAGTTATCGGACCGTTCGGGAGACATTCCGCTCGTCAGTGAGAAATAGAAATAGAATTAGAATTAGAAATAGAACAGATTAGTGGATTAATGCCAAGGACAATTTTTCGTGACCGAACGTGTGCGTGTGTGCATGTGTGCCCATGATGGAAAATTCCGGACTGACGGGGAACGGGTTAGGGGTGTAGTAGCGATGACGATAGATCGGCGACAGACACCAGACGGAAATGAATGATTAGAGAGAGAGAGAGAAAGAGAGGAGTCGAAATAGTCGGTTCTCGGTGAAAAGAGAAAGAGTTGCGTGTGCGGTTCGCAGAGGCGAGAGAGGGACAGACTACCAAACTAGCCAGAGAGAAGTCAGGCAATGTCACCGTTATGGCATGCACTACGTGGGCGGTGCATGCAAGTAAAGATGACACTCTACTAAACTTACCCCTTTGTGTTTTTGCGATAGAGGTTATTAATACTCGAGGATGCAATTTTGTACTTTGACTCAATCTGTAAAATAGAAAAAAGTAGAACATTAGAATTTTGACAGTGGTTGCGGACCATCGGTTTTGGGGAGAGGTCTGCTCGGTGCCCGGGGACGGTCCCGGTTGCGCGCGTCACAGTCAAGAGAGGTCGGAAAAAATGGGGCGTTTAGGGTTCGGGGGTGGGGGTGGGGGGTGGAATTGGAAAAGAGACTCGACAACACAAAACGAAAACGGGAACGTTCGATGGACCATCAAACAAACAAACAAACAAACAAAATAAACAAAAGTAAAGGAAATACGCTTAAGAAAAATTTCCAGATCGAAATGGAGGGGATGAAGTAGCATGAGAGAGACAAGAGAGACAGAGAGAAGGAGAGCGCGTTGAAAAATGAGAATCGTTCATCCGTTTCTTTCCACTTTTTTCTTCTGGCTACTGGATGGATCCCCGTTGTGAAATTACGATCTTGCGACGACGTTTCTGGCGTTTTGCGACATACCTCTATCGTCGAAACCCATCGCGATCGTTGACCTCGCACACGGTAGCATACACAGAGACGTTACACGTGTGTCGAGGAGGGTTTGTTGTTGGGCGGGTGGATGTTAATCGATCGCGCGCGCGCGAGGCCGAGGCCGCCGCGCGCTGGATCTCGTATTAATTGCGAGAGGATTTTTGGCGGTGTGATGCATGCGCGTTAATATTAATAAACCAGCATTTATGGAACGGTGCAAACAAGTATATTGATTAATGGGTAGTTGGTGGCTGTGTCCCTCGCATGCATGGCTAATACTTGAGAATGGCCGTGTCGCTTGTAGAGCCCGTGTTACTCTCGCGCATCACTCATTAGTCATATCGGCCGCGGTGTACGCTCGCGTCGAATCGAGGCGTATATGTACACCGACCGGCGAAGAAACGTGATTAATTGTCCGCGTCGAGATAATTGCGAGTTAACGTCGTGCTGTGCGTCGACGCGGGGCCGCGTGTGTCTCGCTTTCTAGCCGAGGATTCGGTGTTGCTGTTGCTTGTTGCTGTTGCTGTTGCTGTTGCCGGGCGCGCGCAGGTTTCGAAACGCGCCTCCGGTATAAATAGACGACCGAATACACGCGCTTTCAAACTCACCCGAGCTTAACCGTTTACGCAACGCGCGAAATATTGCGAAATCTGCCGACCGTTTTGCCTGTCGAACGGCGTCGCGACGCTCGGAAACGGAGCTTCCGTCGAGGAATCGGAACTGAACAAACTCCTCGTTTCGAGAGACTACTTTTCACCTACCAAATACGGTAGAAGCTCGCTCGTTGCACGAAACGGGGCCGAAGAGAGCTAACACGCGTTCGCGAGCGTACAGGTGCGAAGAGCTCTAACAGAAAAAATCCGTGGTGTCTCTTACAGCGTTCAAAAGTCCCTGGACGGTGGGCGGCGTGACGTGCAGGGGTGTGTAGACGTCCTCGGACTCCTGGCGAACGTACAGCATCACTCTCTCCTCGGCGTCGGCCGGTCTCAGATGGGGCGGCTGTTGTTGAAGGTGCAATCGGTTCCCGACGCCGGAGACCACGGTGCCGGTCATACCCGTTTGCTGCACACCCTGCAGCACCGAGCCCTGCAGCTCCTGGACCTGCATCAGCAACGAGTCCTTCTTGTCGTGCAGGCTAGTCAGATTGTCGGGCGGGAAGTGGTTGTGGAACTTGAGGGCCGGCAGGCTCGGTCTGCCGCAGGCAGGGTAAGGGCTGCTGCCCCCGGCCTTCAATCCTCCGCCCTCGCCATTGCTCAGGGACGATGTGTCCGTATCGCCACCGCCTCCGCCGCCACCTCCGTAGAAGCCCGACAACTCCATCGTCGAGAACTGTTCGGGAACAAGAAACAGACACATTTCACACCTCTACTCTTTGCTACCTTCGCCAGAATCGGGTTTAGTGATAGGAGTTGCGGTTAATGGAGAGTTTTGGCGGTGTTGAGAGCAGAGGATTGCGCTATCGAGGAGACTACGCTTTCGCCCCGTTTAAAATGGTTCCGGTTAGGTTCGTCGAAAAGTTGAGCCAGATCTTTTGTAAACCCCTGATCGAATTAGAAGTGTCGATTTGTACCTTGTCGATGGTGTGCTCAGCGGGCGGCGAGAACAGGACAGGTGGTTTGTGGAGATCCACCATCGAGTAGAATTCGCTGCGTTCCGTCACGGAATGGTAGAGCTCGTCAAGCTTTTTCCTGCCGGTCGCCGTCATCTTTCTCTTCGCTGCCCTCCTCTCTTCGTCACGGGTCTTTCTTTCGGCGCCCTGTTAAACATCCATCAATTATATTCCCTGCCGTCGATTCTCCCGCTCGAGCAACGAAACGCAAACATACGAATCGTTCTCTATGGGGATGCGAATGAAAGTTTCGAGGGGTTCAATGCTAACGAGACACCGTGTGTTGATTACCTTATCGCAGAAGACTTTGATCTGGCAATAGCCGCGATGCGACGGCGGCGTGTACGAGTGAGTGTGCGGGGGCGGTTCCTCGTACGTGTCCACCTGGATGTGCAAGGGCAAGCCCTTCACTCCCTTCTGGCTGGAGAAATCGGTGCTGAGACACTGCACCGCCACGTTGATCTGTAACGAGACCGGCGTTTACCGGGATGAGCTCTCTCGCGAAACTATCTTTTCCCCGGGTTAATAACAATCGCATGAATAAGCAGGCTCCCATTAAAGCCTCCGACGGGGATCGTTCTATGCAAATGGAATCTCTGTAATGAACGGACGAAGGACTCTCTCATACCTTCGCCGAGGATTCGAGTGGGTTCCAATAAACGGCAATCGCATTGTGCGCGACTTCCTCTATGCAGCCCACCAGTCCCACGCTGTTCTTCGTGTCTGCAATGGTACAGATTATTGTTAAACTTGCAAATCACTCGTCGCGCGGAGCGACGACAAAAATAAAAATTTCTCGTCTCTCCCGCATTTTTCAGCGATCATTTTAGTATCGCGTTCAAACGATTGTTTGGCAGGTCGATTCGAGACACCATCGCCTCCGATAATCTTACCGAGCGTGCGGCATAATCCGAGCGGCTTGCGCAGAAGATACGAAGGATCGTGAGAGATTGAGATATTCGAAGAAAAAAAAAAGAAAAAAGAAGAAAAAATAGCACAGGGTTCGGTTTCGATCCCGGCGAACCGATTAGAATGTAACTCGAGTGCGCGTATGGGTGGTCAGACGTTATTTGGTGGACTTAATGGTGTCCGGCGACGCGCTTTACTTACCAGCGTCGAGGATACGTTGCTTGACAGAATGTTGCCTTCCGTGCCAGAACTGCCACGCCTTAATTTCGTCTTCGGGGCTCTTCTCTTCTCGGAACATCAGCATTACCACGCTCTGCGCGACAAAACACAGAGAAAACGGTGTAAGTACTTTATCACGGTTAATACCGCTCGGCCGGATAAATGGCGTCTGCACGGGGGGACGGGGGGAGGGGGAAGGTGCATCGGAGTCTCCGCGCGCCATAGTTTTATGCAATTTCGTGAGAAACGGTCACTTAATGCC
Source organism: Halictus rubicundus (assembly GCF_050948215.1). Classification (NCBI taxonomy): domain Eukaryota; kingdom Metazoa; phylum Arthropoda; class Insecta; order Hymenoptera; family Halictidae; genus Halictus; species Halictus rubicundus. Next base: position 1,320,974 of record NC_135166.1, read on the forward strand.
GCGCATCTACGATACCCCAGCTTATTACAGGCGATTCTCCTGTATCGTGGCGGCTACCAATAAATTCTCGCGAGCACCGCAGACAGACCAACGATCGGAATAATTATTCCTGGCCCCGATGGTCGCGAGACAAATTGATGACTCCGTCGGAGGTCGCGGCGTTTTAGAAATTCGCAATAGTCGTTCAACGCTCGCAAGCCAGATGGTTTTTACCACCGTACACGCACCGATCTCTCATTTCGCTTGGACAGCGGTTCAATCAATTTTTTAAACAACCGTGAACGACTGGACGAGGTCTTTTAAATACTTGGTCAAGATGGGCACCCGGGTCCCGCTATCCAAATCTGTGAAAAATTAAGCTCTTTCTTTTAGAAATAACGAAATTATAAATATGTTTTCACGAGAAAAATGTAATTTTGTTGTTATTACAAGGCAATGCATGCCAGTTGCATGCACTGCTTGGCAGTTCTAGTGTTAGGGACAGATTCCTCCGCGTTTATTAGAATTATTCCAGAGAGAAAGAAATTTGTATTCCGCTCCCGAGTCCCGCAATTGACGCAGAAGATTGTTGCACGAAGATCCGCCGAGTCACGTCTGCTCACGAAGTGTTTCCGAAGTTTTTAAACAGACTTTTTACGTATCGTTGAATCGGCAAGTTTGGGAGGAGTGTGTTAGCATAGAACATTCGGGAATGGCAAAAATTGTTTCACCGAATTAAATTTGTGCTGTGTTTAATCGACGAATGCGCTCTAGAGGAAACAGAGCAGAGAAAAAGATTGGAACGAAGGGCGGAATATGCCAGGGATTAAGGAGATTCAGGGAAATAATCGGTTCGGGCGAAAGAGAGCGCGCCGGAATGGCGGCGATCCCTGTCGGTCGAAAGTTTAGACGGTCGGCGACAGAGCCGGCGTGCGTCGGTTGTGCCTTGTGCATCATAAATTGCGCGGCAGCGTGCAATTATGCAACGGAAATTACAGAGATTCCGGTATCGACAGGCATCAATGACCGGTTGTAGATCGGTGCGCGGCGGGATTTTTCGAATTTTACGGATAATCACGCGCTGTCCGATCTCTCCCCACCTATGGTCGGCACCGAGCATGAACCACGGGGATCCCGGCGGGACAATGGTAACGGAACTACGTCACGGAACCCCGACGACTGGCACGCAACACGCGAAATTCGCGTGAGCTCTGCATCGCCAGCGACACGTAGACACGCTCGATCGGTCGAACCGCGCGCGTATAAATCACGCGGTACCGTATAATCCGGTAGCATAAATCGCGGCATTCGACACTGCTAATTCCCCATAAACAGCCGTGTATCCTACGATAGTCGTCTTTACGACGATTTTTCCCCCGGGCCTGCGACGTGTCCGCCTCGCGCGAGGCGTGATTCATTGGTAAAAACGGCTGTACGACGGCAATTATGCTGATTAATCGGGAGGGACAGACACCACGATTCTCTTTCTCTCCCTGCGCCCTATCTAGTTATCTATCCGCCTCTCCGTCTGCCCTGACCACTTTCAACGAACGATTCTTTCGATCGGAATGGCTGCCGGTCGTTGAACAGCTTCCCGGGGCCTGTAATTACGGGATATAAGGTTTCGATGCGTAACGCCGCGCGCCGAGAAAAGATTAAGCAGTGTCCTAGGGCCTGCCCGGATGACAGAAACCTCTGCTCGAGACTCTCTGAATAGTAATTCAGCCGGAGAGTGTCACTCGATCTCCAATAGGCGATCGTTAACGCTGCAATTCCGATCGGGCTGAGAATATCGCCTCGGAAAGGTTCCAAGAGCGTTCGAAGCACCATTCTCAGGTAAAACGAAACTCCATTGTTGCTTGTAATCTATTCTTTACGAAATTTACTGATTTCTATAAGTCAATACGCTAATTATGCAAATGGATTAATCTTGAAGAGGTGGGTTTCGAAATGCGCAGAAAAGAATTTGAATACCGAATCGTTGCGATTTTTCTGATTCGGGGCCGATCGGTAACAGAGCAAGGGTGTTTACCATGTCGAAACGCGTCCCAACGGAGACCTCTATCGCGTGCAAGGTATAGTTCTCCTTATCGTGCCGTCGCGTCGTTCGAGCTCGGGGATCAGATGAAAGGGTAACCTTCGCGGGGCGAACCAGTTTACACGTGTCCTCGGGGCCGTTTTCGCGGGTTAACACATAGTCATGTGCTGGCTGGTCGCGGTACAGATTGTCGACAAATAATTCAGAATCAGGCAACCGTTCGTTCGTTGGTTGGTTGGTTGGTTGGTTCGCTCGTCGGACAACGGTAGGCGGTGAAAAGTCCGGGAGCCTAGCCGGTGCGATAACGCGTGCCTCGCGTGTGCGTGACATCGGTCGCGACAGAAGCACGCTTCACTGCGCAGACCGGCGCGTGTTCCGAGACAATTTTTCCGGATTCGGGTGAATGGACGAAGAATTGCACGCACTCGGCTAATGCTGTCTCCATTGGCGGATCACGACGTTAATGGCTCGGCAAAACAACATCGGAGCAGCAGAGAGCCGTTCCAAAATCTTCCATAGACAATGGCCCCGACGACCGGAGAACGGCTGGTCGAACTTGTAGCTTTTGCAGACTCCAAACTCACCCTGACGATGACCACATTCACTTTGCAAATCAAATTCCCCAAATTTCTCAAATTTTTTGAGAAACGATTACCCAAATCCTACTCACTTCAACTCTAAAGGCAACGAGTTCAAGTATAGTACGTATAGTATAGTTCAAGTATGGTAAGTACATAGTATAGTACAGTATGGTAAGTACATAGTATAGTACAGTATGGTAAGTATATAATATAGTATAGTTTGGTAAGTCTACAGTACAGTATAGCATAGTAAATATATAGTATAGTATAGTATGGTAAGCATATAGTATAGTGCAGTATGGTAAGTATATAGCACAGTATAGTATGGTCAGTATATAGTTTAGTATAGTATAGTACAGTAAGTATATATTGTAGTACAGTATGGTAAGTATACAGTATAGTACAGTATGGTAAGTATATGGTACAGTACTAGTAAGCGTAGTATAGTACGAGCAAAGCATTTTTTGCGACCTTCTTAGCAGGCCGAGAAAATCGAATGAATATAATCCGGAGAAAGTATGGTTGGTCCTGTGACCATGGTTTGTTCCTGCTAATAGGAGTGAGGGAATTCCGCGCCGCCCTCGCGAGGAGGAATCGCGCCGGTCGCGCGGATCCATCGTTGAAAAAGCGGCGACCGGCTATAAACAATAACCGGCCGACGCACGTGAGAGGAGCAGCGTGTTCGGGTAATATCGTCGCGGGAAATTGCGAGTGTACTCCTCTTAAATCGCATTAGGCCGGGCCGGCGCGGCGCGACGCGTAAGCGTTTACGCTCGTTTGCAGACTCCTACGAGCGATAGAATTCGCGCAGCCCGAAAGAAGAAGTCGGACGAGGTCGTTTGTTCTCGCGGCTCTAATTGGCATCGCCGGCGCACCGTTAGCAATTTCCATCCTGATAAAGCTGCCGATTCTTTATTTTTTCCTCCCTCTATACCGGCCCACCCCTCCCACCCTTCGTTCAGCTAGGAGGAGTTACGACTTCCTCGTTAATTGCTAATCGAGCGTTCGGCCGCGTGCGTGGTGATTCCAACGGTCGAAGAGGGGGGCTCGAGGGAGGGATAGCTGGCTATCTTGTCCCCTCTACTCGTCTCCACCGTATTCTATGCACTATCTCACGAGTGCCCGTGGTTTGTTCGCGTTCGAGACCCTGCTTCTGCCCCCCCCCCTTTTCGTTTCGTGACATTAATCCCCCGATAAACCGATTATGCGCCTTTTTGTGGCACTCGCTCTGCCGCGCCGCGGCGAGTAATTCTCAATTTTCTTAATAGAATGGTGATACGGTTTACATACTCGGGAGACCAACGGCTAATAAATACGGTTAATGGCGCGTCGCAATCTTTGAAATTTCCGTACGACCGAGAAACCGAATCGACGGCTTTTAATAAATCACCAGGATTTCTCTTGGTCGCTAGATCTCGCGCGAGTGACGTTAACGTTTTTCCCCGTCAAGGATTCAATCGTCGTTCTCGCCGGCAATTAATTCCGCCTATCCGAGTCATTTGTTCCCGATAATCACCGGCACCGACCCGATATTATAGACTTTTTGTCACCGGTTCGATCGATCTCGATCGCGGACGTTTATGCAAATTCGCTACGACCGATTGACAGAAACTCGAGCCGGACGGCTGAAATCGATTTCAGCAACGACACACACCACCTCTCGTCGGATCGAGGGAAAACTCTTCGAGTCGTTTCGGTCGGAAACGTTTCCAGACCGGATTGAATCGCAGATGGTGGCAGAGTTCACCATAAAACGCCAGCGGACTATGAATCCGTGTAACGTGCGACGCGGCAATTTTTCTCTCGAGATTTGCCGAATCGCCGTGTGTTTCCGCTCACCTTGACCGTCTGTCCAGTCTTCAGGGTCGGCTTGTCGGGATCGGGAACGTACTCCAGCGAGATCCCGTAGAATTGTCCCTTGTTGATGTACGTGATTCGGTCGTCCTCGCGGCGCTGCGACGTGCTAATTGGCGACTCCAGGTGATACTTGAACCCATAGGCGGAGAATCTGCGGACAGATCGGTGTGCATGCGTGAACGGAACAGTTACAATTTTTCTGGGATCGTCTAATCGGACGACTGCATCGACGACCGCGCGTGCTGATTTATTCGCGCAACAACCGCCGAGGAAAAAACGACTGGCTGTTAACCGTCAACGGGCGCACCGCGAGACGCGAAAGGACTGTAATCTTCATACATTAAGAAGGGATCGCGCGATAACAGTCCGCGACGCCACGCTTTTCCGAGTAAACAGCTTTCTGTTATCTAACCTGGAATATATCGAGCCTGCCAGCCTTGCTCGTAAAAAGTTTCATCATCTAATGCGCGTACAGTGTTCACTCGATACATGTCCAAAACAGGGTTCTTACCACCGAGGTCTCTCGTACCTTCAATTTGAATTGCATTCAACATTTTATACTGTTGGTACTGAGCAAAATACGTGAATTCTTCGAAATTATCCTGAGACGAACGACCCCCCTTAGATACTTAACGAACATTCTGACCGATTGTCCTAAAAATGGTACGTTCGTGCGAAGAATGGTCTCGGGACCGAGAGAGTCGAGCCGGACGCACAATGACGCCGCGAAACGTTCGCGAACGGAGGCGGCAAGGTCGATTTCCCGCGGGTCTGGACTCTGGTGCAACCGCGAGAGGCGGCTCTAAATATAGAGCTCGTGGACGCGAAATAAAAGGCGATTATCCTTATCCGTAGGAAGCGGAGAGCTTTTCTCCGGTCGGTATCGGCGAACTTTCCACCGCGGCTCCGGTCTCGACCTATTATCTTTATCTGCCGCGACGACACGCGTCGCGGACCCGCGTGCTTTCGCATTTGCCGCGGTATTTTGTCTCTCTCGGCAAGATCCCGTGCGTCGGTCGCCAACGTAGAACAAGCGGGACACGTACACGCCGACCGATAACCGTGAGCCTCGCCTGGGTGAACGGCCTGCAACACTTCTGCTCCTGTTCGCAGCAACACGCCTACCTATCCCGCGACTTATTATAACTCCTGTGTAGGCTCTACTTGCTCCCTAAAAAGGTCTACGATTCAACGCGCGTCGATTCAACGCGGTTTCGAGCGGGTGTCGATGCTGCCACGAGCTAACGCTCCGCAGAGCGCAAGAGAATTCAGCGTAGCTAGGCTTCTATGAAAAAATTGTAATAAGAATTGCTTAGAAGTGCTTGTGTACTTACATTTTTGGTATCTGGATTTTATCCGCGTCGTTCTGCCTCCCGAAGTCGTGCCAAGGTCGTGACCTCGGAGGATTCGGGTTGGCGTTCGCGTTCGCCCCAGCCGAGGTTACCAATGCTCCCCGTTGCACCTGTGCCTGCGCGTGGCTCTGTTGCAGTTGCAATTGCAGCGGTTGATGGTGTATCACCGCGCCACTTTCGAGGACCACCGCGGCTCCGGTCGCGGTTCCGCCGGGACACAACTCCGTGTAGTCGAACGAGGACTGTGTCAATCAGAAAGTTAATCCTCCATTAACGCTTCTGCAAACTTCATTCCGCGGAGAGAATCGACGATGTTTTTCTTAGATAAGTTTGTCGTTGATCGATGAGGTTCTTCGGCGAATCTCTCTTCGGCGATTTCAACCGTGTTTCTTTCGCTTCGGGACTTGCTACAATCTTCACCGACCTATTCGGGACAGTTCCGAACGGGTCCACGACACCGGACCGAAAAGGGTCAAGGGATGTGTCCACGATTCTTCGAATTATGGCTACGTTATGGGTAATCCTGTGAATTTAGATTTTCGCGGACAACTTTTATTTAACCCTTAAATGCACGAGTGGGGTCCGCAAAGGACCCGTGTTGGATTTTGTGTTAACATTTTTAGCCGCGCCATTTGTGAACTGAGAGTTCAGCTATTTGCTTCTGTCGATATTTCGGTTATGTTTAATGTGTTTACAGAAATAAATTGTTGCTGTAATCAAAGTTAACAAGGAATTGGGTAAGGTAATGTATGCATTCATGTTCCTAATATTTAGTTTACCTATGCACTTAAGGGTTAATTCTAATTTCGATGAAGCTCGAGTCCGACTCTGGTTAATCTTGCTCAATCGCCGAGATGGAATCCGTCGCAACGAGCAAGTTTCCCATAGCGGGGGTAAAAAGGGGAAACGGAGCTGGGTGAATCCGCGGGGCGAAGTAGCCGAGGGCCGATCCCCGGCGGGCAGAGGTCGTTCCGCGAAACAAAGGAGGAAGGAGCCGGCCGGCGAGCGAAGAGAATAGGGGCCTTGCGGTCTCGTAAAATTGGCCGGGACCGTAGCCCGCGCGTGCTTCCAGCGGAGGTTTGTTAATAAGCGGTCTTCCGAACGGTTTATTCGCTCGTACGTCTTCATGGAGAGTGGCTCGGCTCGAATGTAACGCGGTTACCATAGCTCGTTACTCGGGCTGACGAACGGCATCGCGGAAGCCATCCATCGAGCGTAGAAACGACGCGGAGCGTCGCGGAGCGTTGCGGAGCGGGCGCGGGAGGAGAGGCCGGCTTCGTTCTTCCGCGGGGAATCGTCGACCAATCGGCGAACCAACCATCGGGCGCCGATAAATTAATACCGCGTCGATCCGTAATTAGAAATAATACCTCCGTTCCCCCACCTCCTCCCATTTTATCGGAGAGTCGCTCCGCTCCGCTGGCTTCCGACTAATTATGTTGAAAACGGTGTGCGCAGCTTCCAGGTTTAATCGCGCGCGCGCGCGCGAGCGCTCGTTGGATATTCCGCGGACGGCCATCGCGCGACTGAAAAACGACCGCGCCGATATAGCTCCACGCTCTCGCGATAAACACGAACGCCTTCGCGATTAATTGCCCCGCGATCCCCGGTGACGGGGCTCGAGCTTTTTCTCGATCGATTCATCTAATTGCGTCGCGATCGGAATCGCTGCGTCCCCCACCTCCACCTCCCCCGCGCCACACCCCTTGTCTATGCACTCAACATTATGCATTCTCCTCCTCCTCCTCCTCCTCCTCGATCGACGCCAGCGCGGCAAGAACGCGTGTGCGCCGTACACGTGTTTCCACGTGTTTCTTGCACAGTGACAGAGCGGTGCGCACGCCTCGAGCGGAATTACGATCCGAACAAAGTTTGGTGTATTATTAGCCGTGTCGAACGATCGACATGATCGAGCCGCGTTTTTTCCTCCCACCCCGTTTCGCCTTTTCGCGACGGCTACTGATTTACGCGCGACCATACCACACCGTTCGCCGCTTGTGTCCCCTAAGCTGCTCATTTCGGCGAGCGTTCGTAACCACTACGTGACGCTAGCTCACACGATAAATTATGGGGCCTGGTTTCCAGGGTTTGTGACGCAAGCCACTGGGGATCGAAAAGACGCAGAACAGACTAGAATATTTTATAGAATAATAGAATATTAGGTTAGGGGCCATTAATCTTGATTAATAAATGCATTTAGCGACGATTTAGCTGGGGCATTATTTTGGGGGTAAAGTCGGCAAAATTGCGGGACACCTGGCGTTATTGCCAGCGCTGTTGGGTAACAAAGTGACGAATTTTTTGAACAGTCACTTTCTCGAAAATAAAATCACCTAAATCGACCGTAGCGTGAACAGTGTCCAGACGCAAAAAGGTTTCCGCCGCCGCGCCGGTTTCGCCGATTCGCGGAAAAATTGGAGCGCGGAATCGGTGATTTTGATTTAATGGGTGGAGAACCGGTGATTTTCATGATTCACCCGACGCGACGACGCGCGGGTCGCGCCGCGTTTTATGGTAAATCCGAACCGCCTGAATTACCTTAATGTCGCTATTAAGGGAACAGCACGAAAGTATACTTTGTTGCAACATAATGACACTTCGTATTAAGGTACCGCATATTTTGTCTTAATCGCTTCATTGGACGACGTATTATGCGTACACGGCGGAGTTTGCACATAGAACTTTTTGCGCGCGGTCGAGAGGATGTTTTTTTTTTCACAAAAAATTCGTTCATAGGACGTGTACTTTGGTCGGCATGTCTGGCTTTCACGATAATAATGTTTTCATAAATTAGATATCGGTAAAAAGAGGAGGACCGTAAACGTTTTCTCGTGTTTCGCGCATGTCTGCGTTCTCGATGCACCTAATCGCGTTCTCGACACCTATCGTTTAGAGAGAACTAATTGCAAATTTTTATAAACTTGCGGGATCCAGCACCACCGCGTTTCCGTCGCGTAATTTTCGCCGCGTCCGGTGGTTCGACGCCGCCATAACCGATTCATCACTCCCACGCGCGATTCGGTTGTCGCTGGTAATCGGTCGCTTCCGGAAACATTAATCGTGCGACGGGGGCAGAGCGGTTTATCCGCGCGAGTAAGTCATTAGCATTGCGGTTGACATTACGAATTAGAAAGCACGCGTTCCGTTCTGCTCTGCTTGCACGCCGCAGCAAATAAAAGCCGGGGCTCCTCCACGGTGTGCCGCGTCGACGCGTGTGCGTGCCAACAAACCCGCTCGGAAACCGATACGTCCGCGACGGTAATTAAAATATTCATATTCGAGCATGGACCCCGCTCGAGAGAGCTTGGTGAAATTCATTTTTTCGCGCAAGCTCGTTTTTCACTCGTTCATTTTTCTTTTCCTCTGCCGCCGAGCCGATCGTTTCGCTCCGCGAAGCAATTTCGGACAAACCGGCCGGCGATCGACCACTTCCGCAATCGCTCGACAACTCGGCGAACGTGTCCCGATCGACAGACTGTTCCGACCAAACTTACGATTACTATGTCGCCGATTTTTTCCCGACGATTTACGTAAACCCCCGGACGCGAACATTTTGTCGTTCTCCTTGAGAATTTTGATGCAGTTACGATCACATGACTTGTTAAAATTACTAAAAGAGTTCAGTTTTTCTTTTTTTAGATTTCTGTTGGTTACAACCGACTTGGAAATATTTTATCTTGCAATTAATCTCTGACGTTCTCGGTATAGCGATCGACCGTCGCAACGAAGGTCGGCTTTTCGACAGAAACTTTCCTTTCCACCCACAGATCGTGCGCGGAGCGCAGGCGTAACGCGTTCGCGCGACACCACCGTGCAGAAGAAGTGGCCCGGTATTATACGATTCACACGGGGTATAAATAAATGTGTCAGTATCCCGGCGAGATATGCGTTGCTGATTATGTAAAACGCTCGTGTCCGTGTACCGGGGGCCCCGTGTTAAGCTCTGTTCCGAGAGAGCGCGCAGAAAATTATTACACGTGGAAGAAGTTATATCTAGCGAGATGGGGGGGCCGCGATAACGGTTAACGGTAGGTGTTGTCCGATTAATTTGTTAGGAGCGATCAAAACATCTTTACGGTGTCTGGGCACGAAATCAACGCGACGGAAAGTGATCGGCGAGGGGAACGGGCCCGTTTTCAACGGCGAAAGTGCGCCGGCAAATGTCGAGGATGGTTCTGCACGAGTGCCACTTAAACGGTGACCCGCGAGACGACGATCGGTATCTCTCAATCGAGAATACTACTTTATTGTATTGTTATATCGCCCCTCGTTAACCCTAGGTTTACGGGGGGAAAAAAAGATGGGTCAAAATGTAGGGTTCTGCAATTAAAAAATTTGAATTCATTATTTTTAAAATATTGCTAAGAATGCGGGTAGCACGTTCCTGCTATTTTTACAAATAGTCGCTGTTTTTGCTCCGTAAATCCAGGGTTAATCGTTACGAGTGATTAGACGACGAGTCTACGTGTAAAAAGTTGTCTACCGGAGGTGCAATAAACCGAAGTCAAATGGAAATGTATTTTCTTTCTTATCGCTCTATTATAAAGCTCGTCCAACGAGTCGGGTCAGTGAAGGTAAACAAACACCGGTCGAGCTGAAATTACATTTCTCGGGTGGCTAGCAGAGGACGCCTAATGTTTTGTATACACTGACTCGTGTCCCGTTTTGTCGAGTATAGTACGAATCGAGTACGTCACTAACAGAGGAAAAAATTGAGGTTTATAACGCGTATCGGAAAACCATCGACAATTTTCGCGATTGTTCAATTTCTAATTACCAGTTTTCACGACCGTTTGGGGAACAGAAATCGACAACAGTTTCCTAACTCACCGACATTTTCAGATCACCGTCAGTTATTTCACCAATTGTCATTTCATCCACTAATGGTTTGTATGTAAACATTGTCGGCAAGACTCGGTATCAAGGAAACCATTTGTCGGGGAAATTAATGTCGGTGATGTGAGAATGCCGGTGAGTTAATATTGCCGGCGAAGCTAGGTGTCGATGAGGTCGTGTCGGTGAAGTAATTGTCGGCGAGGTGACGGTAACTCTTTCTGTGTGCGGGACGAGGATTTCGAGGTGGTTTTTGCCCGTCGGAGAATTTAGGTTGGGGGGAACGAAGGTGGTGGGATATCATTGTCTCACTAACCTGATGCAGCGCCGTGGGTGGATGATGATCTTGCCTGGGTGTGACCGCGTCGGCGCCGATGCCGGAGTCGGGGCTGGGAAGATCAACGGTCAGGACTTTGCTGCTGCTCGAGGACGAGCGTATCGCGTGTGTCGTCGCGTAAGAGCTTGGCACAACCTCGTACCTCGTGTACGAAGCGGTCGTGGTCGACAACGAGGACGAGCTGGAGGACGCGAGCGGCGGCAGGGCGTCTCCGGTGACGTAGACAGCGGTCGCCTCCTGGTGTAGACCGGTCGGGTTGCCAGCGTTCGCCGCGCCGGTCGCCGACGTCGACGTGTACGCCGTGGACTGCAGTCGGGGGCTGCACGAGCTGTAGGGGTCGTAGGGGCTTCCGTACTGTTGCACCTGTAATTGTCGATCGATTAATTCGATGCGTTCGCCGGGATCGATCGATCACCCTAGGCCGGGCCTGGGCAACTGGTGGCTCGCGAGTCCTTCCCCCACTCCTGAGACCCCCCACCAGTTTGGAAGGAGGGGGCGTTGAACCTACAGGAGGTTGTCTCCGAGAGAGACGAAAGCACGGTGGGGTGATTTAAAGTGGTGGGGGATGACTCCGCGACGTGTATCATCCAGGCCTTGGCGACGTATATCGAGAATTGTACACGCTCGGAAATGCGAGAGAGCGTTACCGACACGCACAGAGTAACGCGACCGGAGGCTGTTATTAAAATTGACATCGTCACGAGCAAAAAATGCATTGACATTCAGAGCCGGGTTATTAATTAATAATGCATTCGAGCGGAATAGATACAAAGTAACACAAGTCGCGACCGAGTAAGTTGCACATACCCGATCTGCGTCGGCTACGTTATCGAACAAATACGTGAAGAATACTTTCACGAATAACTCGGTCGTAAGGTGCGTCTTTTCTAACGTTATGGCTGGTTGAAATAATTCAGAAAATATAAGCACACGGCCCGCTCTAAGCTGTTCACAAAAATTCGAACCGCAGGTTTACATATCAGCGACTACTGTCAACGCACAATGATAGCTCGCGCAGCGGCATTCACTGTCGAATAATCGCCGAGTACAGCGGATCGGCGATCAGCACACGCCCACTATTGTCCGCGACGGGCCAGCGAAAGGGTGAAGTTCATTGTGAAAAAGAAGAGCGGAGGAATACGAGATCGAAAAGAAACCGGTCTAAGGTAAGTTTGAAGGCTTTGCCGATCGTTTGTACACTCGCGCACCGCTTTGTCGAATTCGATCGAGCCGCGACAGTGTCAAGATGCGTTCGAAATAATTCAAATCTGCGATTTGTCGCTCGGCTTGAAAAACCAAAGCGTGAAATTTTTTGAAAGACTGCTTAAACGCGAGTGTGAGCTTGTTACTTCTTGTCTCGATCGCAGCTCGACGATAATTGTCAGATAGATAGAAAAAGCCGACTGACCTGCAGCTGATGCTGATGATGATGGTACATCCCGGGTGGCGTGGGACTGTCCGGTTGGGCCTGTTTGTGCCTCTTGCTGGACTGCTGGGCCCCTCTGGAGGAGCTGAGGTCCTCGGGCTCCCTTTTGACGCCGGTGATGCCCGCGCTGGAGGATCCGTCGTGTCTGAGGGACTGCGGGCTAAGCGGAAGCGGAAGGCCGCCTTGCAGGCTCTGCCCGGGACTGTGGGACTGTTGGTTGTACTGATGGAGGAAGTGGTGTAGCTCCCCTCCTCCGGCGCCTTCGCCGCCTTCCATGCGATTCGCCGATCCGGAACCGGAGCCAGGCGCCTCCTGCACCAGCAGCTTCGGGCCCATCACACCCCTTCAACAGTCCGTGAAGAATCGAGCTTTAGTCCGGGTGAACAGAGACGAGACACCCCACTTTTTCTTTTACTCTCGCCTCGACTTCCGAACTATACCCGGAATCGATCGACTATGCTAAGTACGCGTGTCGAATTCGCGAGTCGCGTTGCCACCGATCGCTTCTTTTCCCTCAGCCACCCCGGGGATCAAAGGTGCTCCCGAGGGATCCGGGATTATTGGCAGGAACCGGCCTCGGCTTCTCACATACTCGATGCCAGGAAACATCAGGCTATTTCTATCTCCACAGAGATATCCCCCGTGTCGATTTACTCGCGTTCAGTTTACTAATTGAATCACCATGGGACGCGGAGGGCTTTCAAATTCTATTGGAATTTCACGCGTCGAATTTTTAACGTCTAGCTTCGTCGATAGAAGGTTCAATTCAACTCCAGAGCTTTGAACAAAAAGCTGTATCTTTAAGTTCTTTGACAGAACGTTCTTTCAATAATTCACCTATGTTTCGGGCGTTATTCGAACAATGTTCGAGCCGGAAGTGTCAACACCTTTCGAACGATCGAGCCGGAACTGATGGCAGTTTCTCGAGCGATTAGATTGTTTCCCGAACGACGGTAATAAACGTAGTTCGAAGGTTTGTCGCGCGGCTTATTAATTATGTTGTCCGCAGCCCCGAGGCGGATCGTCGCGTAATTAATTAACTAGCGGGAGGCATGCGCTTATCGTTTATATTTAGTAATGATTGGAGACCATTGATATTTCTCCGCGGGTGTCTTTATCTTGATTTTTACCGGGAAAAGCAGCTCTTGCGAAACGCGGGACGCACTCGCGCGTACGCCAGGCCATAACGCTGTTGACGAGAGAGAGAGAAAGAGAGAGAGAGAGAGAGAGAGAGAGAGACACATTACGTATTTATTCGCCGTGACGGACCTTGAAAATCTATGAATTAATTATACTTTTCTCGAACGTCATTACGCCGAGAACGATGATTATCGCCGCCGCAGCCGCCGATGGTAGAGGTCCGAGATGACAAATGTGCCGCAGAAATCGCGGTGTCGATCGAGATGCCATCGCTTCGTCATAAACGCCCGATCCCTGCCATAAATCGCTCGGCTCGTTAGTTAATACCGTATTAACATTATAACTTCCCACGGCACGCAGAAATCAGCCGGCACTGCGGACCGACGGCCAACGGACAATCCAATCATCCGGCACACACGAAAGCCTATTATTATCCTGATCGGAATGGATCTTCTAACTACTCCAAAACAATATTTCCAATTAATCGCAAAGAGAAGAGTACCGTTCGTTTGCGTAGATTTTATCTTATCATTGCTGATCTTGGAATTTTTTATACCGCGCTCGGAAAATATATTTCATCGAACAGATTATCTGTTCTTCACCAGGTTAAATATATCGTTACTGTAATTCAGCTTAATTTCCCTTTCTAAAAACTAAATTATCGAGGCACAGACTTTTCCACGATACATTTTTGTAAACAGAGAAAATTGAATGGAAAGGAAGAATGGATAAATATTTTATGATGTTGTTTTCGTCGTCTACAATCTCACAATTCGGGTACGCTCTGAACAAGGTACCGTCGATTCTTCGAATCATCTACAAATCAAAATTAACCCTTTGTACTCGGCACTATTTTCAACGTAAAGTTAAATTTTTCTTCCGTCTTAGAATATTTTCAATTCATTCGAACGAAACTGATACGATTTCTACATATAGTATTTGAATGTTTAGTAATCTATCAAATACAAATATTGTAATGTAACAAATATTTTGTAATATCTTTTGTAATTTCATTGAAATAATGCCACAACAATTTCTGGTGGTGCTTCAGAGTCACCATTCGAGTGCTAAGGGTTCAATCTCTCGAGCAGAAAAAATAATTGGCACGTGTCGCCTTATAAAATTGACAACACCGAATTCATCCAGATGTGGAATTTCCGGCACAGTCGTTCAATAGAGTGTTGCAATTATGAAGGTACACCATAAAAGAAACGAAATCGTTTTTTCGTCTATACATACTCGCTTTACAAAAGTGCTAAACGAAGGTAACAAAAAGTAAGAAAATCCACGGGAATGGGCGATCGATCGTGCGAGATGGAATCGTTTTACGGCGACGCGGCCGAGGAGGCGCGGTAAAAAGTTTATGGTAACACAGGCCGTGCAACAATCGTATTTTCCATCGAGTCCCCCGGTGCCTCTGGGAACGAACGCGGAGATATCGGCGCCGCATCTGCCGAATACCGCCGGGCAATAAAATTTTCTGGGCGCGGAAACGCCGCGATTCGCCGAACGGTCGTACGGGATAGAATCGAGAGGATCGCGGGCCGGCATTATGCGAAGTAGTTAACATGTTATATTTAGCATGATAATACGGTATCCACAATACGGGGGACCCTTATAAACTGCCAACGCTCTCGGTGCACGTACTCTCTCTCTCTCTCTCTCTCTCTCTCTCTTTCTCGCGCGCATTCTTTCTTTCCTTCCCTTTTCCATTCCACCATCCCTGGTCTCGTCCTTGCTCGTGTGTGTCGTGGCAACCTCAGGTTCACCGGTCTCTCTCTCCTTTCTCTCTCCGAGCACACACCAACAACAACTAAAGTCCTCGTGTCTCTTTCGTCCTCTTTCTGCCCGCTGAACATCGCCACTGTGGTACCTACCCTACGGTCAGATGCTCCCGTACAATGGCTCTTTTTTTTTCCACATGATACCTGATCTCTCTCGTCTAACCCTCTCTCCTCTCCCTCTCTCTCCTTTTCCATCGCACTCCCCGAAGAGAGAGAGAGAGCGAGAGAGAGCGGTTCGTTCTCTCCGTCTTCGTTCGGCGTCGTCTCGAGGCCAGAGATTCGACGGGGGAAAAAGGGTGACACGAGTGAAACACGAAGAAAGAGAAAGAGGGGGAAAAGGGAGAGAGAGAGGAGAGAGAGAGAGAGAGAGAAGCGTCGTCGCCCTCGGCACACTTGTGCCTGAAGAGGTGCGGATAGGAAAAACGACCGGCGAACCCCGGCCCCCTCTTCGGCGTTGTCCTTTCCGTGATGGAAAGCTGCGACTGTCATAACCGGAGGCCACGGCCTCATGAATTCGGCTTACGTGAAATGGATCCCGGAGCCGCGTATACTCGTTCCGCGGTGGTAATGCGATGCTAATCCGTGATGTAGCACCGAAGATTCATGGAGATCGCGATCGCGGAACCCCAGGCGGGCAGGGATCACCTCTTCTCGGTGCGAATATTTTCTCGATCGGCCCGGAACGCCGCGCCGCGGAACACGGAGATATGCCGTTGGCCTGGTTGACGGGTTAATCCCTCCGATAGACTCGCGATCGATGGATCCCGACACGGACGCTGACTTATCCAGGCCCCCGTGAATAATTCTGTTTGCGATTTAGACGAGCGGCCGTGCCAGCCGAGCGATCGCATCTCATCCGAGTGATTGCGATTTATCGGAGCTCGACCGAAACCTTTTCTGTTACAAATAATCGTAATTTAAGGGGAACTTAAAGGGTCCTTGCGTAGGAAATTATGAAGCATTTCCACCGAGAAATACTTTCATAGGTTTATTTGGTAAATTGTGTTTTCCGTTGATAACTCGGAAACAGAGCCTTTCGCCGCGAACTGGCAAAGGGAAAGGGTGCTTGGAGGGTGTACAAATTGGAGAAGAGCGGATCGTAGAAAGCGGAGAATTTCCCGTCGATTAATAGAGAACGCGGTCTTATCGTGATTAATGTAACAACCGTGCAGCGAAGTCCAAAGCGTACTTTAGATGAAAAGTAATCCCGTGTAAATGTATCCTCCAACCGCCGCCGAGGTAGGTACGGGATTAAATTACAGGGAACGTCTTCAGCCTGAAAGAGCGAAGTTCTGGAGAGATACCGACGAGAAACCTCTCGTCGCGCGCGTACCTACCGAGGAAATTATATTAAGAGACTCCGAGGCGTCGCGGCAACGAAACGGAAAATCGAATAAGTCGCTATTAAAATCAATTAGCCTCGATTTGCGCCTGGCGCGATCGGGGAGGCGCTGCGCGTAATTTCCGTCGAATCGTAGCAAGAAGACGCCGCGAACTTACGAAGTATAATTTCCGAAGGAAAGTTCTTTCGAGAAATTCGACGGGAGAATGTCGGAGATTCCTCGGCGTCCCGATGGCCTCCGGGGCTCAACTCCATCGATCATTAGATCCAACGGATCGTTCGCGATCGACGGTGAATTCCGAGAAACGCGTCGTTTCTGAATAGAAAGAGGAAAATGATGGAGGCCTCGATATCGTTCACCGAGAGCCGTCGATAAACCAACGTTTCCCAAGCGGAGGTGCTCAGGCGTCGGTTTCCTCCTTTCAATTTCAATAATTTATAAAACAGTCGTCGCCGTAAACTCGGAACATCTGGAATCGAGGATCGCAGGCGGCCGTTACGAACCCGCAACGGGCCCGTTATGATGGAACTAATAATTGCATCGAAACGCGACGACTCCTGCTAGGAATTCCGCTAACGGCCAATATTTTCAAGCGCAACCCGGCAGAACAATAATGCCGCCTTGGCTTTCCTGTTTACCGCGTCGCGGACGACCGTCTTCAACAATTATGTAAGGTGTGTCACAAATTAAACGCGCGGAGCTGCTTAACGGCGACGCGGCTCGTTCGCGGAAGTTGGCCCGCGAACCTATGACGCTGTGCATATGACGACATAAATTCCTGCGGAGCGGGGAAAAATCGCTGGCTTTAGGACCAGATTAATCTCGAGTTAAGTGGAATACGATGGTAACGGCCCTGCTCGATTGCCGAAGCTTGTTAGGCGACTGATGTACGACCGATTTCCAAGTTTCTTTGCCAACTCGCTTCGCCACACCACTGTAACCACGTTAAACTGAAAAGTTATAGAGAAATCTTAAGCTTCGAGAAAATTTGGAAGAAAATGGAAAATTCGGGCTCGAGGTTAGGGGTAGTTGATTATCTTTTCCGAAATCGCCTCGAGAAGAGATTCTACTCTACTGGGGTCCAGGTTAAACTCAAAAACAGAAATCTAAAGCTCCAAGAAAATTTGGGAGAAAATAGAAAATTGGGGCTCCAGATTAAGGGTAATTGTCACTCACTGGAAATCTATTATCTTTCCGAAATCGCCTCGAGAAGAGATTCTACTCTACTGGGGTCCAGGTTAAACTCAAAAAAAGAAGTGCTAAGCTCTCAGAAAATTTGGGAGAAAAAGTGATGTTGGAGCTCGAGATTAAAGGTAATCGTCACTCACTGGAAATCTATTATCTTTCCGAAATCGCCTCGAGAAGAAGTTCCACTCTACCGGAGTCCAACTCAAAAAAAAAAGTGTTAAGGCTTCAGAAAATTGGGGAGAAAATGGGAAATTGGGGCTCGAAATTGAGTTCGAGTTGGGAATTGGACTTTTACAGGTTCGGACGGTTGGGGCAATCAATCAAGATACCTCCTCGATCCGGGGGACGGCCGGCGGCGAAATTTCAGAATTCGCGATCGTTTCCCCGTGCAAACGAGCAAATTATTCCGCGTAACGTTACACGGCCGTTTTTGCCGCGGCCACGCAACATGCGTGCCGGTCTCGCACGCGCAGAACAGGCAATTACGCGCTTACGGTGCGGTCTATCGACGACAAGACAGACGTACCTCTCGAGCTTCGAGGTCGCCGGGTCACGGCGTAGGGTCATCGCCGGCTCACGGATTCGCGCGTGTCCTGCGAGGGAAATAGGGTTCCACTATTTACCGCGGAACTCCAGGAAACGGAGGAAAGGACTAAACATCGGCAGGTTTCATCGTGGAAGTTTGCGGGCCTTGCATCCGAGTGCATAATCTGACGTCGAGTTAGATGCTGGCCTTTTTGCGGCACTCGCTCGCGGATACAGCCGGTGAAATATGCATTGTCGGGGGCGCGTCTAACTGAACGTGGTTTATGCGAAACTCGAGTTCCTTAAATCAACGAACGCGCATAAGTAATGATCAAACGGGAAAAAGTTTTGAAAATATGCGTTTCTTGACGCTCGAAAATTTCATTTACATCAATTTTAAATTTCATTGCATCCTTCATTCTAGACACCGGGTCAACTATTGAAATTATAAGAATATTCCCGAGAGAATTTCTCAAGCTTCTTCCAAGGTTCAAATATTGATAGCAAATGTATTTGACTGATATTATAAGGCATGGTTTAACGCGGCAAGTGGTTAATGAACGAAAAGTGTCATCAAGGTGCTCGGTGAAAGCACACGTTACAGGGCGAATGATCCCATTCGGGTAACGTGAGACCAGCCCTTAGACGATCCCTCCTCGATCAGCATTGATTTGATATTTCAATGAGGATCTTCATTAGAAAGTACCTGCAGTCAGCGCCCAGGAAATTTGAAACCGTCCCTTATCCCTCGGTCACAGTCTGCCGACTTTCTATGTCGCTGAAGATCATCGAAAGCGTTACTTATCAACGCTTGCAACTTCTAAATTGATAACTAGACCGCGGATCTTTGTGCACAATAAAAATCGCAGGGCACAGGAGTCGCATAGTCTTCTCTTCTTAATAAAAATAAAGAGGATCTGCAATTCGAAGATCCGGCAAGCTTCTGAAAAATGATTCTGCGCCGCGGCGGGGCCCGATCGATCGCATTAACGATCGCGCATAATACAAATCGACCCTCGTGCTGAAAACTCCATCGCCTTCTCTGTACGGTAATGGCCGCAGTCGGAGGTCGAAGGTTCTCCGTCGGAGGGGTCAAGGTGTGCGGGGCCTGTTCGCGGGGGCCCGTCGAGCTTGCGGTACCGTGCGGGACCCGGTTCGGAACCGGAATCGGCGTCCCTCAAACCGGAAATCGGTCGTATCGGAAGAGTGTGCGTGGACCTGCCGCGGTCGAACTCGAAAGACAGGTCTACCGGCTGGGCCGGGTCACGCGTTTCATTATTATTGTCCGATTCTTCCTCTTCTTCTTCTTCTTCTTCTTCTTCTTCTTCGTCGTCTGCTTGTCCTGCTCTTTTTTTCGTCCGCTTTTTCCACGGTGGCGAACGCACGAGCTTTTTTCCTTTGCGGGCACGCACGCGGCCAGCAGCGCGTCACCTGTGCGCGCAGCACGTGCCGCCTGGTACACGGTATGCATATTCGCCGGCGTTTTTCGAATTTAAATGCGCACGGCGTGGACTAGTCCGGGCTTCTGCTCGCGACGCGTCTTCGACGGTTCCGCTTCGAATCGGAACACCGAGAAGTTTCTCAAGCCCGGCAATTAGACGTTCTTCCTCAAATGGAGAATATATCATTTTATCACGAAGAGCTCCGTACGTACACTTCCGAGGGAAACGTGGCTCGCTGCTGCTGTCTTGCGGCGAAGTTGTCCACGATTTCTAATCCGAAACGGTCGCCTGTCACACGATTCCCTGACCTCTGCCGGACCTGAATTACGCGCGCACGGCATCCGTGAACTCTGCCGCGATTCCGGTTCTCAGGAGTTCGCTCGTTTTCGAGCCAGAGAACGTCACCGTCCACGCCTTCCTGTTTCGCAACGGAACAGTCCGGTTCCGCAGGGTCGAAGCAACCAACCCCCTCGCGAAAACGAGCCGGCCGTTCTGGAAAAAGATCGCGTGGATCTTGACCCCGGCTCTGATCCCTCTGCCTGGCCCCTCGGCACTCGCGGTGTCGTTAGACGACGGCGGTGACGATTTCAAACGAAGACAGGGAAACGCGCGCGGAAACAATCTCGCGGTCGTGCTAATGAAAATTCAAGACGGCCCGCTAATCAACCGACGACGCTGCTCTTTCGGCCAGTCTGACCGGTACGCGTCGCGCCGTGTTCCTTGATCCTTTTACGTACGAGGAATGCCTTTCTGCGGCTTTTCCTGGCAACGGGCATCCCGGCAACTGGTCCAACTATTTTTTTTTATCCAACATCAGCATCCGCGTAGAAACGCGGCAACAATATTTAAAAGAAAAGCTCTGAAGTTTCAGAGGAAGTTTCTGACAAATTGCCTCGAATTGCAGATTACGTCCCCGCTCCGAGGGTTAATATTTGTTCAGAACCACCGAGCAACAAATGCGACTGATGTATATTGTGTTTGAATAGTGAAAAGACTTCGCACAAGTTTTGTTGACTGTTGTGTGCTCGTACGAGGAAGTTCAGTCAAAGATTTCTGATGGAAATATTTGTAGAATTTCAGAAATTTTTTGCGAACGAAAAAATGATCTAGAACGAAGGAGACAGAGCGGTAACAATTGTATTCAGAGAAACGACAGAGGCGCACGAGCGTTCTTTTTTTCCCCCGATCTGATAGCGCGCACGTAAGAACGATTCTTCCGATCTTCCTGGAAGGACTCATTCCGTCAACTGGACACCGTTCAATCCCATCTGCGTCTACCTGCCAGTCTGGAGTCACGTATGCGTAATATCTAGATCGAGTCCTCGAAAGCAACAGGCACGCATACTAGACCGGAGGGTTTCTCGTAACCTCACCGATTCTTGGAACGGTGGAATGCCTCCGGGAGCGATCCAGTCCCATTTGTTTGGTGTTACGTAAAGAATAGAAATGAATTTCCAAGGAACTGGATCACCTCGTGGTTTCTCTAAATTCTACACCTGCGACCGCCAAGAGTCACACTTGACCCACAAGAACGCTAACCCATCGGGGACCACGTCGCCGAATCGTGCGGACACTCTTTCATTAATCGCTGCTTGCTTCATAAATTTTGAAAACAGCTATGGAAAATATTAAAAATTCGTCAAGGTCCAATTGAGAATGTCGCCTCCGGGTCGAGGCAGTTAGGATGTTAAAAATTCTAGATGCAAGTCTATGCTCCTGTGAAAAACAAAACGGGTGTCACTGTTCAACTTTGCATTTTATAATTTTCCAAAGATTCGCGTACCTTGCGAATAGGAAAGGTTCGTCAGTCTGTTTCCTAGGCGAAAAAGAAATGTTTCACGGAGTTGAGATAGCGGTAGGCGGTGGATCGTCCCGATCGAAATAATCAGACGGCACGGATCTAGCGAGATCCCGCCTATTTCAGTAAGCGAGTGGCATTCTTTCGGCCGGTTGTCCAAGAACGTTCACCCTTCTCGTAGTTCAACGAAACGCCGTTTATCGCGAGGATCTCACGACTCGGCAGCATCTCCGTGCGCGGTCGGTTTCGTTGTTCCTGCGCCTCCCGCAATTACGTGCGGCCATTTTTTCCCTAGGATCCCATAAAACGATGTCCAGGTGTCCGCGCGACCGCTCCCGCCGAGCGCTAGAGATAGGTGAAAACACACACACACAGACACAGACACAGAGAGAGACAGAGACAACGGTCCGAGTAAAAACAAGCGAGCGAGGGTGTGCTTACACGCGGGGGTGAGAAAGGGGGAGCAAACGTTTACGGCGTTTTGAGACCATAAATTCAAATAAAGGGGAACAGCGGTCGCGTTACGTGTCGGGCATAAAGCACCGGCGGACAGCGAAAACGGGGCATGCCACTCGGTCCCGTCGGGCCCGATTCTGGTTCTTCAGGCCCGTTTCGTTTTACGACGTGACACCGGGCCCCTCGTCAAGTGGGTCATAGGCCAGCCTGTTCCGCAGACACGCCGGTTACGTTCCTCGTGGTCGACAGATCTCCGTGTAACGATAATCGGCCAACAAAGCGCGTAATAAAGAGCTTCGGACGCCGGATGGCGCTCCGGGAAATCACCGACTCCCGTCTCCCGGTATCTCGCCGATTTTATTAACAAATTCTCCGAACCTCCGTAACGAAATTTTCCCAAGACTCCCCATTTCTCAATAATTGAATTGTCCGAGCCGTAGAATGGAGACCGTTGCGCGATTCGACGAGAAAGCACGGAGCTTGGGAATCGCGCAGCTCAACTCTCAAAGATGACGCACGAAGAGATGCGTATAATGACCACCTTGCCGGATGATTCATGCGCTACTGAAAATAGACGTGGCACAACGCGCGCGCGCGTACAAAGGCTTTGTTTTTTAGGAGATCGCCGCGAGATGATAACCCCCGACCGGGACACGGATAAAAAGCGACACCGCGCGGTCAGTCATTGCAGACGCTACCGCCTTTCATTAAAACGCGACCTCTAAATGGGCACCGCCATTGTACTTCACACGGAAGCGGAACAGCGAAACAGGTTTCGTTTAATCGCGCCTCGCCCGACGCGACGCGACGCGACGCGACTCGAAACGCGCGTTTTGCTTTTTCGAAAGTTCACCAAACTCCGGGCGTCGAGTTGATCGTTAATTGCCAGCGGTTCGAGGAACTCTCGATTTCGAGAGATGCTGGGCCTCGCGCACTGTCGATGTAACGTTATTATTATGGACGACAGGAAACGCGAGCGAAACGAGATCCACCGCGAACGTCGCCGGCTCGCTCGGTTCGAATTCCGTTTCTCAATACGTAATGCATCCCCAGCTACTATGTAAGTCGGGTGTAATGATACACTATCGCGTGTCGAGGAGAAAGAACCGACAAAAACCATGACACTCGGCTGGATTGCAAGGAACGATTAATAGTGCCGCTGAACCTCGTCTCTGTATTACCGATGTATCCGATTCGTGATCATTCGTCTACCATCTGTTATCCTCGGCTGCCTGCGCGCCGACACGTTCGATTTTCACCCGGGAGAAAATTCATAATTTCTGTTCGGTCGAATTTCAGGAAAAATCTTTTCAAATATTCTACTACTCTTTCTCGGAAGAATTCGACCAATTTCTTCGTTCCAATCTGTTCGTCTCGAAGACGACGCGTTGTCGTTTGCTGGCACGAGCGTTTAGATTGAAGCAGCGATTTCAGGGGACGCGGTGTTATGGCGGCGGCTTGCTGTGAAACCATAGGCCGATTCCGGGCGATGCTGCAACCCCATGGCGGGCCTCGAACGACCCGGGCCACGAAATTATCCGGCAGTTTCGCCGAGATTTCGTCGACTTGACAAAACTTTCTGCAGCTTGAATGGGGCCGTTCCGCCGCTTGAGTAATCATAATTTCGGTCGTTAACGGTGGCACGCTTCGCGCGAACTTTCGCGAGGTCAGCCGTGGAATTCTCCGTTATGGGACCACTCCGAAATTTCTGTTTCACACGGCTCGTAGCCGCGGAGAAATGTCCTTGTACGCGCGCGAACCCTGCACGGGTCTTCGGCTGGTTTTGCTACAAAAATTCAGTTAACACAGTGGGCGATCAAATTGTTACGAACAATTCGAACAACTGCTGGTTACTTGACGCGACGAATGGAATTAAAATTGTGCTCCTCATTTTTACGTTTCCAACAACGTACGATGATTTTATACATTTGCAATGACTATCCGGTTCCCCTTCAGCACGAATTCTAATTCCTAACGCGGCAATTTTTCTCACGCAGGAATTATTTATCGCAAGCGACACTCGACTCTCGGAAGATGCGGGCCTCGCCGCCGCGACGCCGTGAAAAATCCGAGGATCAATAAAATTAGGATAACCCCCATAAAATAGTTTAAAGCACTCCCGGCCCCTGAAACACCTCCGATCCACGCGCAACAGCCGTAGGTTCGTCGGACTCGGACGTTGTAGTTTATCGCTGTGTCTTCGGGGTTGCGCAATCACACGGAACTTCGACCGTCGTTAGTAACATCTCCGGATACTTTAGAAACTTCGACGGGGTCTACGGAGCCCCATAGAATGCCTGTATTTATCGCGATCCTTGATTTCCGGATGGCGGCGCGCCGGGAAAAAATCCCCCGGTCAATTACGATTCCCAATGAGCGTAACTCTCGTTCCATCGCTACACGCACAGAAATATTGGTAATGGCAATTCTCAGGCGTGACAACAATAACTCAATCGACGTCCGCGGTCTGGAAAATAGAATGCCTGCAAGCTCCTCCGGGGGCAGCCGGAATTTTCCAAAACTGTGCGCAAAATAAATATTTTATCAGTCGTTTCACTGAGTCGAAAGGAAGCTAGCAATATACCAAAATTCCTCTAACACCTTTACCCTTCCACTTTCGACTCGTCCGTAAACTATGATTACTTTCAACTTGGTAAAACGATGAAAAAAAGAATGTCTACGCAGCTCCTCTGTCTTTGAATAGAAATTCGCACAGTCCGGGATCTTAACGGCTGACAGTTTTGGTCTCGGTGATTTCGAAGCTCGGCCATCTCGGAAGCGCGCGTTGGTTTCGAGCGATCGGTGGAACACGGCTGGCAGATAATAAGCGAGAATGTCGAATCGGCGAGCATGATATTCCGCATTCACGGTCGCTTCGTGCCCCGGCGATAGGTGTGGAAGATTATCCGCCGCGAGACACCGCTCGGCCGATGTTAATTTAATCATCATCCTGGCGCGCGATCCTCGCGAACGAATCCCCTCCGCGTCTACCTCCCAGGACGCGAAAGCGGATTCCTGGCGCGTTGTTCGTACCGCGGCGTAGGTCACGGGCAGACAATTTCGAGACGCCTGGAGACGCGAAAAACCGCGGAGATATTGCGGCGAATATTCCGGCAAGTAAACGCTCGCGGGAACGAGCCGTGTGCGATCCTCTCGTGTGCGCTCTTGCCCGGGCCCCGTGGTATCGCTTACTAATAGCGTGGATGCACGCCTGGCACCGTGGACACAAGGTCTGGGTTAGGCATATACCGTTGCCGATGTGAAGACGTTAGCCTCCCCGGCGAATTCTCGCCGATCAACGCGCGTCCGTTAAAATCGTACGTCATCGCCGCGACCATGGCGACGACGGGACAGCGGAGAACGGCTTGCGCAGGATTTTTCAGCTACCGTCCGACAAATCGTCTCGTTAGAACTCGAGTCCCGTGGAAACCAGAGAACGTCGTCTCCGTGGACGTCGAGCGCAATTAATGCGACGGGCAGCCCGCGTCATCCTTAATCGAGAGTGACTGATCCTTCAGGGTCGATGACGGCTAACGGAGGTTCGGCTAATAACAGGTCCGCGCGCTAAACATCCTGGCGACGGTCGTTTTCTAATTTTCCTCGGGGAGCGTGTTGCGCCAAGTCAAGTCGCGTCCAGAAAATGTACAGTTCTGTAAACCGATTTGGATGATTAATAATCCCCGCGGAGT
Organism: Halictus rubicundus; assembly: GCF_050948215.1. NCBI lineage: Eukaryota > Metazoa > Arthropoda > Insecta > Hymenoptera > Halictidae > Halictus > Halictus rubicundus. The sequence continues at coordinate 1,346,742 of NC_135166.1, forward strand.
TCCGTTAAGCGTTATTGTAGATTTTTGTCGAATCCGTTGGCCGGCGACAAGCGTCAGAGGAATCTCGAATGGCGGATGTTTTCGGGATTTTTTCGCGGTTTTTCCTTTTTCCCCGGTGGAGATTCATGAGGCTTCGAACTTAGCACCCGGCGCGTAAATAATCGTTCGAGGAAGTCGAAAGATAAGCCGTATCTCCAGGCTCCCCGGAGGCTGGCTCGTCGGCAGAGATAGATTCGATCTATCAGTTTTGATTTCTCGCCGCGCCTCGACGTTTCAACAAACTTTCTCGATTCTTCTGCATTCCCGAGAACGCCGATAGCCTATCGCTGGCTTGCTCGCGCCTCGCAGCATCATTCTGAATGTCACGAAAATCCGCGAGAATCCTCCCGACGCATTTGTACCGTCCGATAACTTTGACAAAGTTTAATACCCTCGGTTTCCCGCGATTACTCACAATTACCTAAAACGTCTTTCCCAGTTAAGAAAGCCTCCTCTTCCCTCCATCGCGAATTTCGAAGTTCTTGTCCCACCTGTTTTCACCTTGTCGCAATTTGTTCCCGGAATTGCCGTGCTCTTCGCCTCCTTCTTCGATATTTATTCCCCGATTTTTCCTCGCGTTTATCAGTCGATCCGGCGCGTTTATCATTCGATCCAATCGCCTCGAGTGCGAAGCGTTTGTGAAAATATTATTTTCATCTGATAAAATCGAGAAACATTTTCATTTCGCATCGAGTAATTAAGTTTCGCGGGCGAGGTTTGTGCAAACAGCGAAAATTGAAAGCACCGCAAACAACGGTGGCAGGCGTGGCAGGCGAGGCATCGGTCAAGCACGACGATCGGTTGGATATCTCGATCGCGGATCGATCTTCGGCTTCCGCGGCCGAATCAAACGGCGGGCCTTTATCGGGCCGGGGTATCGCGATGCACGAATCCGGGCCGCGTGACGGCAGAGCCCGCCGTAAATCTCGACGTCGGATCGGCTAATAGGAATTTCATAACCGAATCCGGGCATCGTCGAATGGAAACGCCGGGCAGCTCTATTTATGTCGCCTAGCTGTGCGAGGTCTTCCGGTCCATTTGCTCGGTTTGCAAACTCCCATGAGAGATAGAGGGAGAGATGCTTTCTTCCTCGGTCGGCCCGTTTCGTCGTGGATTCGTGACACGGGCCCCCGGAGGAACCCTCTTATTTTCGATCGGAGAACCCCTTCCGGCGGAATCGGTACGCGACGGGGTAAGAAATTCGTTTTGCACCCCTTGGCTGCAGGGCACCCTTTTGCCAGCTTTTGATTTATATCGGCCGCTTAGCATATTTTGTAATTTACTGTTGAGAATCCTCAACGTACGGGATCCGAGGTATACCCGGGACAGAGAGAGTGTCTCTCTCTCTCTCTCTCTCTCTCTCTCTGCGAGAGGCAACAGTGACATCAGCGAGCTGCAGGGAGAGATCTGCCGCCCCTAATCTTCCCTCGCATCTCTTCTCGGTGCGTCCTCCGATCTCCGTGCTCCTGAATCTCCCTTTAGCTACCGCTTTATCTGTTCCGCTATCTGTTGGCCAGCTTCTTCCACACACAGGTCGCTGCGCCCTCCTCTCTCTCTCTCTCTCTCTCTCTCTCTCTCTCTCTCTCTCTCTCTCTCTCTCTCTCTCTCTCTCTCTCTTTCTCTCCCGGCAGGCTCCGCGGCCTGCACGATAACATCTCGACAATTTGTACGCCGGTGGATCGTTAAAACTCCTCGAGGAGCGAGCAGACGCTCGGCAGCACGAGCTTAATCCAATTTCATTGTGTCGCGGACGCGCAGGGGATCGCGATCGACGCGTGAGACTCGCCCCGGGGATCTTTCATGGGAGAACTGGATCTCCGATTCGCTTCCCCTTCGCCGACTTCGCTCGTTCCTCCTCGAGGAAGCCCACGATGCTTCTTGATACGCTAACTCGGACCCGCGATCCGATCGAACCACCTCGGATCGTTTCGTGACCATCGGAAACGCGTTAGCCTCTTCACCTCTCGAGCGAGAATGACGAGTTAATCCGTCGGTTCGACAACAACCGGTCCAAAGATGTCCAGTTATCAGTTTTCGAAAGCTTCTCACTTCTTATTCTCATCTGCGTGCAAAATTTCGTTTAGCCTCGATCCGATTGTATCACCTGAGAGATCATTTCCCAACTATCGGAGACGTTCCCTCTGGTCGTCGCAATACGTCATAATTTGTCGATTTGACAGATTTTCGAAAAGAGCAAACAGAGCGGAGAGACCCGGCAGAAAGTCCGCGGCCTCGTCTCCCCGCGGCAATTGGCTAAATGAGACCGTTCACGTTACAATTTTCTTCAGGCTTTCAGCTACCAGGCACGTCATCGCGCCGGACGAGCAACTGGCATAATAAATTGCCGGATAGCGCGATAAACCGGCGCGCAGTAAATCCGTTCCCGTGAAAATCCGTCGCCGGGGCCATTAATCTCAATTCCGAACCGAGGGGGGGAACGTATCGGATGCGAGATAAAATTGTCCGCGAAAGTTTCCGCGCGGCACCGATCGCGGGTATCGTCTTTCCTCGGTTCGCGTTTCTGCAAGGGGGAACGCGACGCGACGCGACGACGCGAGCGAGAACCGGCGTCACGCGATTGTTCCACATAGTCCGCGGCGTCGCGATAAATTATGCTACCCGCGAGCACTCAATTATGCGCGCCGCGGCACTATTAATCGAGATACGGGGGAAACGTGGATGTTAATAAAGCGTCGAGGCTGCGCCGAGAGTGTTTTCAGCGACGTTTACACGCGGCTATCTGCCGATCTACGCTAATCGAGCTCCCCCGATTCACCCGGTCGTCGCGCGCGCCGCTATCTGAAACCTTAACGAACAGCGCTTACGTGGATTACCGGTGCTCGCCGACGACGACAACCGATCTCCGAAAATCGGCCGCTTATCGGTTCCGCAAATCCGTCCGAACCGGGGCCCGCAGCCTCGTGAATATTTATGAGCGCCTAAACGATCGTTGCGAAACCGATATTCGGGCCGCGAGGACAACTACGAGATTCCGGTCTTCTTCTTGTAACGCGCGAGACGATTCTTGATCATGGACATTTTCTGCAATATTATTTGCATGAAAGCATCCCCGGCATGAAACACTTTCGAAAAGATCCTCGATCCTCGGATTAAATGTCGGCCTTGCACGCGTATTTTTCGAGATATCCCACGGGAACGAAAGTAAAATTTTACACGCGACATAAAACGAAAAAAGTTCCGGCGCGATGGAGCAGTGTAGCCGCGCGAGAGCAGAACCGGAGACACGAACGCCGCTCACCTGCATAAGCGATGCGCGCCCAGTCTCTCGACGCATTCTGCTCCGTGGAAATGCGTTTCACCGTACGCGAGGGAATTCGCAATTTTTCTTTGGTACCCCCAGGGTGTAAATACTAATATGTCACGGGTGAGCATCGAGGCAACGCGTTTTTCCGCGCGAGCTCGCGGAGTTTGTCGCTTGGATAGTTCCACGAAGCGAACAGATTAATCAAAATTGGCGAATAGAAAATATCTGTGAACTCACGTGGACCATAGCTCGTGAGTAGGCGGTAGTTTGACGTCGGCCGCGGTCTTCTCGGGTAGTTTATAGTACTCGTAGACGTAGGACGCGGCCGGGTCGTCGCCGTGGCTGGTGACGGCCGAGACCTGGTGTTGTTGCTGAAGATTGAGCATCGCCGCGGTCGCTACGGAGAGCGGGTGCTCGCAGTAGGTCCGCCAGTCGCCCTCCATACCCTGCACCTGCACCTGCACGGCAGCAACCCTCTTGTGTACCTCCGGGTCGGCGGCCTCGGCGCCGCTCTGCAGACTCTGTGCAGCCTGCGCCGCAGCCTCTTCCGCCCCCAATTCCTCCTCTTCCTCTGGTTCGCGCTGCCCGGCCACGTAGCTCGGCTGCTGTTGCTGTTGCTGTTGCTGCGAGGTGTCGTCGCTGACCACGCCGCTGCTCGTCTCCTCCTCGCCCCGGCTTCGTCGTCTGAAATGACAAACCGAGTTCTTTGTCAACGGGCATTCGTCTCGTTTACAATCCTACAATACGATCATAGCCGCGCTTTAACGCTGCCACAATTGCGCTCAGTTCGAACAGTTTGTAAAGTTATTTCTACTAAACCTATTCCGATAATCTCAATTTGGTAATGTACAGCATGCATTTGTGGAGATTTCTTAAAGATTAATTCCGGGACCTTTATCGTCCTAGCCTCGGCGACATATATCACTGTACTTCGACCAACGAGACTAGTCAGCAAAGTTGAGAGTGCACAGTTTGTAAAATTATTTCTACTAAACCCATTCCGATAATCTCAATTTAGGAATGAACCATAGAACACAAATTTTTGGAGATTTCTTAAAGAATAATTCCGCGACCTTTATCGTCCAGGCCTCGGCGACATATATCGCTGTGCTTCGTGCAACGAGACTAGTCAGCAAAGTTGAGAGTGCACAGTTTGTAAAATTATTTCTACTAAACCCATTCCGATAATCTCAATTTGGGAATGTACAAAATGAATTTGTACAGATTTCTTGAAGAATAATTCCGCGACGTTTATCGTCCAGTCCTCGGCGACATATATCACTGTACTTCGACCAACGAGACTAGTCAGCAAAGTTGAGAGTGCACAGTTTGCAAAATTATTTCTACTAAACCCATTCCGATAATCTCAATTTAGGAATGTACCATAGAACACAAATTTTTGGAGATTTCTTAAAGAATAATTCCGCGACCTTTATCGTCCAGGCCTCGGCGACATACATCACTGTGCTTCGTGCAACGAGACTAGTCAGCAAAGTTGAGAGTGCACTGTCTCGAACGTTTGCCTGGTCTCGTCGGATCGAGTATAGCAACGTCCATTGCTAACTAGCCGAGAAATGTAACGAGAATTCTGGCGCACCGGAATGGCTGCAACGCGCATTCGCGTATCTTTACTGGGCCGACTCGTTTCGCTGCAGCCACGACTTCACCGAGACTGAGCTGCCTGTGCGCGCAACCACCTACCGCCCGGGGTTTCCTGCTGAAAACAGATTTGGTATTCCAACTGTGGTCAACAGTACCCCGAGGTTGCGCGCTAATTACTCGTCCACGGTATCGGCTGCCGGAGTTGGACTCGGAAAAACAGCGCAATACGTCAGCAATATACGGTGGTGAATATTCATGACAGCCGTGATCGATGAGATATCTAACAAGAAACCGTATCGTGACTCGCCGACTCGGCCGAACGTTTCCCTGTTAATAAAACACGGTTGTTTCAGGTGTGATCAATGCTTTTGCTCGCGCGGGAATTGCAAATTTAAAATTCGCCGCCGAGGATTTCTCAAATATCGATTCGACAGCAGTTCTTTTCGCATTCTTTTGTAGTCCACTAGTGCGCGAGTAGACAAACAAATAAGAGTCAGAGATGAGAGCCCTATTACGGCTCTGTACCGTTGAGACTCCATCGGTCGGATGAAGATGGTTACAAGACGATTATTAAAGAACTGTTGGCCTGACTGTTGCGGTCGGCGATGAGGATGTTTGTGCTACGGGGGCATATGCTCGAGCCACATGTGCGTGTACATTGAAAAGCCCATAAGCCGGACATCGGCCGGTGACAGAGTGGACAGTAGCTAACAAATGCAGCGGATCCACGCGAACCTCATCCGACCGGCGATGTCCGCGCGATCCGCCATCGATTTCCCAGAAGTCCTCTCCTCTCCCCCGTCCCCCGTCCCCCGTCCCCCGTCCCTCGAGAAGCGTCCAGGCTGCGCTGGACATTATAATGAATCCGCGGTGCGCGCAGCAACTGTTAGAAATGGCGGTGCCGTCCCCGCGATAAATTGCCGCGGGCCCATCGAATTTATCAATTAACGATAATCGCCGCGGCGCGCAGGATCCCCGCCAATGATTCCTCAATTTAGCAACGGCCGGCGTGACGGAGCGTCCCTTCGCGCCACACACGCTCGCCGCCTTGCCGTCGATAATTTATTATGCGACGCGTCGCGATACCTAATCGCCTCTTGCGAACCGCCTTTCCGGGCTCGCCGAGCCGGCCGAGCCACCTGGATATTTGTCACCGGTCGTTAGTTTCCGGCGAAGACGCGCCGGTGTCTTCCGGACTTCTCCTTTTCGCTAACCACACGTGGCTGGCCCGAAAGTATTAGTACGACATTTGGTTTACCTTTAATTTCCTCTTTATTCCAAGAAAGTAATTATAAAGATCGGACCCACTGCCGAATAAGAGCGTACGTTCTGTGGAAAAAGAAATGCGAGGTACAGGCCCGACAAAAGGCGAGGAAAAACCGTGGAAGAGAACACGGCAGAAAGCAGATGCCTTCGACAGCGCGATACGACGGGAAGAAGGATCGAAGACGCGCGGAAGGGTTGAGGGAGATGTGTGTACGTGTACACGCACGAAGATTAATTATTATAAACCCCTGCCTTTTGCCTACAGTCATCAATTTATACTCCTCTCGGGCGCGCATCCCAATTCCAATCCCAATCCCGTGAGTCGCGCACCGAATAAAGGCTCATCCTCTCTAATTTATGCATGTCGAATCAATCTCCTTCTTCCCCTTTTTGCACCCTCTCTGCTCGTCTCCTCGCTCTTTCTTTCGCCGGCACCGTTTCTCTCGTTCCAGGAGATTTCTTTCTCTCTCCCTCTGTTCGTCTGGTCTCGGCCCCTCTCCTTCGTCCTCGCGACGGCAGTCCTTCCTCTTGTTGCTCCTGTTCACGCTGCACCTGGGCGACTCTCGCGTCGCCCCTTCGGCGAGCAGCTACCCCGATAATGAGGGGCCGCGCTGTCCTGTGCAAATATTTTCCTCGGCCGGTGTTTGCACAGCCACGGCACCCGGGGAACGGGAGCGAATGCCGCGCCGATCAAATTCACCGCGCGGACGCGCCAGATCGGCAAAGAACGATATAATCAGTTCATTCGTGATCATCAACCTGGAGAACGAGCCCGGGGATCGGCAAACAGACCGCGCCGGCCCGCCCGAGGATTCGTGCATTCTTACGCCAGCCCTGCTCGCGGACGGTTCGATGGTTTCTTGCATTAATCGCTGAACCAACCGAGGGAGCGGTTCCTCGATCCTGATACCATTACCTGCCCCGTCAACGATCTACGAAGCTCGCAGTTATGAAATTATTTTAACTTGAAAATATCGCCTGGGCTGCAGCAATACAGTAAATATAGATTTTCTCTTTGGACTAGGAAATTATTACAACTGAACAAATCGTAGTTCTGAAGAAAATAACTCTGCGAGAGGTTCACCGGGTACAGGAAAAGAAAGATTGCAAAAATTACATATTACACAACAAAATTTATAATTTCTGCCTATATCAGAAGAGATGAATGTTAAAAGAGAACTTTTGTGATTCCCTATAAAGAAAGGTACAATATAGCACGATTTTCCAATTCCCCTTGAACAGCTACGCGTCCACGACTACAACACACACGTATACCGTTCGGATTTGCGTTCCCGATGGTCACAATGGTTGATAGAACGATAAAATAAAAGGCTCGTAGCTATCCGCGTGATCTCTGCGGCACAGAAAGCTGCAGCGCCTAGGAACGCGAAGTATTCTCGGTTCGGGCAACGCCGGCGTTGTTCTAGGCATCAGGCATCACGGGGCCCGGACCAGACGCATTCCTCTGGAATCCTCTTTCGACATCGGCGCGCTTTCAAAAGGCTCGATCTGCCCCGAGAGGAGGCGATCGTGAATCGTTAACCCTCGAAAGAGTGGGGGGGACGGTGCAGCGGCGGCAGCGCGTCGCCGAAGACAAATCGTAAGGTAACGACGCTCGCGAAACGGGGCTAATCCGTAGTTTATCGGCGAGCATAGGCTGGCTCGGTTCGATCGTCCATTCGTCTTGGCCGGGTGCTGCCCGGTGGTTCAATGGAAACGAGGCTGAAGGCATCATCAGTTAGGCCGGCTCCTCTCGGGCCCCGGCGATCGTCAGAATGCATTATCGTGTCGACGGCGACGCTGTTGCATCCGGCGCGCACCTACCTCAACGCGCGAATGTTGCAGGTAGGTGGAAGACGCGGACCAGATCAACCGTGGAGAGGGAAACCGCGTTTAATATTCCGTGGCAGTGTTGTCCACGCGACCCGAGAACCCACCCCCTTGCTCCCTCTTGCGCATTTCAATAAACCCGCCTCCGTACGCGAGCACGTTCACCTGGTTAACCTGGCTGTCGATCCCGAAGAGCCTCCGCAAGCCGCCTGCCAAGCATTCGAAGCGTCTTCTTCCTCGCAAAAGTCGCAAAGAAAATTCAGATTTTCCATGATTATACTATTCTCTATATTTGTCACTGTGCTTTCCATGTCCCCGGCTAGGCCCGAGTAGTCAAGTGCGTCAAGTGTTTTTGCGTAATGCGATTGTTATGCAATTTTATACAGGTCTTGTAAGCAGCTCATAATTGAAATTAGCGAACGAGGATAGAAAAAGCATCGTACAAATTGAAGATTATGTTTTTACGGGGCAAACTGACCCGCGCGAGCGAATCTTGTCCGGCTGCAGCATTATTCGAGAGCGGTCGTGCAAAGGTCAATTGATTAGCCATTCGGATCGATTCCGCGAACGCTGACCAGTCGCCGCGCCGTCGAGAAAGGCAACCACGTCCACGTTATTAACTCATTATCGGCGTTTAACGTAATTGAATACGATTATCGGTTTGCGTCGGTGTGGTTTTATAATGCGTCGGAATGTCGTCTCTTTTTCTACAGGTAATCGCAGAGGTTGTCTGATCACCGGTGTAAATTCGCACCTAATTATTTCTATTCTCTTCCGATACACCTACCGGTTACGAACCTAGTCCGAGGAGGAAAGAAAAAAAGAAACACGTATATCGATAATAGCCTCCGGTTATTATCCGCGATAGTAATTTTAGGCGTACGTGGCATTATCGTGGGTATACCGATCGCGATCGGGCACAATGGCGAGTCGGTGTGAAACCGTATCGAGGCCCGATACAGGATCGGTCCTCGTTGAATGCTTCCTCGATTGTCTTGTAACCTCGATGCATAATCCATCGGGTCCCGATCGACGGTGTTAATAAGATTTATATACGGGAGAAGCGGGGAAAAGAATGCCGCGATCCTTTTTTTTTTCACGATCGGTATCTCGATCTAATGTCACCTTTGCTCGCTCGCACGTCCCCGTCGTGGTCGTGCGCGCGTACGCTCCGGCCGGCTGCCGCGCGGCATGCATACTAATTCCACAAATAAATCTATTTCTCCGTGCCTCGAGGTCGCTTACACCGCCCCGGTCGAAGGGTGAATAAATTTCCGGTGAGCTTATTTTCCACGAAAACACCGTCGGCTTTTCGCCAGCGGCTTATCTCGACGATCGTCGTCGGAACTGGGACGTTCCACGGGCACTTTCCCTCGACGACGAAGAAAATTGACGGAGGAAAGCGCCTCCACGGTTTAATACTTTGATGGCGGTGGTAGGCGCGCGCGATAGGATACTCCGTTGCCAGCATTGAAATCCCCGTGACGCTATTACCACGCGTTAAAATCCTCCGAGGTGGAATTATTACCGCGCGCCGGGATCTCCGTTATAATTATACCTGGGACTCTTGTGTTACTACGCGCGGTAGAATCTGCTGGTGTACTTGTGCTCGCGTCGACTGATTAGATTACTGCTACAGTAACTGTATCGTGCGGTGAAATCTACAGCGTAGTATTCCGAAGAGACTTTAACATTTTCGCGAGATAGCGCTGTTGCCGCGTACAACGATCCCCGCGATAACTTTACTATCGCGCGTTTAGATCTACGCGATAGTAACAGTACCGCGCGATGAAGTATTCCCGATAGCGCCGCTGCGTGCGCTCAACTGCCCTATATTCCAAGCATTCGCTCTAATGCCCGGTGAAATCTCGGCGATAGAACTATTAAAATACGGCGTTCGGGCACCTCGGATAGTTCAATTTCAGAATAGGCGTAGTGTTCCACGAGTCAGATCTTCATGGTACTGCCACGCGTTGAAATCTCCGAGCTGATAGTACTGCACGCGTTGAAGTCTCCGCGATAGCTCCGCTACCGTGCGCTTAGGTCCCCGAGAGAATACCACTCCGTAAGCTGAAACCTTCGTAATTGTCTACTACCACGCATTGAAGTCTCCACAATACCCCGCTAGTTGAGATCTTCGTGGTAATGTTCGTTCCATTAAGACGTCCGTCACTCCTACCGCGCGTCAAAGTCACCGAACCCGGCGTCCATTTTCCTCCCACTTGAAAAACTTCGAAATTCTCCCCACTCTTCACCGATTCATTGTTCGACCGTCGCATCCTCGAGAAAAAATCTCGAGTTCCTTGCGAAGACGCATACGAACCCCTAAGAAAAGAAAATAGCCCGCAATCAGCCAGCCGATTAAAAGTTCCGCGAGGGGGGAACGTGGAGCGCGGGCGAGCGCATGCAATTAATCGCGCAATTAAATCTTCCGTTGGTATATATCGCCGCGCAGCTCGTTTCCTCTTCTGTCTAACGACTGAACAATGGCCTCGTAAATCACCGCTCGCGAGTGTGTCTGCCTACGTAAAAATCAACGGGACGAAAACGAGAACAACGCTGCTCGCGACAGCGTGCCTCGCATAGCTGTCGCGCCGCCGTCTATGTGTCTTTGTTTCGCATAACCGGCCGCCAGCAATTAATCTCCGCGGCCGATACCGGAGGGGTTTATCGACGATTAAAACCCGGTTAACGATCATCGTGCTCCGCGGCGCACAGGGTTTTCGGCGATCTCCGCGCGCCGGAAGATATTCTCCCGGATAAGACGAAGGTTGATCAACATTCCTCGGCTCCGGGCAGCCTCTAATAACGCTCCTACCGGTATTACCGTCGTCCGGGCGCGCGTAGGAACTCGCTCGATCGATCCTGGCAAACAGAAAACGAACGACTTTGCTCTGCTACGCGCCGGTCGCCGGTCGCCGGTCGCGATATTAGCCGTCCCGCCGTCAATTCATTACTACCATTATCTCCTAGCCGTGCTTGTCAATGCCCCGAACCGCCCATTCGCGAAACCAGTCATTCATTTGCCACCATTATGCCGGTGCCGGCGATCCCCGATCTACTGTTATTACTTTTTCCACGATCGGCACTCGCGGTTGCCACTCTCGCCGATTCGCTGGGTTCTTCGTCGGTCGCGAATATCTTTCCCCGTCGCGTCGACGTCGGATCGACGCAAACAAAACCGTTCAATTTCTGCGTTACCTTCTATCAGCCTGCCCGGTAATCGCGGCCATTCTTTTTGCCCCGGCTAGGCCGATCCGCTGGTTATGTTGTTGGATTAACGAGAGCGAATAAGACGTTGATCGAAAGTGCACACGGCCGTGTCGCATCTCGGCAGAGCAGCCCGAGATTGGCTCGTCTTCCTGTCGCGACCGAGACAACCTTCCTCCCGTAATCAGTGTACACGCACACACCGCTCTCGCGCGCGTCTCCGCGCCCGGTAACCGGCCACTTCCGGCCGCCGTGGCACCACCCAGCCGCCAAAACAGAAAAACGAAAGTGTTCCTCGGCCGGCTGTAATACGTGGGCTCGGTTATGCGCGCCGGACACGCGAGTCTCGCCACCGCCACCCTGTTTCCTGCGAATTCGTCGAAACTGCCAAGTCTCGGAAAACATGGAAAATCTCGGAATTTTTCCATCGTTTAGGTCGACCGGTACATTGATTAACACTAGAACGACCGGAGCAGTCAAAATGACTGGTTCCTAATTTTTTCGTTTGCAATTACTGAAATTGTAAAAATGTTTTGATCGAACATTTTTTAATGAACCTCTTCATTGAAGCACATGTTACAATACAAGTTGTATGAGGTTTGAATGGGCACAGTCTTGTCACTGTTACGAAGCGATATACGTCAGTCGCATTTATTGCTCGGTCGTTCTAGTGTAAAATCGGGTCTCTTTCGAATATTTTTGCAAGGAAGGAATGTACGGAAAACATTTCAGAATAACTCGAGACAAACAGAAAAATGAAAGAGTTCACTCGAGAAAAGTCGGTGTAATCGAATATTTAACAGTCATGTCCCAACCGTACGCTTCGGTTAGATCGTGCTGCACGGCGAGGAGGTTAGGCGCTGTTGAAAATCGTTCCGAGCTGCCGGGATATGTTCGTCACTAATTTCTTTTGTGCTCTCTATATCTCCCCAAAGGACCGGAGCAACCCCGGTGCCGGTAATAAGTTCGTCAAGCGCGTTCGACATGCTCGTAAAACTCGCACGCCGGTGCCCGGAGCGTCGCAGTAAAAATCTCGTTGTAGCTGACGGCGAGGAGACGAGGAACGAGCAGGATCCGAAGGACAAGGATCCGAAGGGGGTAGAAAGGTGTCAAGCGTTGACTTTGATGGATCGAAGATCCCCGAAGCCCACCTTCCCCCTTCTCTCTCACCCTCTCTCTCTCTCTCTCTCTCTCTCTCTCTCTCTCCGCCATCTCGGTTTTTGTTCGCCGTGGACCACCGCGTCGCTATTTGTTTTTTCTTTCTCCACGGATAAAACGGCGTATCCGACAGGTTACTCTCTCACGGTGTATGTTAACGTCCTTTGCCGCGCGTGCACTCGATACGCGTGCAGATGCGAGCCTCGCGCGAGATCGAGCGGCAACTATGCAGCTGCACCGAGAAATCGGATCCCGAGGCGAATCGATCGCTGAAACTTCACTTTCCTCCGGATCCCGGTGGACCAACGCTGGCGACCTTTGATCTTCGCACCCACTGCTCCGGAGCAATTAAGGGATACGAGGTTGTGCTGCTAGAAATCCCGAAGAAATTAAAAACGTTTACAGTGCACGCTGTTCTTCGCGGAAGCTGAACTCTCTTAGCCGGGCATTAAAGTCTCCACGAATTAAGGACGGAATATTATTGAAAAAGTCGAATTTGATGCATCGTCAATGTTTTGTAAAACGCTTATGTGAACCGTCCTCTTTCCATTTGAAAGGCGCAGGCGCGTGTCGCGCGAACAAATCCGCGGAGATCGGTACGAGGCGCCGCGAGAGTGACTTAAGGAGCGCAGAAAAAGAGAGAAAGGAGCGCGCGTAAGTCATTCCGCGGGTTCATTTGAGAGAGGAGAAAAAGGTGTGCGATTTTCAGCTGTCGGAGGCGCAGTGTCCGTCTCTTCAAATGTAAAACGGCGGCCGTAAAAGGCGAGGCTGTCGGCGGGTTCGCGCCAACTGACAAAACAGCCGCGTCGGGTCTTAATCCGTGCGTTACGCAAACCGGAGTGAAACCGAGGGGGGTGGGGAGATCTCGCGCGCGAAAAACGCCGTCGAACAAAACGCGGGCACACGCTCTCGCGCGCGATACCAAATTACAGGACGCCGATACAGGCACGGATACGCGAGCGCGCAACGAATTTGTAACACGACACCCCGGGTAACGAAATATCAATAACGCGAAAGATAATACCGAGGCGTGTAACGCGAATATCGGCGCGAGACGACGACTATGACCGACGACTGCGACGCCGCCGACGACGACGACCGGACCGCCGGCCTGCTGTCCGCAATTTTCGTTTCCACGATGAAAATGGCGTGTCGCTGTTTTATTATCGATCACCGGGCGTGACTCACCCGGGCACGGTCAATTATGCCAACTATATCGCGCTGCCTAGGAGCGCGCCAGCAGCCGGAGGACCTACAAATATGGCTGCCAGCCGAGATAGCGAATTAGGCAATCGGCGGAGGCGCGTCATGCAGGATATCCGGGCCCTATCTGGCTCTCGTTTCGATCGTTGCGACGCTATACTTAACGAAGATCGATGATACAAGGCGAGGACTGTGCGTTCATGGCCGACTGAGATTGATGAGAGAACGTTTAGAGTGTAGGAGATTTATTTTTTCCGTCTTTTCTGCTTCAGCCTTTCCGTAAAAGAATTTTCTAACGTCGTCGTATTCTCTGTTTTGCTCGTCTCCCTAATTTCTCTCGAAGGCGTCGAGTTGTCATAATTTTACCGGGTGGAATCTTTCGACGATACACGCTCGCGAAGAGAAAGTGGCAGCATTTTCATACCGCGAACGCAGTCGCATGAATGCAGCAGGTATATAACAAAGATGCAGTCGCAACAACGCTCCCTGAAAGACCGGGACCGCCCTTCGGTTGTAGCTCCGCTGCCTACGTCGGGAGTCTCTATTCCGAGACAATTGCTCATCGAGAGGAGACAGAGGTTACGCAGCTCATTGTCGGATGGAACAGTCAATAGTTTCGTATACCTACTGACGCGCAGGAACGTGACTTTTAGCGCTGCTAGTATCGCCGATGCATGCCGAGAGATATGCGAGGGGATGCGCAACCCATCGTTCCCTCTCGTTAGAATTCTCCTGGCAATACCATTCCGACTGCGATAGTCTAATCACAGACTATATCAGAAATTGATTAAATTCTTAGCTCCGTTTGCCGAGCATCAAGATCGTCCGTACGTCTCCGCCAATAACACATTCCCGGGCTCATTAGACCCTCGAACCCTCGGAGACCCTTCTACCCTTCGCCTGCCCCCATCAAAGGCGCCAATAAAAAAGACCCTAAGCATTAGGAATCGTTCAATGAATGCAGGGTCAGTTTCCAACACCTGCTGGAACTTCAGCCTGAATGGAGAAGCATATTTCACCGTCTGTATTCCGTTGTTAGTCTTTCTGCTTCGTAGATTTGATAGACTGTCGTGCGCCGGGCGAGGAAAATACAAAATTGTAATATTTCAGAATTTTCTCAGAAAATAGGTTTCCGGCGTGCGAACTAAAAGCTCCGGGGAAAGGGTTCAAGAAATATGCAAATGCCGAAGCGTTCGAGCCAAATTGACCGGGCATACCTGCGGCACCCTAACTTCCGTAGTCCGAGGGCTAAAATCGGATCTCACGGGGGCAAGCCAGTTCCCATTAGGTTTTCCTCATTCCCCGGATATCGGATTAGGTAATGCGCGGAGGCGCATAATGCCGGCCGTTATCTGTCGCCGCAATGTACCCGGGTATCGGTTCCTTTCTTCGTCCCCCTATCTTCCCGTCTGTGTCTGCGTATGCGTGTACATACGTCACGGTGTCGGCGTATCAGCGAAAGAAAGAAAGAACCGTGCCGCGGGACGTGGCTACACAGCGTGACCGGCCGATAGGATAAGCGTCACCCTGGACTCACTTCCTACGCCGCTTGAGAATTAACCGGACAGGATGAGAACAATTAGCATCGGGCCGGCGTAATCGCGCGCGCGCGCAGGGAGCCGCCGCGGACGGCGATAACCGGCTGTCCGCGAACTAACGGAACAACGGGTTCGCAGGCGCAATCTCGCTCGAGTCGCCGAAGAAACCGGGCACGAGGAAAGAATCCGCAAGGCGAGCCGACCGCCATCGCAGATTCGTTTAATTACGATTCCGCAATTCGACGCTCCACACCAATTTTCCTCGTTCGAAGAGGATTTTTACTTTTACAACTTCTGAAATTGCAGAGATGCTTTTATGATGCGAAATATATTCAATCCTAAAATCAACCCCTCCCAATCTTAACGAGTCAAGGCTCCGGTAGGTTTAGTGTTAAATTTGTTTAATTACGATTCCGGAATTCGACGCCCCACTGACGCGATCTCCACCAATTTTCCTCCGTTGGAAGAGGATTTTTACTTTTACAACTTCTGAAATTGCAGAGATGCTTTTATGATGCGAAATATATTCAATCCTAAAATCAACCCCTCCCAATCTTAATGAGTCAAGGCTCCGGTAGGTTTGGTGTTAAATTCGTTTAATCACGATTCCGCAATTCGACGCTCCACCAATTTTCCTCGTTGGAAGAGGAGTTTTTCTTTTACAATTTCTGAAATTACAAAGATGCTTCTATGACACGAAATCAATTCAATCCTAAAATCAACCCCTCCCAATCTTAAGGAGTGAAGGCTCCGGTAGGTTTAGTGTTAAATTCGTTTAATTACGATTCCGGAATTCGACGCCCCACTGACGCGATCTCCACCAATTTTCCTCCGTTGGAAGAGGATTTTTACTTTTACAACTTCTGAAATTGCAGAGATGCTTTTATGATGCGAAATATATTCAATCCTAAAATCAACCCCTCCCAATCTTAACGAGTCAAGGCTCCGGTAGGTTTGGTGTTAAATTCGTTTAATCACGATTCCGCAATTCGACGCTCCACCAATTTTCCTCGTTGGAAGAGGAGTTTTTCTTTTACAATTTCTGAAATTACAAAGATGCTTCTATGACACGAAATCAATTCAATCCTAAAATCAACCCCTCCCGATCTTAACAAATTAAGGCTCCGGTTTAGCGTTAAAAACGCGAGAAGAACCGCTTGGCGTCGAGAAGAAATTGCCCGGGACCAGATTGCATGGAGAAATATAAAAAGAGTATGGCAAAACCGTGACAACAAAGAAGAAGCACGCACAGGCTCGCGATGGTTGTGTCTTCCGGCCGATGAAAACATCATCCGCGTCAAGCTGCTCGGCTCCGCGTCGGGATATGAAAATTTCGCGTGACTGATTTGCATAACGCTCGGCCGACGCTCACGGTGAAGACACAAGGGAAAAGGAACCCGTTCCCCGGTCCCGAGAGATAGTCGATTTTTTACGGAACCGTGGCGCCGATGTTTGTTTTCTCTGTTGCCCGTCGCGCACCTCCTCTGCCCGGGAATATTAACTTTACGATCGAACTTCAACTCCCGGGCTATTCTATCCCCGGCTAGAGTCCGCTCGAGATATCGATGTAATCGAATCGGCTGTTCGAGAGGATCGCGCCGTGTCCGTATTAACGGCGAATTGAGTTAAGTGCGGATTCTTGTTCCGCGATGATAGCTCTATCGAAACGCTCGCTAACAAGCTGCTCCGCTGTTAATACTCTTTCGCTCGGGTTTATCGCGGCGGATGATTCCCTGCGGCCCTTCGAGCTGTGCGGACCCTTAACGCCGAGGGAAATCCATCACTAGGGGTCCGTCAAGATGACGCGTTCTAATATTCTTAATTTTAAATTATTAACCCGTTGCACTGGAAGCCATTTTACCTCCAATACATTTCTTCCGACCTGGAATATTTCCTTTCTGTACATATTTTTCCATGCTATACTTACGAAAATCGTGCAATTTATTCGTACAGTTATGATTTACAGCTATTGTTAGATACAGTTATAGATACAGCAATTGTTAGTGGCGCCTTACAGTCGCCATTCGAGTGCTAAGCAAAGTTATTGAGAAACTGAGAGTTAGCAAATTTATTTCTTCGGGTGGATATCATTTTCGAAATATTGCTGAAAGTGTGGGCAGCAGGTTCCTGTAATTTTTACAAAGCAATGTAAAATGCTCACTTTTCGTTCATCACGGGCTCGAATGGAGAAGATTGGGAAAGCTCCTCTTTTGCACGCGATTCCTACGGAGGGCACGAAGGGTCAATCTTTGAGGCTTGTCGACTCCAAGCGAGGAGAGCGCGCGGGGTGTTCGGATCTGTCTAAACTGACGACACCGGGATTCGGTTACGCAGCGCACGGTTCGACAAAAGGTGGTCTCAGCGTGTGCACGCGTATCTGCTCGTCACGGTGTCGGCGTTTAGGCGTCTCCCGTTTCCCTTCCTCCGTTGAAAAGGGAAACAGGAAGACTGTCTTGTCCTCGGTGAACCCCTTCTGGCTGACTTTCCGCCGCGCGTGCACAGAAGCGGCTCGGCATAAAAGCTCGTCGAATCTCGACGGGACGTCCCGTGGCGACGACACGACGATACGCGGCGACGAGACGACGAGGACGCGACGCGCCACAGTTCGTTTGCGGTTGCTCCCGAGAGGCGCTGGACCGAGAGCAGCACCGAAAGGGACGAGCATGCTCGAGCTGGCCCGAAAGGGTTCAAGGGGATGCTCTCGGTCTTCGGGGAGGAAAGAAAGCGAACGGAAGCGGGCATAGAATAGGCGCGAGAGAAGGTGCAAAAGGGGGCGGGGATGCTCCGCGCGTCGATATGAAATATTCGCCGGGAGAGTAACTCTATATTATTATCCTGTTTCACACCTCCCTGCACCTCTATGCGCGAGAAAAGCCTCGGGATCACAATCAACGGAGTGGCCCCTATTGTCTCTCATTGTCGTGCGCCTCGTGCGTGCACGCCGGGCTGCGCTACACTGCGCTGCACTGTGCCACGGCGCCCCATCTCACCCCGGCGCGGCGTGGCGCTCGCTCTTCACGACCTGCTCCGCCGGAATTAATTAGCCCCGACGTGGCCACTAATTAGCAAATCGAGCCGAGCCGGTCGCCCGGGTGTGCCGGTTGTCGGCCGATTGGAAAGCGAGCACGGCCTCGCCGGTGACTTTCACGTGGAGCGGTTTTTTGCTCGCGGATCCCAACGATCTCCGTTGGACGTCTGCCCGTCCGCTCGGCTCGGCTCGGTTCGGCTCGCGGGATTATTAAGTTTCTTTTTCTTGCGTATATCTCTCTCGCCCGTGTTTTTCATATCTTTCCTTTTTCTATCTCTCTCTCTCTCTCTCTCTCTCTCTCTCTCTCTCTCTCTCTCTCTCTCTCTCTCTCTCGCTCCCCCGCCTCTTGTTTCTCGTGTTGCTGTGCCGATCGCTTAGCAAGGGACCCGAGCGAGGCCCGAAGGAAGTTATCTCGATTGGTCGTTGGTCGCGACCGAGTTCGAGAGTTAATTCGCTCGGACCGGCAGATAGCGACGGCCGAAAAAATATTAATAAGCCGGGATGTAACGCGAATCTAATTAAGAGTAACAGTTGAAATCTGGAACAGGTTCCCGCGACGATTAGGCGGCTACCGGGATGATGCGCCGCCACCGCGCGACTTCCAAACATGGTTCGTTTAATGCTCGCATTCCGCTAGCGGGAGAACGCGCGAGAGTGCGTGCCGGCGCGGCGTCGGCAAGCGGGATTTTTCGAAACTGCGCTCGCTCGCTCGCTCGCTGCCGCGCGCGTTCGAATCGTTAATCGATTTCGCCGGTAATCGAGCCGAACCCCTTCGAGAAATGCTAAATGCCCCGACAAGGATTTCAACTTCGAACGGAAACGTTTCGATAGGGCTGTTTACTAGCCACGGGATAAGTTAGTGCCTCCGATAAGCCGCGGGGAAGAGAAGAGAGAGAGAGACCTGCCGGTGAAAAATTCGCCGGGCGAAACGACGTTTAATTAACTGGATCAGTGAGAGCCTGATGAACCTGGCCGCCGGTAAGTGTTAAATGTTATCAACTCTAACCGACGTAAAACTCCCGAGTTCTGCTCGACGGAGCCGGAATTAAGGAGAATTAAACGAGGTTTTATAGGGGGCTCGTTGCGTCCAACGGAATCGGAAAATCATGCGTGTAATTAATTGTCCGGCCTGTCCGTGGATATATGTTACGATGCTGGAAAGTACACCGGGCTCCGAGCTGCTTTTATTTGCACACGTTTATTTCCACCCGGCCAGAATTGGTTCAAGAGAATTTCCAGAAGCAAGGGATGTCGAAGGAAACCGGTAATTATCGGTCGACCGAGAAAACGAATTTCTTCTGCTTATAACTTACCTAACTGATTAAAGATAGACCTGCAGAATCCCAAAAGAGAGCAACAATGATCGGACAACCGTCGGTTTCTTGGAAAAAGTACAATCTAAAATGTGGTCCGAGACAGTAAACAAATTACTAGACAATTGCCAGTTAAATTTAATAATTGATCCAATTTAATTTACAAAGAGGAGAAAATCTAAAAATGCGTACTATCACCCTAGGATCTTTTGCAAAACTATTCCCGAAGAGCGTGGCGAGGTTGAGGATTCTAAATAAACGAATATAACTGATAGCACTAATCAATCCACGGGAGAAAGCTAATTATAATGCATCGGGGGTCTAGCAGACAGTCGAAACGGTAGAAAATTCTACGGCGGTGTACGGTTCCATCATCGATCGGTCGGATCCTCGATCGGAAATCGAAGGCGATCCATCAGCCGCGTGTCTCCTTCGTCCTCGGTGGTATTAAATAATTCAATGAACCGCCGTGTAGGCAGAAGCCGAGGGAAAAGGTAGCGGGACGAGCGCACGATAAAAAATGACGATAGTGAAGCACGGTCGATCCGGGGATGATCCGATGCGTGAGATTGCTCGCCGGAGGATCGTTTTCGCGCAGATCTTTTTCCTCCTCTCTCTGCACGAAGAAGAATCGTCGGCGCTAATGCGTCACCGTTAATAACAGGTGTCTCCTGATTTCAGAAGTATTCCCTCGGTTTTTGCGCGACCATCTCTCACGGAAGTCGTGTCGTCGACCAGGATAATCGACGAACGTGGCCCGATAAAAAGGTGCCGGTCGCATCGCATTAAGATAACGCTCAACTATACTTCACGCCTAAGCACTTCGGCGTTCTTTTTCCCGCCAGCGGAAAAATTTATTCGCGGAACATAAAATTCCGTGAAAGCATCGACTTGACGATAAGAAAAATCGCGGGGGCTCAGCGAACACCGAAGATACCAATTACAGTCTTTACTCGATATATGTCCGAAATATCTGCGCGACAAAAGTCCCAGAACTATCCCCTCTACCGTGTACCCGGTGAGGGGCCAAGCTTCGTTATTTTTACAGTCACCTTTAGTGCTCAGTGAACCGAATGTTAAAGGGCCAGGGATGATCGATAAATCGCTCGGGACGTCTCCATCGATCGACGTATCAACGACAGGATGTAGGATTAGCCGCGTTATAAATCGTTCCCGGGCACAAAGTAATTGGTTTCTTATTCCCGATTAGAACACCGTCATCCGAGGCGTTATCTTCGCATCGTTCTCCCGAGATGACGCGTCCGGGACGGTTGATATATCGGCCGATCTTCGAGGGATTTCATTTCGAGAGATCGAGATACCGGCTCCCTCGACCCCAGGTTTTCACGCATACTCCTGTTGACGTTTGCGCAACCCGTTGCGCGCGAAACGACGCAACAGAGGAAGAAACTGTTTCGTTCGGTGCCCGGGACCGGCAAAAATCGGGATTTTATTATTGTTCCGCGTGCACAGACTCCGAAAAGACGAGGTGAATTCCTGGAAATCCTGCGGCTTAGATCAATTATCCGACGCACGGATCCTGCCAGTCGGGGATTGTTTATTGAGAATGGATTCCGAGAAGTATCTTTATTCAAGCTGACTCGACGCATGCTTCTGGAAATGTTTATTGCAACGATTGAATATTAAACGCGTCGGTAGTTTTATCTTTCTGGCGAGCCGTGTACTGGGAAATTATTCATCTCTGACTAACGCGCCATTTTGTTTCATGAATGGATTGCGGATTCACGCGGTCGAGCTGTGCTTCGGAAAAAAATGTCGGAATATTATTCATTTATACGCATTTAATCTTGTTATTTTTGGCCGTGTCAGGAAACTCTTTCTTACGATGGTACACCCATCTGTGTATTGGTGACCGTGAGCAATGTACGTAATTTAAAAATCTGAGCGAGACGCGATAAAAATGACTGTTTCACAATATTCTCAATATTCGCAAATTAAAAATATCAGAATCCCGTGAATCTGGTGTCAATTGGAGTTAGTTGGAATCGTTAAAAAGCATCCCCCTCAGAAACGCATGGTAACGGTCAGTAATTGTTTCGAATGACAGTACAGTGGGACTCGATTCATCCTAACCAGCTAACTGAGCTCGCAGCTGAGCCGCTATTATGCGAACTGTCCGTGGAATATATCGCTCATCCGGGCTCGTAACATTCGCGTATCGAACAGGCGAGTATGCCCAGTTATAGGAGCATCGGCTCCTATTATGCGAACGAAGAAGCGTCCCCTGAACGGCTTAGATAAATGGAGTTCCACGGTATAGTAATGTCTAGTGCAGCAACGGGTGCAAAGGGTTAAACTGTTGGAGGAGCCCGGTGGATCGTCAGCAAGAAGGGTCTCTGGAAGAGCTCGTCCTTAGGTAACGGATGCAATCCCCGCATCAGCGTGGCCTAGCAAGCATCTGCATCCGGTGTAACAACCGACTCGCTTGTTCCGAAGTGCACGAGAGGTCGATCTCTCCGTCGTCGGTTTGTGCGCGCGCGTTACCGATCCCTCTCTTTCACGGGAGGGGGCGGGCACGGATCGAGCGAGCAGGATCGAGCGATCGGGATCGACCGAGGTCGGAACGAGAAAGAGAGAAGAGCGACGAAGGCGGGAGACACAGAGAGCGGCGGGCCGCGCGAGACGAGGATGGTAAATGGTAAATGGGAAATTGTAAATGGTAGGCCACTAGTGCGCACCGAACATGAATGAATGGAACCTGCTTCGCCACTTGCATACCCATTATAGGAACTCAGCTGGTACGTGTACACGAACCTCGGACGCGGTGTGCTCGCGTGTGCGACCAGTTCACGCACACCGTCGCGCGCATCGCCAACACGAACGCACAACCACGGATCCACGGTACACGTGTAGACACGCGACCGTCCACGGCACACAATACGCCGCGATCTGTTTATCCGTCTATCGTTCGCCAGCCTCTCCCGAGATCCCCGCGGGGTTAATAGATCCTCGAAGCGAGGAGTCAGTCACGCGGCTTCCTCCGCGGCACGAATCCCTCGACGTCCGCTACTCGCCATTTTTACGCCCTTTTTGCGGCGAGTCATCATCGGCCGCGGTTTCTTCAGCAACTGCTAATCGGAGCTGTGCAATTAACACTAGAGACTACCGAGCAATAAATGCGACTGACGTACATATATTGCTTTGTAACAGAAACAAGACTGTGCCCATTCAGACTTCATACAACTTTTATCGTAATATGTGCTTCGATGAAGAGGTTCATTAAAAAATTTCCGATAAAAACATTTTCACAATTTCGGTGATTGTAAAAGAAAAAATTAGGAACCATTTTGACTGGTCCGGTAGTTCTGGTGTTAAAACGAAATTTTTATCGGTGGTAGTAGGCCGCCCAATGAAAATGATCAAATTTTCGTCAGAGAAGTGGCTCGTTACGCGCGGCGCAGCCTCGGTGATTACTATTCCGTTTAACGCACCGACGAGGTTTACCGGGCAATATTTTATCCTTTACGCGGCCGGCGACGGACCGATTAAATGATTTCATTCGCGCCGCGATGGTTCACGAAAAACCCCGTTGCACAACGTGGAAGCAACCGATCCGTCCGACATCTTTTAAATCAAACCGCGCGTAACGCTAACTCTCGAGCGTTCCGCGCGCAATGCCATAACGACGAGGTAAATCTCTACGTTTCTACTTTTTCTCTTTCTCTTTCGCTTTCGTTCGACCTCCCTCTCTCTCTCTCTCTCTCTCTCTCTCTCTCTCTCGCTCTCCGTCTCTTTCGCTGTCGCAGAGTTTACGAGCGAAACGAGTGGACAGTTAAACCGTGGAATGTTCTTAATTTCTCTTTTTACGGTGCTCCCGGTCCGAGGCCTGCCATTAATATTGGTGGATTCGTCCTACTTCTTCGACGAAGCTAGGGGTCCGCGGAGATACGCTATCTCGGCCGATTATTTAAATCGAACGCCTGAGATATAGACATTGAGAACATTTCAGACGCGACCGATAAAATCGCGGATGCAACCTCTCGCTGCATGCACGCGAGCGCTGCGCGCCGCGCATGCTTCGACCCCGAAGTGTCGGCCAAATGAACTTTATGGCTGGGGTACTCGAGGTCTTCGCTGATTCGGTCAATTCATAATTTTCACTGAAATTATTTCTGTAAATCGCGCTGGGGCCTCTCGAAAACTCTGTGGGCGTTCCTTCATACTAAAACAGTTACTAATTCATAATCAAACTGCGGATTTTGTGCACATTCAAGCGCAACGAGGAGGTAAAATATGAAACGGTGGAAAGATTGAAAAAATTTAAGAAATTACTAAAAGGAGAAATATAATTTTCTTCGTCTCCTGTTCCCTGAAATCACTTACAATCTCAGATAAAATTTCTGTCAATTCGCGCATCAAATTCGTCGCCTCAAAATTGAGCCATTTACTTCCGAAGTATGCTCGTATTCGTATTCGTGTGTTCGTACAATCGAGCTCCCACTGTGCTCGTTCGACAGAGAAATAAAATGTCCGTGTTACAACCAGAATCACCAATGTGTCCGTTTCTCGAGTCGCTGACTTTCGAAACACTCGCGGCGTTATCGCCTGCGAGTGCGATTCCGGCAACCGATCGCGCGTCTGCCGATACTCAATTAAACGATAATTGCATGTAGCATCGTTCGATATCATCGTCCATTTGAGACCGTCTTAAAAAAAAAAAAAAAAAAGAAAAAGAGAGAGAGAAAACTTCGTCGTTAACTTCGTCCATCAGCGAACTTCGCTCGAGTCAGACAACACGACTCGAGGGTCGAGGGTTAACTGGCGTGCGTTCGAAATGACAACCGGCTCGCGATGAATCGTGATATTTCGAACGCGGTGGCACGCCGATCACCAGATCCGCCGGTGGAAGGCATGAAAAATGCCTGGCCGCATCGTGTTTTCAACGGGGTGGCAGACCAGGGCCGTATTCGATAGATACCTAGGGCGCGGTGCCCAGACAGCACTGAGAATTTACGAAAAAATTCAGTGCAGTCTTTTCTCGATATATGTCCCGAATATGTAGCGGGTAAAAGTCGTAGAAGTATCCCCACTGCCGTGGGGTGTACCCCGTGAGGGGTAAACCATAGCAAAGCATAGCAGACCGGAAAGGGTTAGGACTTGAGGGAAATAAATTTTGGAAACAATTTTTGGACAATGCTTTGCGACGATTAGGTGGTCGATAGGGGATGATGCGTGGAAGCGTCCGGTGCCCGGAGCGGCCATAATGCGGCCCTGGACGTCGACTTGTCCGGTTACCTAACGTTGGCCGATGTTACCCTTCGGGGTAGAAAGTTCAACCACTGCGCGTCTGGCAATTACCAGCGCAGTCGGTTGGACACGATCATTCGTCGGGCCCGGTCTTCCTGGACAGCTGGACGTATCGTCGCCGCGTATTACCGATTCAACCCGCTCCTGGAAGCGTGCTCGAGCTCACGCGCTGACCAATTTACACGTTTACGTAATAGGCCAGCCAGCCAGGCGCAGATCGTCTGCCGATGCTCGTTCACCGAATTACCGAAACGACCGGGATTTATCGAACCGAGTCCGGCGAGAGGAGATCCACGCCGGATCAAGAGTTACGTGACCGGGCCCGCGACCGGGGTTAATCGCCACTTACATCGATACCATCGAATCTTCCAACGGTTTTTTTTTCTCCCCCTCTGCCTCGTTTTCTCTCGAGGCGAGAGACTCCGGGGAAATAACGAAATCAAGCTTCCCTTTTCAGAGATTTCAGACTTTCACGGCCCTGAAGGAAGAAATTTCCCAACGTTTCAGTATCAGTGTGTCCTCTGATCCCCTGACGAAGCTAGCTGCAATGCTTGCGGAACGTTGGGAAATTTCTTCCTTCAGGACACGGCTTGCACCCGAAAGCCTCAACATACAAAACTGTAAGCTTCCCTTTGGTAAAAGTGTTCCTGGATACCTATTGCAAAGGTAAGTGAAGGTGTCGAAACCAATGAATATTAACTATGCGCGGGATATTATTATTTCGCTAGCGTGCTGCTGGAGCTATGTTTTCGTTATTTTCTCTGTGTTTTGAGATCAAATTTTCTGTGGAAAACGGTCTTTTCCACGCTTTTGAAGACTGCGTCGTCCCCAAGTTTCTTCCCCGTCGCGTTTTTCGTTCTTGTCGTAGGCCCCGTTTGATTGTCCGTTTGTTTCGCTGCTCGGCTGACCCAAATCGATTAATTCCGTCCGTTTGTAACGGTGCCGGGCCGCTGCGGGGGCTTGTCATTTTTCATGGGATTCCCGGCCACCGTTCCCCACCGAACGCACGCAATCTGTACTTTCGATCTGCACTTTCGAACCGGGACGTCAATTAATTCGGGCGTCCGCGGCGGAACACGCGACGAATCGGACACGTCCGACGCTCGTCTAAATACGGACACGAGAAACCTGATCGCACACACATTCCCGGCCGGCCAGGAATCTCAAATCGTACGGCTCGCTAATAATTCTTCCGTTTCCACTAATTTCGCCGGGGCACGGTCCTCGTTCAATTACGTGATGTGATAATAAGCAGCGGGACGGCTCGCGATACCGATTCGAAGAATAGTTAACGAGCTTATCGACCTTCGGTCTCGCCGATCAATTCGTCGATGCTTCTCGACGCCGTCGCGTCGCGTCGTTTCTGATTATGCGAGTTGCGGGCCTAGGCGTAATTAATCAGCGCAAGCGGACACGCGAGTGAAACGAAAAATTTACGAGATTTTTATTGCGTCGCCTCCGGCGAGCGTATCGTTTCGCGACTGTAATAAACTGATAACTGGACAATGATCCAGATCGATTACACGCGCGAGCAGGAGAGCTCGATCTCCCTTTCGCAGCGTGTCTCCCGAAGGGACGCTATGGTTGGAAATTTAGGTGGCCGAAGAGGGGTTCCGTGTATTGCTTTTGAAAATAATTACCGACTCCGGGGAAGATTAATGTACGATAATCGGAAGCGATTTTAATGACGCGCCATTAAGGATTCCGACTGCGCCCGCAGAATTTGCATTTTGAATACTGTTGGCGCTTCGAACTCGAGATAGATCTGGCGCGCGCGCGCGCGCTCTCGACGGCTCTGCCTCCGATTATTATCGTTCGCATTCGAGAGCACCGCGGACTAACCGGCCTGTCGATTAATCGATACGATTACGTTGATAAAATGATTAGAACCGGGCCCAGGAAGAGTGCTCGATTCGCGGGACTCCCTCTCGTTAACTGGCCGCTTTTCCATCGGCGATTATTCCGGAAATTATCGACGGCTTCTTCGCTTTTATTCTCCTTCCTCTGATTCTTCAGCGTCTCTTTCTCTCTCTCTCTCTTTGTCTCTTCTTCCCGGGGTTTTATTTCTGATATTAATCTGCACCGGCACTCGGGAAAGTATTTCGTGCGCGCTCGAAACCACCGCGAGATCCGCCGTGACGTTATTGATTTACGTCGCGCGGCTCTCGCCCATCAAAATAATATATCCGCGTACACTTAGTCGCGCGTATCTGATTATATTATGGTGATTAATAGCATCGGCCGTCGAAACGATAACGTTTCAATTCAATTTATGATCGACCATACATTAGCCCCGCCGGTTAATACGCCGCGATATATCATGCCCCGGACGCGGCGCAGGTTCTTGCCGAGTTTCGCCCCTAAAACACGCGCCTTTTTGCCCGGTTCGCCAGATTGTAATCGCGAGACCCATTATCCGGACCGCAGTCCCGCCGGTTTATCGATCGGCAACCGAATCGGCCAGTGGATCTGAAAAGTTACGAGCGAAATCCGTGCGCGAGTCGTTGCGTCCGAGCGAAATCCAATTTCAAACTCCGCTCGACACCGTTGCCGTTTCAGAGTCGCTAAATGATTAATAGACGGACCGCCGGCGTTCCTATGGTATTGAAAAAAATAAAAGTTGAAACGCCGATTTCTTGTAAAAGCATTCGCGCCGCTGTTCTCATTCTTCGCGCCGTTTTATAATGGCCGTGCGCGCTGTCGGGAAGTCACTAAACGGTTCACAGATTGTCGATCTTCATGCAAATGAGATCTTACCTAGGGCGAGAATTTTAATGAACCTCTTTACCCGATAAGAAACTGTTCGCAAATGAAAACCGTGCTTGAATTCGTTCGATCGATTATTCCGATGGACTTTATTCTCTACAGCGTTTGCTACACATCCATTAAGCGGATTAATATTCAACGATCACCGGCTGTGTAATAATCGTTTGAAAATCAATGATTAACCGTGGATGCATTTTTAAAGAAATCGCTCGACGCGCGTATAATTATGAGTCGGCAAGTCCTCTAAGTAATAATGGAAGGCATTGTTTGAGGGTAAATTATTAAATATTGAGATGCGATTATCGGGAAGCGGTCGACTGTATGCAAACGATATTATAAATTCTTGTGCAATCGTTTGAAGAGATTCGAGTCGGAAAGAAATGATATTTCCTGCTTGAGGTTCCTTCTTACAACGATCCCCTATTTGATATACTAACCGGAAAACCTAATCCGTTTCGATTACGGTTCCTACTTCGGTCCAAGTTTGGTTTTTCCCCGATTATTTGGAATTGTTTTAATCGGAGCCTTTGTACGACAGTTTTAAATATGGTCCGAGATGAATAGTTTCAATTGCATTTTCTACTTCGGTGTAAGTTTGGTTTTTCCCCGATTATTTGGAATTGTTTTAATCGGAGCCTTTGTACGACAGTTTTAAATATGGTCCGAGATGAATAGTTTCAATTGCATTTTCTACTTCGGTGTAAGTTTGGTTTTTCCCCGATTATTTGGAATTGTTTTAATCGGAGCCTTTGTACGACAGTTTTAAATATGGTCCGAGATGAATAGTTTCAATTGCATTTTCTACTTCGGTGTAAGTTTGGTTTTTCCCCGATTATTTGGAATTGTTTTAATCGGAGCCTTTGTACGACAGTTTTAAATATGGTCCGAGATGAATAGTTTCAATTGCATTTTCTACTTCGGTGTAAGTTTGGTTTTTCCCCGATTCTTTGTAATTGTTTTAATCGGAGCCTTTGTACGACAGTTTTAAATATGGCCCGAGATGAATAGTTTCGATTGCGGTTCCTACTTCGGTCCAAGTTTGGGTTTTCCCTGATTCTTTGTAATTGTTTTAATCGGAGCCTTTGTACGACAGTTTTAAGTATTGTCCTAGATGAACAGTTGTCTTCAGCATTCCAAAAAATTCGGAATTGCACGTATCGTTTAAGATGTCCGCTTCAGCTTTGCGCGGAGAGTCGAAGAACAATTTCTCAGCGATTACCGGACGGAGGGAGCTTGAAATCTGCGCAGCGTTGTAAAAAAGTTGGAGACTGCGTCGCAGAAGGTCTGGTCAGCCCTGCCGGGTGGAACGAACCCTGAGGAAGAGGAGAGAGAGAGAGAGAGAGAGAGAGAGAGAGAGAGAGAGAGAGAGAGAGAGAGAAGGGAGAGAGAGAGAAACGGCGAGAGCGCGATGATGTATCGGCCGTGGAATCGAGCTAATGGAAGGTCGCCATAGGGAGATTAGTTAACGGGCCACGGATGTGTATTCGGGATCATAATGCTTCGCTGACTTCGAACTGGTTTTCTGATACACGAGGCCGGCTGGCTCCGGAGAGGTACCACGCCGCGAGACCAGAATCCGGAGCAGCCTCTCGCCGCGCTCCTAGGAGGAATATTCATGCCGTTCAGCGGATAATTTAGACCGGGCTGTTTATTGGCTGAGGCTGAATTGAATTATGCCCCGGCGACGCGACGTTCCATAGAAACTGAAATATATTTGATTAGCCGGCGTTGCATCGCGTTGCATCGCGTATCGCTTGTCGTCGTCGAGCTCGCGCGCGCTAACGGCGCCGGTGATTTCAATGCCGGCAAGGACGAGCTTGTTCCCTGCTCGACGTTTCATTTGCTCGCGGAATCACGTGTTAAATTGCTCGCCGATTCCCGCCGACGCGTACACCGGCAGCTCGACTCTCCTCCTCCTGGTGTATGCGCGCTTGCTTCCGCTCGAAACGCTCCTCGGTCCTCCAAACTTTTAACCGAGTCGCTTTAACCGAAACTGAGACGACAAAACTGTTATGCCACAATATTTCAAGCTTTGGGTGACCAATTGTCCTGAAAGTTTGAGAGAAGCCTTCGGCACTGCTGTTTTCCCAAGAAACGATTAGATTGAGGGTTCAGAAAATTACGGAATAATCGCCGGTAGGTGTGTTCGAAAAACCGGCAGCGAGATGTTTCAGAGGCGGAAAGAGCGAGCGCTCGCGGCGCGCTGGGAACGGTCGCTCGCCCGCGGTCAGCTTCCGCCGCTCGACAAATCATTCCTCGTTATCTGGTCGGGCCCCGTTCTTTCGGGCCCGGCGACGCAAGACAAAAAGTATCAATTTGCAGTATATCTGACGGTGCGTACAGACCGGTTAACGGTGCCTGCCCCCGGACCGGCCGTCCGCGTTTCTCATCTTCGATCGGCCGCGCCGGTTTTTCGTTTCCTACTCGCGCCGCGCCGCGCCGCGCCGTGGAACAACACATCTGATACGCGCTATCGGCTTCGATTCTCGCGACCGATGCGCCTTCACCATCTCAGCTCGGTTATCATCGCGCCGAGAATTTATCGGCGGATTCGACACGCGATCCTCTCGCCGCGGCTTGTTACAGTTTGACCGGGACACGGATTATCCTTGATTAATCGGCCGGACGCGCGTTGTTCGCGCATCGATCCTCGATCCGCTCCGGAGAGGATCAATCGCGCGTAACTCTCCGCGAACGCGCTTCCATCAGTCTCCTCGGGCGGAAACAAGCCGCGCGGAGGTTCGCGGATCTTGAACACGTTTTCCCACGGCGGAAAGGGCGTGCTATCTCCTCCGAATAAATCGATCCTCGTTAACGCCGGTGTGTTTCGTCCTCTCCGAGGGAGGATCGAACAAATTTCTGCGTTCCCCTGTTCGCATAACGGTCCCCACGCGGATTTATCCTTCGTCCCGATGTCCCACGAACAGAGAGCCTCTCTCTCTCTCTCTCTCTTTCGTTTTCTCTTTTTCTCTCGAGTCTTCTCGCCGTCCAGGTGATAACCACTCGGGAATCTTCGCAGGTAAGCGAAGACGCAAGACACTGTGATTATTCTCGTCGACGCGGTGGCGTGAAAGGCGCGTCGAGGACGAAGGGGAGGCGAGACACGCGTTTCGCGCGCGCAAATGGCAAATGGCATCCGCTCCGCCATCGTCGAAACATCATCGAGCCGATCGCGAAACCTCCACGAATTTCCAAAAAGCTACAAGACAATTTTAGAACGGGTCCAATGCATCGGGACAATTAGCTTTTGGACTCGGTTGCAGCACGCGTTTGCATCTTAATAGCTTGAAAATAATGTAACAGTATTTTTATAGTATACAATTTTCATGGTATTATTTAATATTGTCTTTCTCGATTCAATATTGTCCAGTCGATTTTCTGCTGAGGATAGAACAATGTTACGTCAGAGTCCAAACAAACTGTGGTTCGCGGTAAAGTATGGTTGTCGCCGGAGGATTCTCTTGAACGTTCCGGCAGGGACCATACTTTCGCAGTTTCCGATGCATCTCTCTGGCAGGACGTCGCAAGAACCAGACGAGGTAATTAGCGTGACAGTATCGCGAGCGGATGTCCGCGCGCGTACGGCCGCGTTTTTCTTCGCTTTTTGCCCCCGGGGTTCGGGCGCGTACACGACCGCGACGATCCCGCGAATGATATGACGATTCGCGAGCGATAGCCTAATGAATGAACGCGGACGAGTTTCGAGGATCATAAGCGCGTATAGACGACCGGCAGCCACGTTTCAGAAAGCAAAAGGGGAGAGAGAAACGTTTCTGCGGCCGCCGCTGTCCTTTCTTTTTCCTCGTTTTCGGTCGGTTTCTCCCCACTCCGACGATATTCCCCTCTCTCTCTCTCTCTCGTTTTTCTCCTCTCTTCGCCGCGTTATTTTTCTCCCGTTCCGTATAATTTCAACATTTCGACGATCAACGCCGAGATACGGGATTCCTGCGCCGGGAATTTTTAGCGCTGCATCATTTGTCTGCGACTCGAGCGCACACCATTTTCTGACCGGCGCGAACATCGGCCTCTGATATATTTCGCCCGAGGATGTCCCCGAGGACAGTCCAATATTTAAATCGACCGCATCCTCTCGAAGGCTCCGGTAAAAATAGCGCGGGCTTCTAATCTGCCGGCGCGGCGTCTTCTCCGCGGCGATTCCTTAATCCGTGAGCTGCCATAACACTTAACCGTCTGCCACTTCTCTCGGTTTTCGGGACACAGACTGGAACCGTGAAACCGTCTGCGCTCGCGAGGTATTAAACATTTTACAAGATCGATAAACCAGCAGCGTTACTCTGCCAGAGCTCTCCACAAAGTAAATTGTATTCCCGTCTTAATCGCGATCGCCGTTAACGACTGTGTTAAGCAATTAAGCTCGGTTTACATACATTTACATATTCCCGCGAACGCAATATAACTTCGATTTATTAGGGGAATTCAATTTTATTCAACGTCAAATTAACGAAATGTATTCACTGTTTACTATTTCTATACGTAGAATCTAAATTTCATTCGTTCAGAATCGACAATCCCCGTTTGTTTCAAAATACAATTCGACGAAAGTTTCACATGCAACTTCAACGCGTCATGCTGTCAATCCTCTCCAATTGTTACGTATAGAATCGATGTTATTGTTTCTCAGTTGACACCAGAATTCGCGGGGGTCCACGGCGGGGCTCGTGCGACTCGATTAGGTCGAACAACGACTAAGGATACTCTAATTTTCCCGCGGACGACCCACAGTCTCCTTGTTCCCAGAGAATGCTCGCAGTTCGCGACGCCGAGCGTCGTCGTCGTCGTCGGCGGGAAACGTCGGCGCGCGGAGAAAAAGGAACCCCGTTCAAGTTGCGAATGTTGGCCGACAATGCCCGACGGGTGTGCTTTTAGCTCGCGGCTCTCTCTCTCTCTCTCTCTCTTTCTCTCTCTTTCTCTCGCCCCCTTTCGGCCATTCAGCGGAAACGCCGCGGCATTATTGGCATTGTCGCGGCGTGGCGAGACGTCAAAGGAAACTCGGGCAACCCCGTGGCTCGGCCCGCTCTCAGTGGGCTAACGATCGTGTTATTAGCCCAAATCAAATTGGCGACTGTCTCACGACGCGCTGACAAAGGGAAACGGGGCCCGAAGGGGGCCGGGCCCAATTTGCCGGCGGTGCGCAAAGCGACGCGTTAATTTGCATATCGGAATCGGACGCGCGCCGAGCGCTAATTTTTACCCGCCTCGTAGAGCTTGTAAAGCTTCCTGGTAATTCCTTCGCGTCCAATGATTAACCGTTTTGACTTGCACCATTTTAATCGATCGTCGTCGAACGGGCAACAGCTTTGTTCGCAAAGTATCGAGAGTAGGGTAGAAACTGGTGGCGGCGTGCGTTAACAGTGATCGACGTCGGTCGCCGAGCACCGAAAACACGCGTCCCCAATCACGGACCGGCATCATCCTCTCCCCGAGCAGCGAAATTATCGAAATCACTGTCTGCCATCGTCCATCATCGCAATTTTCATGCGATAAATTCGTACTCATGAATAAGAGAAGACAGACCGGACCTCCCCGGAGCGGATCGCGTGACGCAGTCGTACGGCCGAAGAATCAAGGTAACCAATCCTTTGTCATTACGGATACGCTGCTGCGAGAGTGTATACCCTGACGACTTAACCACGGATATCCGTTAATCCCTGGTGATTATGCTATTCGCGTGATCCCCCGGTTTCCCATGGTTATGCACCGCTCGGAGGGGAGGGTTTAGTCTGTTCGAAAAAGTGTTATTTTCGCGGTGCCATCGATGCGATGCACCCTCTTGTCACGCGATTCCGCGGAAAAACCGCGACGCGTTCCGCCTCTGTATTTACCGATCCGCTTTTCCGTGCGGTTTCCGCGATAATGGTGGAACTGGTTTCCGAGTTTTCACGGGCTCCGGCATTCGCATAACCGCGCGGGGCGCGCCGCTCGTTGCCGTATCTCAGCCGTTTTATCCGGTAGTGAGCGGCGGTTAATTAGCACGCTGTAAAACAGCCGGCGATACAACAATTTATACGTCTGCCCTATTTATTACTATTATCATCGTGCTCCGTACGATAAACAAGCCGATGCTCGCGCGCCCCGGCATCGAACTATCCGCCCGCTGCGTTAATTGCACCGTCCCCCCCCCCCCCACTTCCCTTCACCAATACCATTACTCCCCTCTCGCGGCGCAACGGAGCATCCTAAAGGCGCACGATAACGCCGGGCATCGGGGATCTGATAACGAACGATTCGATCCACGCGATCGTCGTTGCAAAATCATAGCTACAAAATCCGCTCGGGAACGCTCGGGGAAACCTTCAGTTTTCTAATTGCGGTCTCGCTGCCCTCGTATTTCTGCGGCTTAGGGCTCCGCCATTACCGCGGCAAACAGGCACGTTAAGACGCTGCCGTGCTATCGGTTCCTACAGTAAACGTTTGTCGAGATCTTTTTTTGCCGATGCCGCCGATCCAATGGGAACGACGTTGATCGCTCCACGGGGCGAATATATACGTATTTGCAATTTTTTCACCGGAATTTATTAGAGGTTCCGAGTGGACAGGATCGGTCCCGAGAACGCCGAGATCCTTTCCATGATTAGCGGGGATTTAATGCACCGGGAACCTCGAAGAATAATCTTTAATTGGAACGTCAGCTTCTCTTTTTCAATACTGTAAGCTCAGAATTCGAAGCTGGAAGTGCTGGAGAAAAGTGAAACCAACTGAGTGGAAAAACAAATTTTCGGTATGTTATGCAAGAAAAAGTATTATACAACAGCAGTGATTTTTTGAAAGTTAATGGTACATGGCTGTATGGGTATTGATTGATTTTCGAATCCTAAAAATGCTGTACAAAAGAGATACTCGGAATATTTCTTCGCGTATTTTTCAATGTGCAAACTGAAAGACACAAACGCGACCGACTCGATCACAGTGCGTTTGCATTCGAGATTCTTTACCGGCTCGGAGCGTTTGTTAACAAGCACCGGACCAACTGTTGCGGAATCGCGAGTCGCGGCTGCAGAGCTTCGTAAAAATCGGCTCGGCAAACAGTCGGTCCGCCGATCTCGTCCAGCTGCGCATACTATCGAACATCGAATCTATTCTCAAGTGGCAATCCACGCTGGAAACAAAATCTGCGCGATTCGCAATGCTATTTTCGCGAGGCGCGCGATTACACGCGCGGGGAGCGAGCGGTTTCCGTCCTATTACCGGGACCGGCGACGATCGATCTTTCGATCGCGTTATCGATCGTGGCCGGGCGATTTCACGGTGCGCGGCGGCCCAGTTGTCGCTAATAACACAGTCCACTCTAATTCTCCCGTATTCCCTTGCGCAATCCGAGCACCGGCCTCGCCGCGGAACAGTCTTAATCTTAATACGGTTTTATAGCTCCATTAACCGCGCGCGATAGTCGCGCTCGCTCGTTCGCTATAGCGTGCGCGGAGAGCTCGCGCGAACATGAGCGCACACCTTCTGGCAACGATCACCCCCGGGGTGTGATCGTGAATCCCGTCGATCGCCCTTTCGAGACTAATTGTCGATTACACGGGTGGCAGTTTGCGATCCTACCGGAGCTCGCCACGGATTCGACGTACGTGTACCGGCAGCATGATCGCGAATTATTTCCCTACGTCAGTCCAGTCTACGTTCCGTGCGAGAGTGTCTCTTTATGCGCGTTTCTTTTCTTGTCTCTTTTCGTTCTTTTTTTGCTGCCCGACACGGTGGAGCTTCAACGGACGTTTGCCGGCTAGTGCGACCTGCGCGTTTCCCTGCATATAGGGTGGCCCATTATCCTTCCAGTTTCCCGCCTCTTCGGTTTACCCTTCTTGTTTTCGAACGCCCTGTCCTTGAGAAATTTCTGCGTCCTCCAGACCTTCGCCACCTTGCTCGGAACCCGTCGCTACGACTGATGCGGGATCTTAAATATTGATTGAACAAACACCGTTGTTATTCGTGCCCGCGTGGGATTCAGTCGACCATCGCCTCGTTGGTTAACTATTCGCCGGATTGCACACGTTTAGGCGCCCTCGTAAACGTTATCGACTGTCAGGAATTTCACCGAATTGACGATCCTCGGTTACGACTATTTTTACTAGAGTTATAGCACACATTTAACCCCTCGTAATTTGATCAAGCCTGAACAAACTGGTTCTGGCTAAAAGAGAAGTTTAAAACAGCAGACGTGCGAACTCAAAGTTGCACAGCGCTGCGAAGAAAGAACGATTCTGCTCAGACTTTGCACAAAGTGCATAATTCCATGCAGCGAGACGAATAAATCCGAGCTTCGAACCCCAGCAATTCTCTAACGATCGCAAGCCAGGTGCAAGTGTTAGGTATATTTAGACGACACCCTATAGAGAGAGCGAAAGAGAACAAGAGAGTAACCTGTGGGTCTTCGTGGGCAAACAGGGATGGTCAGGAAAGTGTCCGGCAGGCCTGACCGTCGAGGAGCGAGCGAGCGGTCACCCGTTCGAAGGGTCATCCACTGGCTCTCCTCTCACTTAGCATAAAAGGGTAACTAGCAAATGCTCAATGCGTATGCCATAATGGAACGAGTGTCCCATGGACATAATTAGGCGCGACCCATGGGAAATTCAGACCCCATTTCGGGCACTCCGTTCGGCGCGGACATTACATAAGCCGGGCAGCAGAGAGACCGAAGAAGAAGGGTCATCGTCGAAGAAAAAGACGAAGGTGATCCTCGCCCGAGAGAACATAATTTCCCGTGCTCGAACAGACCATGGGGAACTGTTTCTAGAAAAATACTAGCCCGGAGAAAACCGAGCCGACCCGAGGCTTCCCGCAATAAAATCCTCCAACTGCAATAAAATTCCGGGCGGAGCAACAAATTTTCTGCAATATAATTTCGGCAATAAATCTCGGCCAACTTTATGGAAAATACATATAACAAATACATATAGATGACCCGTGCCGATATACAGCCGACACGGGTCATCAATCTTGTTCGGTCATCGGACGTAATTTACGGGACGAGCGCGCCTTCCAATCAAAAGCGTTAAAAAGCGAAATCGGGATTTTTCATATTAGAAACAGTCGGATCTTGTGTTCCACAATTGTAATGTTAAAATAATTTTAATATAGTCCCATGATCGACTGTTTGCATCGTAGTGAATTGTATTTCGACAGAGTTGTCGAGCCGCGCGAGCCGGTAGCGCGACGATAATTCGAAGCCCCTGAACCGGAAGTGATCGTCGACGCCGGTGATAATACTCGGCCGACCGAATGCCAGTTCTTCGCCGGTTGTCCCGCGCGGTTATCGTGGGAACGCGTTTACGCTGGATTCCCGAATACCGCAAAAAATCCGCGCGAGTTCAAGGGACGAGTAACATGGATTCCGTTAAACACTCGGACCGATCAATAATACATGAACATCGAAGGGGAATCTCATTGCAGGAGCCCATCGGGGAACGATCGGTAGATTCCTCGAAGGGCTGCGCGTGTCTCGGCGTCGCGTCGTCGTCGTCGTCGCGGCGAGTCTGAAAACGAGAGAGACACCCGAGACAATTTACAATTCCTGCTCTCTCTCATCGAATATCTGCTCGTGGGCTCGGCTATAGCAAACACGGTGACGTAATAGCCCGCCATTTTTCCCATAAATATGGACACGGCTCAGGGCCACTCTAGCCGCTTTACCGTTTTACGCACGGGTGTCGGGCCTACACGAACCTCGAAGCCCGTGAAAACAAGACCAACAAGCGACGTAAAACATTTCTGCTGGACGGGACACGACAGAATTTCTCAGAAAATTTTCATGTTCACGACGAACAGGAATAAACGGACGATTTCACGTGAACCGAAAGCAAAAAACAACGTTCCTACGCGGACCTTCGGAAATCCGATTTCTCATTCGCGTGACATTTATAAGGATCGCGTATCCCGCGTCAAGATCGAAAGCGACTACCGGCGGGGCGAGATCGGTTGCGATCGAAAAACGAGAAACTGGAGGAGACTCTCGAGACGAGGATCTCGCGACGGATCTTTTTGCGCTGGCGCGCGGGTTCGGTCTGGTCGGCGCGGCGCGGCGCGGCGAGATCGCGTGCAGAAAAACAGGAGCGGCGAGAGAGCAGGACCTCCCGCCGGGCCCCGCGGAACCGTGGATCGGGGCCCCGAAGGGCAATACGACACCGTCGTCAGCGGGATTAGCGGCCGAATGATCATTCACGGATAAAGAGACAGCGTCTCGTCCGCGAGGCTCCGGGCTTCCGACAACTTATCCGATGTTAAATCCCCCGCGCCACGGCAGAGCCACCGACTGGTTAGCCGTCAGTTTCCATCTATTACGCTTCTAGCCGCTAGCTGAAGAATCGTAATCCGCTTATAAAGTTAAGGGGTAAAACTCACGGTTGCACAGTATTCTTTTTCGAAACGTTGGCCCGGTGTGTCAGCGACCGGTGGCCGCTCGTCCGTCGAGACTCGCCTCTGTGGATCGGGATCTAGATTGTTTATCCAGGTACAACATACTCGTCGCCGCGGCAACGGAATGTTCGACTTCTCTCGCAGTTTCCAGCCGGCGAAGAATTTACACAAACGCGCGCACACACGCACAGAAACAGGGAGAGGAGAGGAGATGGTCTTTCGTAAATACACCGATACCGATGGCCGACGATCTGCGCTCCTCCTCGGGTTCTTTCTGTTCCTCTCCTCGAACGACACTTTCCCGCACCAAAAGAAGAAACTCTCCGTGTATTTCCCTGGCGATTTCCCGGCTCGAGTCACTCTATACGATCCTCTCTGCGTTCCTCGCTGCCGTCGCGGCGATCGATCGATCGACGACGAGGATTTTTGCGAGCTGATGCACGGCCGACCTCCGTCTCGCCGATTATCTTACCGAACTGGCTGGTCGAGTCCGCCGCGGCGCGCGTTCATTAATATGATAATCATCCGATACGTATACGGTGCCTCTCGACGATCATCGTTCGCGTTGTCTTCATAGCGATGGTCCGCGTCGACGTCGACGGGCCGACCGCGTCGCGGATCATCGTAGATCGGTGGGAGAGATCGATGGATCGATTGGTCGTATTACCACGAAAGAGTTCACCGGATTCGATTCGATTCCGGAACGCGCTGGCAGGCGGTATTATCACTTTTGGATCACTGTGTCTGGGACACGAAGCAAGTTCGGAGTTTCCCGCGGAAAGTGAACCGAAAACAACACGGTCCTCTCGTGGTCTTCTCTTTTAGCAGGTCCGCTTGGACGATCGACGGAGAGACCAGGTTCCGTGGCGCAGGTCTTTCCCGCGCGGACGTTTTCTTCCTGCTCACCGTCACTCTCCCGTGTCCCGATACGTTTTCACGTATCTCTGCTTATTTCGTTATCGTGCCTCCGCCTTCACCGCCGCCTCCTGCGTCCTTCTCATCCTCCACCTTCTTCTCTCCTCCACCTCCACCACCGGCGTCACCACCGCCAACCACCGCCGCCGCCGCCGCCGCCACCACCTCCTCCTCCGTTTCTTCTTCTTCCACCTCCAGTTTCTTCACCCTTCCTACTTGGCTGATACCCACCGCGCGGTTGCCTTCTACGTGTCGTCTCTTTTTCTTCTTTATTTCTCGTCGTCGTCTTCTTCTTTTTTCTGTCTCCTTCTTCTTCTTCTTCTCGTCGTCGTCGTCGTCGTCGTCGTTGTCGTCTACTTAGTCCACTCACCGCACGCCAACTCCGGTCTTTTTCCCGTACGAGTTGCGACCGAAAGGAGACACGACAAGAGAGCCGAACACCGAACGCAGGAACTCTTCGCTCCTGATCCGCGGGGTAGGAGAGAGAGAGAGAGAGAGAGAGAGAGAGAGAGGGAGAGAGATCGGTAGACTCGAGAAAGAGAGCGTGTGCAGAATGCCGCGCGCGACGACCAATTTTCGTGGACGAACTTTCCGGTTCGGTGTCTTGTATTGGACTGTGCAGAAGTGGCACCTTCCAGTTTCTGAACTTACATCTTGTCAGGTAAGTGTGAGCTTTACCCGTGTGTCCCGTAGGCGAGAGAGACACGCCGAGAGCCTAGCAGGCGAGTGTGTGTGTGACCGCGCGGGCACACGCACGAGCCCGCTGCGTGTGCCAGGGACCCGCCTCTATCCCCACCCCGGGAGCGGGACTCTAACAGCGTCTCTGTCGCACCACGGGGACCGCGATCGCCGCCATACGCGTCTGATAGCGGCACTCGCTCGCACACACGCCCGTCTACCTGCTCGCTCCACGCACACACACACCTGACCCGAGCCGTTCACGCACGCGTCCACGGGGCCTTACCCCCGTGTGCCGGCCGTAGACCACTGGTGGCTTCGTTCACTCGGATAGGAACTCTCTCTCTCTCTTTCTCTCCTCTCTCTCCCTCTTCTTCTACCTCTCTTTCCCCCTCTCTCTTTCTCTCTTTGTCCCGCGGCCAGGGGCTCTGTCCTTCTCCCTCCTCCGGTCTACCCATCCACCTCCCTCTTCCTCCACCTTTCTATGTCCTCTTACCACCTCTTTCCCTAGGTGCGTAAGTGCGTGACTCCGGCGCTGCGGGGACGTTTAGCGTGTCGCGATCGCGTCCCCATCCCCACCAGCACCCCGCGTCCTACGGGGCCCGCTTATGCTAGACGCGTCGGGAGTGGGGCGACCGGCTAGCGGAGCTTCGACAGGGGTAGGGGGATAGTTTTCGACGCGGAGGAAAGGGTGATTCTTTCATTAGACTCTTCCGGGGGTGAGCTCGAGGACGTCGGGTACCGGCTACCGCTCGTTTCTGGTTTCACGATACCGTGCCGACTCGGTGTGACTGACCGATATTTTCTGTTGTTGTTTATGCGACGCGGACAAGCGACGCCGTCGCCTTTGTAACGACGCTCGCGGACTCGCCGGTGTTTGTCAACACGCCCGAAACTGTTCCCGGTCACTCTATTCGCATTAGATTTGTCCTTGCTTCTCGGAGCGTGTGAACGTCTCTGTGGACGCTGGAAAGTTTACAGTTTCAATTTCAATTAGATTTGTCACTTAATTGGTAGATTTTGGAAATCTTCTGTTTGCTTCTCTGCACAAACGGTGGGGACCTGGCTGTCCCAAAAGGGTAGTTTCCAGAAAGTTCCGACTCGTCTCATTCTGGAACACTCATTCTCTAATTCATTCTGTTTTGACCTTAACAGGTCGATATCGATCATCGAGTGGACGTTGAGGAAAACGTTTTTCCTTGGAATAGCGTCCTGTAAATTTCTAGTTAGGCGCCGAGTCGATTGACATTCAATCGACCGGGCCCCGAGCAGATCTTGGGCGACTAATTAGCCAGATGTTGGGAAATGAGTGAAAGGACTGGCAAAAAGGGATCCCGACAGGTTGCGGCGACAAACCCTGTGGAAGAAACGCGCGAAGAACGAGGACGAAGCGGTCGACAGCGGTTAAAGTCGTCGATTAAATATCACGCTGGCTCTGGGTGTCAGGTTGTATCAAAAGGATCAGCTATAATCGAGCGTCGCCGTCGCGAGACGTTGGCGGCTCTCGCCGCGCTGCAGCAAAGTGCAAAGAACGCGTCAGGAGATATCGTTGTCGGGCCCCGTCGTGGATCGTCGTTTCTGGCACGAATAATTCACTCCGGGGAACAACCTCGGGCGTGGAAAACACTGATCTCCATTACTCCTGATCTTTTTTCCCCGATGGGAAACTCGCCGCGAGTTTCACTGCAATGTCACCCGGCTAACTATCTCGGCTGATGTCGATTATAGATCGAAGCACCGGCCACGTGAAACCCGTGAGGAGAGCCTTCGTTATCTGCTCCACGCATCCCGGCGAATCGGTTTTGCAAGAAAGTCCGTGCCTCGAATGCGTCGCGCCGTCTCGCCCATTATAGATCGGATCGATAGCCGCTATCCGTTTTAATGCCTTATAGACAAATAACGGATCGCCCGTTTCCACCCATTATCCCGCGAATTGATTCCCTTTACGCGCCCCGGCGAACCCATAATTGCCGGGGCTAATTGATCCTCGAGCCGGCCTGAATTAGGTTCGTTTCCTGCGATCGGTTCCCGATGTGTGTGATTTTTAGCTGGGTTCTCTCCGCTTCCGGGAGACGGTAACGTCGTTCAACTTATCAAAAGATCGATTTATGAAATTTCCTAACCCTTTTCGGTCCCACCTTTCACATCGGAATTTACTGAAAAATGCATTTTTAGCTCCAGTAACCTACTTGGAACGGTTGAAAAAATGTTTCTACAGCGAAATAAGAAAATTAAGCACCGCGATAGAGAGAGAGACGAATTTTCACGAGAGCAGTGCAACGGGGGGAGCCGGCGGACGTGGTATTCGAAGCGGCGAGCGTGTTTGCGAATTAGTTGGTAGAAAACGTCGTTAAATCGGCAATGCCGAGCCTGGCAAGAATGAGGTCTGCGAGAAGACGACGCCCAAGGAATCCGATCGAATTTAATGAAAACGCTTTCATCGGCGCTCTCGGAGCGGCACGTCCGTAACGATTGAATTCGCCCGTTTCAGGCAGAACCTCGGGCGTGGAAAACGCGGATCTCCGCTTCTTGCCCGCGGTTTTTCTCCGTCCCCTCCTCCGGAGCCCGGGGGACTTAGAGGGCCCGAGAGCTCGGGCGTCGGGGGCCCGACCCGGCCCGTTATATATTTTTCCATGGACGGCTGCTGGCTGGTGGCTCGGGCTGGGGCAAACCCGGTCGGCCACGGGTGCCGAGTTTCACCCATGCCGTCTTCGTTGGTTATTTTAACGAAGCCGGGGCGCCGTCGTCGGTTCGCAAATAAGAGATAGTTTCACGACCGGCTCGTCGCCCGACGACCATTTTTCCATTGCCGGTCGATCGGGCGTTACGCCCATAAGCGATCGCGCCCAGCGAGCCGATCTCATAGCTATAACGAGGCTGATCGAGAGCACCGGTCTACCAGACGCGACGCGACGCGATCGTACAGAGGACAGAGAGAACCAGAGAGAACCCATGGAGCCCCGGGGGCCCCGAAGAGAGGACACGAAGGGTACGCCACGGTGAAACGGCGGGACAAGGAGGGCCGGCCGGAAAAAAAGCCGCGAAGACCGTGTGGTACTGTTAATCAGGTAAAATCCGACCAGTTCGAACCAGTTTCGTTAATGAAGCGGTGACACTGTATTCATTAGCCGGCCGATATATTCGTGCTCTAGCGAAATTTGTTCGAGAGAGCGCCCGCCGCGCTTTCTTTCCATAATTAAGGGGATTACGTTAATCGGCCGTTCGTTGTGCTTAATACGCGATCGAACGCGTTATCATGCGATACGTTGCCACTTGCCTCCGCATAATCTCGTCGACCAAAACGTATTAATAACTTTTCTTAATATACGCGATTTGCAAATATGCCATAAACTTGCAATGATCCGCAGGCTATCGATGAGTAAAAAGGTCGCACACGTGTGACATTGTTGTTCGAAACATTGAAAACGTTAAATTCCACCGGCAACGAGAAAAACGAGGGTCTCGAACGTTTTCATCTAAACGAGCCGCACAGGTGTGCAGGATGCTGAATATATGCAACAGGTTCGATAAAAAAGCGTTGTAAATAATTTTTCAACTACCCTGTTATCTGCTCGCGTCTTTGACCGTAGAGTTAAACACCACATTAAAGAGTAATTTGCAAGTGTAAAACGCGGTACTCGCGTCACGTCTCACAGTTAACGTCGAAATTTATCACGAAACTTGCCGCACTCTACGTTGAACCGTGCCGTTTGAATATCCTCGACGAAAATGACCCTTGCAAAACAAATTCTTCCTGCAAACTTTGAAACAAGGAAATTTACTAACAACGGCGAAAATGGTTTTTATGCCACACTGGTACCTATCGACTGCGCGCGTTCCAACAATTTTTTAGCGTTCTAAGAACATCCAAAACTGCATTCTATGTGAAGAATTTGCGCAAAAAACGTCGTAGTGTTCAAATATTTCGAACACTAAAGTTTTAAAATTACCTATATAGTTTTGTTGAACACCAGCGAATAAAAAAGCAGCATTAATTTCCGTGAAACGATTCCGCGAAATATTGAAAAGTCAAACGCCAATCTCGCGTCACGAATGACACACGTTCCCGTTCGATGATTATTAATTAAGGACTGTTGACCGTCCAATAAAAAAGGCCGCACCATTGACAAGGATATTAATGAGGAAACGGAGAAGGACATAAAACGAATCGCGGCGGGAAGAGAGCGGGAGTCCTCGACGCATCATCGACGCGCGTTCACTTTCCTCGTTCGCCGAAAGTCATCGAAAGGCATCGTCGATTCCTCCCCTGCTCGCGGGATCGGTTCAAGAGGTCAACGAATCGCCGCGGTAGAAAGTCCTCTCGGTCGTCGTAAATTCTGGCAAAAATCGTGTCGGCTCGAATCGGGTTTCATTAACGCGGCGGCCGACGCTTCCTGCATTAATTAATCCGCGGCTTCGAGCTTTTTTCGGGCTCGCGTGAAATTCCGGGAAACGTCGTCCGCGTCGATGAACATTACAACCGAGGTCTGGACACACGCCGTTCTCATAATCGGCCCACGGTATATTATACCTAACCATACCAGATTTCCTCGGTTCCGAGTCGAGCAACGGGGAAAGATCACGACGGAACGGGGGGGGGGGGCTGTCTCGTAAAATGCTATTCTGCTAAATATGACTATGAAAGTGGACGAGTCGCTTTCACGTTATTAATACCGATAACTCCGCGCGTATAATCGATTTTTACGCCGGGATCCGACTCGCGAATACCAGACACGATCGTTCGCGGCCAGAC
Source organism: Halictus rubicundus (assembly GCF_050948215.1). NCBI lineage: Eukaryota > Metazoa > Arthropoda > Insecta > Hymenoptera > Halictidae > Halictus > Halictus rubicundus. The sequence goes on from NC_135166.1 coordinate 1,390,948, forward strand.
ACGTTGACGCGAAATGTCGCAATCGACGTGGCTCGCTCGAGTCAATTAAGATTATTAAGTTTTCCGAGGTTGAGTGACGCTTATCTATATGGACATTAAATATCACATCGAAACGCGGGTCCGGTTATTTTATATCGGTATCACTCCGCGGTTTCCTAGAGCCACTTCTCTCCATCCCACAGGGGTCCACCGAGCCGCCGTGCCGCCGTTAACGTTAATACGTTAACAGAAATTTATATAATAATATATTAACGCATTAACGAGAACGGTAATTGCACCGACTTCCAGATAATGGTAATACGAATTACGACGGAAACCAGGTTTAGAAATGCCTCTAGGCTTTTCGGGCTTGTTGATTGTTTTGTCGCGATGATTACACACTCGCCTGTTAATGAGCAGTTACTGTCTACCGAGGGTAATGCGGTTCGAAGCGTTCGGGCAACAGTTCATTACATTATTTTATAGGCACCGTGAACCTTCCTGGCCTTCGAGCGCCCGCCGACGTAATATATTTATCGCTAGTTAAGTGATATTAACATCTCACATAAACGCTCAAACCACCGATTAGAGTGATCCGTATATATATATATATATATATATACTAAATTTTGATAAGCAATTTAAAACAACAGAATCGAAGAGAATCGGACACATTAATTTTGACCTGCGCCAAGTTATTAAGGGCAGCAAGAGATTCTCGAGTGGCTGTTGTTTCCAGCAAGAGACGCAGAGGGAACAAAAGGGACGCGCGCAAGGGAAGAGAGGGAGAAGGGACACGAAGGATTACGGAGCCGAACGGACAGGGGACGAGCGCAAGAATCGCATACATCGTGCGTGTATGTAGAATCGTGGTTATACGGGGCGGCGGCGCGTCGCGGTTGAAGCGCCGCGGACGATTTATCGGGTCTCTTTTCGAATTCTTGCCGCGCTTCATAAAAACGGCGTCGCACGTTATGCCCGTGTGCGCTGGTCTCCCCCGTGGGCCGGTATATAACCGTGAATTGTCGTTACGTTTGTCATTGTCGTTGTAAATAAAAGAGCCCGCGGGCAATCGTATCTGCCGGTGCCGCCGAGAAAGAGAGATCTACCGCAGATATTCCCCGGTAAACGAGTATCCCCTCGCGTCTGCAGCGACAGTAATGTCAGCCCGAGATCTTTTATTACTTGTCCCACCCCTGGACCCCATCCCTCCCCCCCTAACGTCTCCTACCCCGCGGTTACAGCGATCGTTGTCCCACTAAATTCTCTCCGTTTCGTCCTTTTTCTTTGTTTCGCCGAAAATGTTCGCCGACGACCGATCGCCGAATTTCCAACGGGGGATGCATCGGGGTTGTTCTGCACCCTCCCGCTTCCCCTCAAGGTGAAATTGTTTACTGGACATTGACGATAAAACCAGCGTGAACAAAGAAAAGTCGCAGAACAAGGAAAAAATTTTCATGACTCGAGCACCGTTTCTCTTTGTCCGAGAAAAAATTGATGGAGTAAATTGACTTAGGGTAATTGACTCCTATAGCACCCTCCTCCTCCCGGTGAATTCTCGACCTAATCTTGGTCGGACAATGACCCGTACAGATGAAAATAACGAACCACGTCTGTAACGTGCATAACGATTTTCACGTCTAACAAAAGATGCCTAACATTTTCGTTTCTTTTTCTATGAAATGGCCGTTTCCACGAGCACCAGAGTACGTGGGCCGAATTTGAATGGCAGTTGCGGTCGGAGTGTTTTCTTACTTTTTTCCTTCGTGAAACAGAGATTTGGATCAAACGAAATTCAGGCGAGATCCGTGCGGGCAAGTTCGGGGCAGAGATAAGAAAATCTGTCGACAGTAATGGCCCCGGGAAAGTGACCCCGGGTCGGGGTACCGTTCCCCGAGACTTCCATTTAGGGGTAGTTTAATATTCCGTTTGAGGCGTCTTACTGTTGCGCAACAGTCCCGTCGCTGTAAATTAACTCTCAAAGTATCGAGATTTAGGGGATTTTATTGACCTATTAATTTTTGTTACAAACGCGTAGGATCCGCACTCTTCTCCAGACGGCGTGCAAAGTACGAATATTAATTAAATGTCATTCAGAGACATTCGGAGTGTGGATTGTAGGAACGTGTGCAGTGAACAGCTGTCTCGAAAGGGGTTGATATTTCGACCCAAGTGATAGCAACAATCTCTCACTCGGCAAGCTGTCACGGCTCGCAGGAGTCGACGAATTTTTTTCGCACCCCGTTAGAAAAATCTGCGCGAAGATGCACAGGCTATCGATCATCCTCAGTGGAATCAGGAAGACAGATCGCGAGTCGCATTGTACATATTCATGAATCCCGAAGAGTATCGTAATTTCGTTTGAACGTAACTCGCGGGGAATAACGAGGTGGAAATTGTGCGGCAAATTAATCGAATCTGGTTGCGCAACCTGGGGTAGATAGATCGATGGACGAGCGATCACCGTGCCACGCGCGAAATTACATAATTTTTCACGGGGAGAGAGAGAGAGAGAGACACGTGCGTGGTTTTCCGGCCGAAACTGGGGGAAAAAGCGAAACACACGAGCGCGGGACGTCTCGGCCGAGGTAAAAGCCCTTTCACGCGCGCACAAACTAATCGCGATTCACGTGTTGCGTATCGCGATACGCGAACAGACGCATTTACATAATATCCACCGTGCGCCTGCACAGGATGAGAAACCCAATTACTGTGCCCGTATTAATTTTACTTATTTTTCAAACATACATCAACTGATTCGACTTATGTTGCCTGCGAGCGTTACGCAAGCCCGTCGCGGGCTTAAAGGGTTCGCAAACGCGCGGATAACGATTTCTAAAAAGAAGAAAGAAAAATTGTTTCGCTGTTTCAATTTTGCTCTTCGCTGCACACAGCTTGGTGATCCGCGTCCGCTCGCGACGTATCAAGATTTCGCGCGGCGGCGAAGAGAACAGGATCGGCATTCGGCACTCTCACTACCGGCACGCCGAATAAACACACACGCGCGATCGTTTTAGCGACTCGCGGGGCTACATTTCACGGCGGAAAGACGTCTGGCGGCTCGATAAACGCCGGCTCGACGTGATCGATCCTTTTTTGCACGCTGTCTGACACCCACCGGGGACCTCGCGTCGCAGGAAACCCGGAATTATCGACGATTTTAACGGTTTCCCGCCGTCACGGGGCCGATCGAGACGCGGGATAAGGAACCAGATATTTCAGCAGTACCGGGAAAACCGCCGAATGGTTAATTCCGTAGCTCCCGATAAGCGGAATTACGAGATTCCCGGTCTTATCAGCCACGGTGACTCCACATCGCTTCGTTTATTAGTCTATTTTACATGCCGGGGGTTGCAGTCGATCTTACGTAAGGGCACGAACGCGTTCTCGTATTACTACATAGACTGCTGATTTTATGCATTTATGACAAAAATGGGTAAGCACAATTTAACACTAGGTTTACGGGACCCGTCAAAATGACGGATTCTACTATTTTTAATTTACGACTATTGAGATTGTAATGATGCATCCATGAGGAATTACTTAACAAATTTATTTCGTTGGGTACATATTATTTAAAAAACGACCAACAATTTGGATAGACGCGTTCTTGTTATATTTATAAAGCAATGTAAAACGGTCACTCTTTGTACCCCGTAAACCTAGTGTTAAAGCAGTAGACATTTTAAACAAGACTTGAGGGCACCAGCGTATTGATTTTAGCTTAATAAAATAATTAAAAGAAGACAGAAATTTTTATTTCCCTTCCCGTGTCTTGTAATCAGTGAAAATATTTTTTATTTTGCATAAAGATCTTCAGTCCACATATTGCTAACAATAAGCGATGCACGAGTTCCTCGGTGACAAAAGCGACGCAGCAGACCAGGACAAAGATAAAATCGCACCGCGGAGGATTAATTCCCGCTTCTTTCTGGCTTTCGGCTATCGCGTTACAATAATCGCGCAAAACAACGAAGTCCGTTTCGACGAATGCCGGGACATAGGGACAGCCATCAGGATGTCTCGGAAAACACGAGCCCTCCGGTTTCTTCGCTATCTCTCGTTTGCTATGTCTACATTTCCGCGAGGGATCGTCGTCGCATAAACCGCGACAGAAGGAGGGGGATCTCGTTCGAACGAACGTTACCCTCCTCGGATCCGCCCACGTCCGCCGTGATCAACAGGGTCTTTATTAATTTATCAGCGTCGGACGGTTCGAGGGTTCGATAACACCGCTCGGGAGATCCAGCGCGGGGATTTAGCGTGCCGGTAATAATCACGGGGGACGCGTAACGGCCGGCGTTCGATCTCCGCTCTCCCGTTTTAATCCGATCGGTAAAGACGAAACGGAGACGCGCCGACCGGCAGAACGGTTTTAATGGGGCCGAGCGGAACGACCATCGGCGAGGCATTAAAACAAATCTGCCGCGGCGGAACGACCGCCGTGCCCATCGGGGACCCATGCGAACGAGGCGGGAACCAGTCCGCGCAACCCTATCGCGCCTAACGATTACCCTCTTTGCGCCAGTTGTGTTAGCCGGAAAGGCGAAGAAGGAGGTGCGAATTTATGCGAACGAGCCTGCGCACCCGTCCCCCTCCGCGCTCGACACGTCTCTAATTGCGAGCTGGTCTAGCGTTGGCGGCGGAGCACAGGGTGGACACGTAATTGCAGGTTCGACGCGTCCGGAAACCTCCTATCGACAGCTTCATGACGCCCATTCCGCGACGGACCTCTTCAGCTGCTCGGAAATTAACCGGCGATCTTCCGATCCGCTGTCTTACAGGCAATCGGCAACTTTGGGGTCAGTAAAAATAGGACCTTGTCAAGTGCCCCCAATCCAAATTGATTTTTGCCTCCCAAAGGAACCCCTCTGTGACAAGTTTCAGGTCGGTACCCCCGCCACGGGGGTAGATACGGGGTGAGAACGGTTTAACGAATTATGCTCTCTAGCCCCTGTTCTGGTCAAGAAAAAATTACGAAATAATTCGTGAACATTCTATGTAATGGCACACACGACAGTGAATTATTTCAGAATTTTTGGTTGCGAAATCGATTTTTAAACAATCTGGAAGCATCAAATTGCACGGAAACACCCGACGAAAAATCGCTGCAGTTTGAACCGATGGAACTGGCGATTAGATTTGAAAATTAGGATCGCTGACGTTTCTGTGCCAGTGTCGGTGAGAAATGGCGGGAGTGTCGGCGGTTTCGCAACTGCTCCGATTGTGTTCATTGATTGGCGCGGCGGGATCGTCGGATTTACGAGACCGTTCCGGACAGTAGCCGAAGGTGTCCGGGAACGTGTATGTCACGAAATTAACGCAATTTCACCGGCGACAAACTGGTCCTGAGGAGGCGTTATCAGCGCGAGCAGGTAACGGGCGGCCGCAAAATTAATGATAATATACGAATATATACAGCGCGGTGTGTCCGTAGCGGCGCGGGTAACGATTACATATAAATATTACGTAATTAGTTTTAAGTTCGCCATCGTTATCGCGGCTGTCCGGAGAACTTTCTGCCGGACCAGTGGCAACCGGTGGCACTCGACCGAACACACCAGATAAATTTCACCCACGTATCAACGATGATATCGACTTATTTAGAGCCAGCTCTGTTGCTCCGCCGTGATTTAGACTTGCGGGACGGAAATAGATTCGAGCAATTGAAACGCGTACCCAGGGAATACGAATTTATAGATCGATGTTGTAAATCGTAACTCTCGCCACTTTTACGAACGGTCGCCGCCGTTCGATCGGCGCGATTATTTATCGCCGAATACAGCGCGCGAACGAATAACCCAGAGACCTTATCGTTCCCGCGCGAGCGCAAAAATTCGCGCGACAGTTAGTTCCAGTTTCGCGTGTTAAAAATCATCCGGATTAACAATTTATCGGGAAAAATCCTCCGCTGCATTCCACCGGTTAATATTTTACAGACGTCTCCGTGAATTGATTAACGAGACGATCGAAATTTTTCGCAGACACCGTCGCGAAAGGTATTCGCGAAACATATACAATTTATCGATACCGCGATAAAAGATCGATAATTTTCTCCGGGGAAAAAAAGAATGAAATTCGCCCCCCTTAATTATCGCATGCCAGCGAATCGCGCGACAATTAAGGCGAATCCGTTCGCGGAATGGCGAGGATGATTGCGGCGCTGTTACGATCTGCGAACCGGGCGGATCGTGCCGAACATAAACGCAGAATGTCCGCTGAAAACGATCATTGTCCGCGGCGTTATGGGACGCGATGCGCTCGGTCCATCTTCAACGGCCAATTAAACGTCCGCGGGACAATCGGCGACATTATCGCCGTAACTTTATGCCCGTCCCTTCTGTCGATCCCTGGATCCGGAACAATTTCATTTCTTCGCCCCGAGAAATCCCGATCAACGATCATGTGGCCGAGAATAAACGCTTCGGATCCACGTCGGATAATTAAAGAAACTCCGTCATTATTGTCGAGTTGATCGTTAATTGCTTGCCCGCCAGCAATCCGATTTTTTACCGAACAGGTTTGCACACCTTATTTTTTCGCCGTTCCGTTTTGTGAACCACGATCACGAAGGAAATTGAAATTGTTTAAGTTCCGTGACGAGCGTGATGTTCGATTACGTTCCGGATCGATGATCGTAACGAGATACACTTTCCGGAGATTTATCCGGCGAAGAATAGCAATCGCGTGAGTTATGCTTTCCGCGTAAGGATCTTTCCACCCGTCGATGTTTAAGACTCGTTCGCGGCGCCACGTTCGTTAGAGTCAATTAATCCCCCGATGCCCGCGGAGAAGATCGTATAACGCGCGGCGTTGATAGCTTCATTAAACGAATGCGCAGTACATTCCGAAACAACTGTTTGATTGGCAGAAAAACCTGATCGCGGCAAACCGGCGCGGCGCGTAGGATGACGCCGCACCAATTTCGAAATTCAATTAATCGCAATTATATATCAATTCGCGTGCGCCGATTACTCCCTTCGGCGAATGATCTGCATGTTCCGCCGTGATTAACGCGCCCCGCCTATGCGTGTCAGTCGCACACGGGTGACAAAGTTATTTTATCTGCGGCCGGCAATTAATTTCCACGGTGGGGTCGCGTGCGTCGAAACGATTTTCAAGTTCTCGACGAATCGTTGCTATTAAAACTGTGATGATGTTGTTAGAAAAAATAGTACAAGCACATGAACTCGCTCTTCGTCAATTTTTCTCCATATTTTCAGTGATACCTGAAGGATTCGACCAGGAAAAATCGATCTCCTTGAAACGATTGTTCCGGGAGAAAAGGGAGGGAAGAATTCGCCGTGTGCTGGGAGATGATATCCCGATGGAAGAAAAAAGGGATAACGGAGCGCGGGATGTTTGAACACCTCTCGCGTTCCCTTATCTATTTTCCTCCCCGTCAATTTACCTGTCCCGGCCCATTTTACACGCCTCTTCCTTCATTCCGTGGGCTCGGTCCGCTATTTGTTTCTTTAATGGCCTTCTCCGCGCTACCGAGCGCTCCCTTATCGCCGTATCAATCTGCGCGCGTTATATTCAATACAATCTGTTCTGCCCCACCAATCGCATTACATCGGACGCAGCTTTTTCATCGGCGCAACCGCCCAGCGCCGCCGCTATCTGATAACCAGAACGACCGTGCTTATCAGCCTCGCGAGTCGCCGGGCGAACCGTTCTCCGTCGAGAAAAAATAACATGGTAAACGATAACGGAGGGGAGGCAAAAGGAAAGAATGAGAGGGAGGGAGAGAATAGGCGAGCGACCAGGTCGTTTCGCACGGTTCTAACGACAAACGAGTCAATGTCGTGAGCCGATACAGTAATCCGCGAACACGGAGCAGACGCTTTAAATACGGTTATCGCCTCGCAGCCGGCCGCCATCTTCTTTCCCGTTCGCTGCAGAACGGCGATAACCTGTCTCTCATTTCGTCCCTTGTAATTGGAGGAGTGCACTTCGTGACCGTGGACACCACCGCAGTGATTCACCTGGATGGGCTTTTTCGATGATCGAGGCAACTGCATGCTACTGGACACTTAAGTTTGATGGAACATAAACGCGCGACTCTGACGATCTTCTCTTTTCGGCGTGCGAAAGTGATCTGCAATTATGGCACCGGTGCTCGAGAAAATGTAAGATTTATTGGAATAATTGATTTATTAGAATTACGTTTTTCAGGTCGACGAACCCCTTTCTTAAATCAGTGTCGCTCGTTTTGTATATTAGCAAAAACATGAGGTGTCCATTTTTATGTTAATATTTTCCACATTGAAAATATGTGTAATTACCGGTGGATCTTTATGCGTTTAGCACGTCTAAATGTCTTAAAGGGAAGGAGGGTTATGGACGCTTCTCCCTCCTTCAGATTTGTACAAAATAATTCGTGAAAATGACTATTTGCGTAAAGATCCGCAGTGATTAAATAATTTGGAATCATTTCTGCCAGGGCTAGTAACTAATGGCACCCTGAAGAACTGCCGAAGACAGGAGGTCCTCGGAGGTGCCCTAAAGTACCATTTCACGGCAGCGTCGCTTTCGCCCAGCAACGCGCACACCGTGGCCAGGTTTTGATAACGCGTTATCAGGAAAGAGCACCGCTGAAAGTACCTTCTATCGGCACTTAGCCGGTGCACCTGCGTTTCGCAGACCGTTCACTCTTGTATCGGGGAAAAAACGTGCGCGGCACGCGGCGCACCGGTCCGATCGGTTCGTGGGTTTATCGTGTTCGCGGCTGCGTATCGCACGTGCGTCTCGCCGATCGAAAGGTCACGAGTGCGTTAATGGTAATAGCGAGATACATACGGCGAATTCGGGAAAAAATGCACGCTTACGCGCCGGACGGTTTCGAAAGGTTTCGCGCGCCCGCAAAAAAACAAAAAAACTCGCTGATATACCGTTCGAGAGAGGCCTTTGGCAAACGAGCGAACACGGTTCCCAGCGCCGGGACGCGCCGCGCCGTTGTCGCGTGAAATCGCGATTGCCATCTCGCCGAGAGTTCGATTAAGCTTTTCTTGCCCGGTTCCCGCGGGAGAAACTAATTCTCCGACTTCCGCTTCTGGTAATATCGGCGTCGCTTTGCCTCGTTTCGACTCTGGATGCCGAATTTTATGGAAAAAAGAGGGTTTTAATTTTCAAGGGTGAACCGACGGTTCCCTGGAATCGTTTTGCAATCGATTTCCGATCGGCCACGGTCGTAGGGGGGGGGGGGCAGGCTCGTCGATGTAAATAAATACGCGATGGAATCGCGATCGACAGACAGGCCGCGGCCGATCTTTGATATTTTAATCCGTCCCTCGGGCCCTAATACGTGACGCGAGTCTGAAACGCGATACGACATCTCGACGTGCTTGCCGTCTCGTGCTTTCGTATCGGCTCGATGCGTGCTCGGCCGAGTAAATGTTATTCGGGGACGTTATTCGCCGCGCGAAACGGTTCCGGCTCGCGTGTTTCGGCGAAAGACCGGCGCGAACGCACGCGAACCGATCCGCACGATTCGATCGCGATACACGTCGGACAATGTCGCTTATTTGTCTTAATTCGGTCGTTCGCTGGTTTGTCGGATCGCCCCGGCCTCTTATCGCGAGGAAATAGGCTGATCGATCGACTGGAAAGACAACTTTTCCCGTTGGATTATTTATCCGGGATCGATTAACTCTCCTTGACGTACAAAGACGTCTCCGATACGTCGTACGACATTGTACGCGCTGGAGCGAAATGGTGTTTCATGCTAACTGGAAATGTTGTGAGCTACTCTGTCTACCGTATTTGAAAAATTGCATAATTTTGTTTTAAGTTGAACCAGACGAGTTGGGACTTTTCGACGTGCTAGGAGAATTCGTTTTTTTATGGAAATAACTAGACTGCGAAATAATTAATAATTTCAGTGGGGCGAAAGTAGGGTATCGATACTCTTCGATCTTTTTTTTTAATCGAGTGGTGATTATAGATCTTTACAGAATTTTCCATTGCATATGTTACTATACTAAAATAAGGAACAGGTTTGTTTCGCAGCTACGACAGTACTCGTCATAATAATAAAGTAATAAATCTACCACCTTTTTGTCGGCTCACAATTTCCTAGTATTTTTACAAGATCCATGGTGCAAGTGCATAAATATCCGCAATTTACTCGCGAGGTCAAAGTGGAATTTCTCTTCGGCGAAGAGAATTAGAAAGTTTTTAAGATTGATATTTATAGGAATTGTCGTATAAATCATTTCTTAATCCTGCGGTGCCAACGTTCGTGTAATAAAAGGAAGACCGTACATGACAACTGCTTAACTTTATTAATCCTTTGACGCGTTGCGTGTTGTTTATGCCATTGTACGGGTTCGCAAAAGAATCGACGATATTGACAATAAATATTGCCGATAAGCTTACGGTAAAGGCTGCAGGATCTCTCCATTTAATTTGTATGCCAAGGGGTTAAAGCGCTCGCGCTTGCGCACGCACGTATTCACAGAAATGGGGATGAATATGCGTTCGTACCGTCGAAATCGGCATAAACATCTACCGAATAACACTTTTACAATACGAAACGTCAGATACCAATCCCGCAGTCTATCCGAAGATGTACACGTCCTTTATCTGCTGAATTTTAAAATTTCATGAAGGACGTAGGGTCGCAGTTGATGAAACATTTCGGCAATTCCGAAGAGCTGGCAGCGGACGTGTCAAGGAGACAGCGAAGAGATCCCGAAGACGATCCCCGTGCAGAAGAGCGATCACGGCCAGGGGAGAATGGTTCGGCTGGGTGTGTGTCCTGTAGCTGGTCGGATCAAAATAACAAAGGTGGGTATCGTCGGCAATAGGTTCTGCTCACGACCAATTGGACGCAAATGGTCGAGGGCCATGCAGCCTCGCGGGATCCTCGTCCTCGCAAGGGGACAAGGGAACGTCCGAGGAGGGAATCGATCGGTCATTACCATAATTTGTGTATGAGTGCCACCTGGAAGGTACCGGGAACGGACGGCTCGCGAGAACCCCCTTTGGCTCGGCTTTGCTGGTCTTTCTCTGGCTACTTTCTCCCTGCGGCCCTTCTGGCTTCCTTCGCCGATGGTATGCGACTCGCATACGGTGCGGCGTGCGAGAAAAACGGGTTCGTCGAAACGATGCCGATCTCGTCGAAGAGAATCGGCGGCGGGGAGGGGGGGGGGAGGAATTTTTCTCTTTTCTTTTCGCGTCCATTGAGACCTGCTAGAAATCGCCTAGGAGGTTTGCACGTGTCGATTATCCTTCCCTTTTTCCCCCTGCTTCCTGGCTGCTCGGTGCAGCTCGTTGCACCTCTTTCTCTCTTTATTTCTCTTCTTGACAGAAAGAGGAGAGAGAGAGAGAGAGAGAGAGAGGGGTGTGTGGATGTAGTTCGATGCAGAACGATGTCGTTCCGTTCGCGACAAATTTACGGCCGAGCGAGTAAACCGTGTTCGGTGTCCGGCCCGCGAGCCGGCCGGTTGATAAGGAACTCGAATCCGCTCCGCTACCGTGTCGTCTCGCTAAAAGTACACCCTATCGGCTCGGGACACCGGGCTGATTTACTAGTAATCGATTGAATTTCGCGCACACCGCTTCCTGCAATACCGCCGCGCCGCGACGGCGAGACCTCTTTTCAGATGAAATGAAAACGGACGCGGCCGCGACGGAAAAATCAGACGACCGTTTTAAAGGATCCGAGACGGCCGTGTTTGTTGCGCAACGCTGTTAATTTCCTCGATCCGGACGGAAAGTTTCCATCGGGGGAATTTGCATATCGCGCGACCGCCCCGCGACTTAAAGGACGCGCGTTGCGTTCCAGAGAAAGTACCCGGGGCCGTTATGCGTTATCGCGAAACGCGTGTGCGCCGCGGCTCATTATCGGCCGCGGATGTGGAGCGGACATACGAACCGAGACTACCGTAATTCTGACCGAGATAACGCCTCGGTTCCCGTAAAATAACTAACTGCAATTCTGCCACCCCTTTTTATCAATACTCTGAACCCAGCGTGCCTCGACTGGTACATACATTCGTTTCCCACTTCATAATTGCAATAATTGTAGATTAATAAATCTGCAACCGGTCTTTCCACCGGCGGCGATGTGCTTAGGCTTAACTTCCCTTGGAAAATTTCTGGTGATTCCAAAACCAATACGATTTCAGCTCCCCACCTAATCTTCGCATTGCCAGTCCGCCTAACTTGCGCCAGTTTGTTTAACAGTTAAAGAACGGAAAGCTAAGCTACATTGTTTTACTGACAGACACAGTCGCACTCGTGAAGGTTGTGCCCAGGGAATGAATGAACGAAATCAATCACTGTGGCCGAACGCGACGCATGTCGTTTTCTGAGTTGTTTTTTTTTCAGTTCTAAATTTATTCCGGGAACAGGTTCCGCGTATTATGGTACAGCCTGTACGACGTCGTTAATAGAATAGCGGAGAGAAATGTGGGTATAATTACAACGTGCAGAGCACGGGGACGGTATCAACCACGCATTGAAATTACCCGAACGGGCGACATTGCTTATCGCGCGTTCAAGTCACCGCGGAGACGATGATACTTGGCGAGCAGACTGCGGGAATTTTATGCAAATTCGCCCGTTTTCTGTAGAACAGTTTAATGGAACGGGAGCCCGATCAAATTTTCTTCGCTATCGGTTTTCAGCCAGTCGAAAATACAACAAAATCACGGTGAATATTCAACTTTACGGGAAAATGCGCGGCGAACGTACAAACTTCCAATTTAAATGATTCAAATTGGAGGCAGTTTTTTTCATTAGTGCGTCTCTTCGTTAAACTTCTGCGGATGTTCGTGCGAACGTACAATGACTCGTATTCGGTAAAAGTGACGAAAACAGTGGCGATACTCGAGGAATAAAAAGTATCATTTCGAAACTGTTAACGTTATTAAAGGAAGAAATAAATATCTGCGCAGCTCGCATAAAAATCCACAGCCTAGTCGCGATGACGAACACTCTCGAATTCTTAATTGTGCTAAAATGAATATGAAGATCCACTAAAAGGTGATTTAGAGAATAACATACGTTTCAGCATTTCCATTTATCCAGTCATGAATAAAACAAAATTTAGACATTGCCGGAAACCTTAACCAAATATCATGATACCGAGAATTGTCCTAATATTCTAAAATATCATTCCAATGTAAATAAAACTACCGTGTCACTGGCACCCAATAAGATTTAAAACAATTGCCAAATCTCTTCTGAGAGAGCTCTTCTGAAAGGTCAAGGCGCCTGTTATCTCGTAGCACCGGCGTCCACGACTTTTACGAGAATCGGCGAGTATCTGTTGCCGATTGTTTGTCTGTGCTACGATGTTCGATTCCCTGAAATTTTATGAGGAGCCGGTTAGGACGACTGTCCACCTGCGAGAGGACCTGCGTTCGACGCGAAAACGAGGCTTCGGATGGAATCGCGGGCGCGTCGGACGCGCAGGCCTCGTCGCGGTAAGCTGAGACCTCGACGCGATCGTATATCAATCGCTATAGGTACATACGTTGTGCGAATAAATATAATTATAAGTAAGAGCAAGGCTGGACCACGCCCTGTCTCCGCTCTGCTCTCTTTTTCGCTCGGACGCGCTGCTCTCTCGCTCGGTGCGTGCGTGTGCGTGCGTGTACGAGCACGCACGGTATCCTTGCGCTCTCTTTTCTCGTCTGTTTTTCTCTCCTGCTCTCTCTCTCTCTCTCCCTCTCTCATTCTCCCCGGCGTTCGTCCCTCTTTCGGACGCCTGGATCTGTTCGTCCCCGTCGATTCGCGTTTTCTGTCTTTCACCGGGTTTCGTACTCTCTCTCCTTTTCACCCGGGTTTGCTCTCTTTTCCCCGGCGTTCTCCTTCTTCTGCGCCTCTTCCCGGTACGTCTGTCCTCCGTTTGTGGACGTAGGTACGCGCCGCGCGCGCGGGGCCCGGTCTTTTCTCTCGTTTTTCCGCCGCTTTTCCTGCTCCGTCCTCCTCCAGCGCGCGCACGCCTCATTGAAAGCGCCGCGCCGTGCGCTCCGCCAACGATAAATGGGTTTAGCTCCGGTTAGCTCCCTTTCCTTCTATCGTCCGAGAAGCAGAGCCGAGCGGCGCGCACACACACCGCCGAGAGATGCGTGCGCCGACCAGAATCGCCGGAGGCGAACCGACCATGCACAGAGCGAAATCCATGGAGGATCGATTCTGATCGCCCTTGATGCGAGTTGTCGTGCTGCGCCGACCGATCCGCCGAGCCGAGCATCGTCCTTCCGACGCTTTTCACAAACGACTCCGAGCGAGCTTTAATAGGACCGCTTCGCTCCGCAACATGTACAACGCCCCTGCGAAAACTTCCACACCGGATACGCGATTTTTAGCCATCCCTGGATCGCCGGAACGACCGCTTCGCCGACGTTGATCGGAACGTCTCGATCCTCCGTGGACGAAAATTTTCCGGAATATTGAAAATTTTGGATAATCAAATCGCACGAGGGCTTCGACTTCGTTTGCTCAGAGATTATTTCTAAATAGTCAATAAATTTTCGATGAGAGGGCTACGGTTTGGCTCCATTTGTCCGGCCGATAAGGACGCAAATTTTCCGGAATATTGAAAATAGTTCTCTTGGATAATCAAATCACACGAGGGCTTCGACTTCATTTGCTCAGAGATTATTTCTAAATACTGAATAAATTCGCGACGAGAGGGCTACGGTTTGGCTTTACTTGTCCGGCCGATAAGGACGCAAATTTTCCGGAATACTGAAAATAGTTCTCTTGGATAATCAAATCACACGAGGGCTTCGACTGCATTTGCTCAGAGATTATTTCTAAATAGTCAATAAATTCGCGATGAGAGGGCTACGGTTTTTATTTGAAAAACATTAGAAAAATATCCGGAAACACCGTGTAACGGCCAAAGCTACGCTCGTCTGGATCGGTCGGACTAAATGAATGATCTAGACAGGTCGGAATAAAGCTCGGGCGGCCGTCGCGCGAGCAAATTCGCCGATAGCGAGGAAAAAGTCGGCGTGTTCGCCTCGAAACGGGCGGAGGTATGTTCGTCGACAAATAACGCGCGTCGCGAGCGACCGACACCGGACAAGTAAAGAGAGCAGGCCGTCTATCCGCGGTGGCGAGTATCCGGCTCATAAGTGTATAAATCAGGAAGAGAAATGCCCGGCCGCGTATTTTATAAGCGCGCCGCTTATAGTCGTGCACGCTAACAAGATCGCGTTAATGTAAATCGGCGAAAAAACGTTTACAAGCGTGCAGCGAGGGGACGAGTACACCCGCAGGATATTGCATATTCCCGGTAACGACCTGCGATTCAGTTGACAAAGCGCTCTCGTCGCGGTGTCCCTCGACGATCTCTCAACGCGTCCGAAAGCGACAACCGTACCACTCGTAAACCAACAAATGCCTACAACCAATGTAAGGTAACGACTTCTGCCGAAACTATTCTTTAAAGAAACCTTATCAAGCTTCTTTTACCGTTTCATACAAAAATGGTGCAAGTCGAAGCAGTTAATAGATTAGACCCTGAGTAGACTACGGATTTTAGGAATTTATCACAAAAATTGGTGGATGCAATTTGAAACAGTAGAAAATTTAAAAAACTCAATTTTCTCGCAGTGTAGTTTTTCCATCTCAATGGCATAAATCAGTAAATTCCAAAATAAATATATATCTATATATTTCTGCAGATTTGTGTCGAAACGGTGTCGCCTAAAGCCACTAAAATGCCTCTCCCTCTTTTATTTAAGTTGTGTTGGTTTAACGTCGCCATTAAAAATCGAAGACTTGCAACAAGCTTACACTGTGACCATCAGTGGCAACGAAGTCTCGAAAACGTGGCGTTCCTTGGCGATCGGCCTGCGGACCCCGTGCGCAAAAACGGCTCTCG